>NW_006800065.1:182512-207823 GCF_000485575.1 Poecilia formosa
GAGGTACTCGAATCATTCGAGGAATCGTTTCAGCCCTAATATATATATATCCCAGAGTACTTTCATCGTGACTACTTGTGAATACAGTTTATTTTCTTATACTTTCCTTAAAATGAGAAGCATAAATTCCTCAATAGTTCTCTAATAAAAACCTTCCTTTTTGTTCTTTTTTCTTTAAAAAAAAGCCATTTGTCCAGTCTTGTAGACCAGCTCTGTTGTTGGTTCGGTACTCATGACAAGAAGTGGCAACTCCATTGAACTCAATTTCCCATAAGCACTAGCGACAAAAATCACAAGGTCCATCATGGGATCTTGCAGCCCTACTTCACAACAGAACCGAGTTTAGATCTTGTGGGGGATCTATTCTAGAGACATGGCAGTGGAAACCATCGCACCTGACTGGGAGTTTGACCGCTTTGACGACGGTTCTCAGAGTAAGTCCTCCATGCTGGCCGAGCGTCCAGAGAGAAGCAGGAGCGGACTAAAACTGCTGTTTGCTTCCAGTGTTAGCTTATGCTGCTAGCCAAATGCTAAGCCACTGTGCTCCCAATAGAGAAAACCATTCTGCAGTTTGGTTGAAGTATCAACTTTGTAATTACATTTAAGATGTGCTGATTGGTTTGAGTAAACGTAGTGTGTACGCGTGAAATTGGTGTGTAAATGAGTGAAATTGAAAGCTAGCTACGTTAGCTCACCCCCAGGGAGAACTGACAGTTTGACATTTATGATCACGTTAAACCCATTTAATTTAGTTGCGTTAATACTTAGTAATCATGTATGATTTAATTAGTGATTACTGTACTGATTCTACTTATAAATCTTTCGGTGTTTATGTTTACTCAACGTGAAAGCTCACTCAAGAGTACAGCAAAGGAGAGATGTTTTTAATCCATCCATGCCAGAATCTTGATCTAAATAGTCCCTACAGTGTCCTACTACTGCATGAAATGTTTCTTCCTTAAATAGTGTATTAATCTTTTTTTTTCATTCGTTTTCTGTAAGGATACTTAGGTCAGTATAAGCAAGTGATGGAAATATTAACAAGGAACATTTGAATGTTAGTAAAGGCACCAAGTCAAGTGAGACTGAGTTGATTTCTTAGAGAAAAATAGCGTCTTGCAGCTAAAATTCCTGATATCAAATTCAACAGAGATCCCAGCTTATGTAACACGAAGACCCACACAAAAACAGGAATAAAAGTCATTGTCCAGACCTGTTTTAAGTTGCTCCATTCAAATTTTCCTTTCGGCTGTAACTTGTCCAAATGCATCTCCATTGATGAGCATTGAGAAAAAAAACAAGAAAGTATATAGACACATAATTTATTTTAATCTACCCATCCCATTTGACAGCATTTTCAGTTTTAGTCTCAGGACTGAAATTAGATTTATTATTATTATTATTATTATTATTATTATTATTATTAATAGTAGTATTAATGAAATTACAAACATGCAGTGCAGCAGTCTGAATCTAGCCTTTACTTTTGTATTTTGTTTCATTAGAAGTACAGTTTATTAGCACAACGCAATAGTCTGTACAAACCACATTAATTTCAATTATATGACACCTTATATTTATACCTTCAAAAACTTTGGAGAGCGACTGCTCAACTACTTGACTCAAGTTGCATTTGTCATAAGAATGTGACAAGGCCTCATAAGTACATTTTTCAATTTGCTTACTAAAAGCAATCAAATTTACTTTCATGAATGGACTTGTTATTCTTCTTATTTAACAGAAATCCACACAGAGGTTCAGCTGAAGAACTACAGCAAGTTTCTGGAAGAATACACCTCTCAGCTGAAGGGCATTGAAGAGGCTCTGGATGACTCTATTGGAGATGTGTGGGACTTCACTCTGGACCCCATCGCTCTAAAAGTAAGTAGCTGCACGTTTACCTGTAAAAGGAGAAAATGACAGAAACTAAACTCATGCTTTTCTTTGATTCTTTTCAGCTTCTCCCATACGAGCAGACCTCATTATTAGAGTTAATTAAAACAGACAACAAGGTAAAACAATCTTTTTTTTAATTTTTTTTTAATAAATAAGCATTTGCACCGTGGTATGAAGCTAACCACTTGTGTTGCACGCAGGTCTTGAATAAAGTAATAACGGTTTATGCTGCTCTGTGCGGTGAAGTGAAAAAGCTAAAATATGAGGTAAGCACTGTTAAAACAAAGGACTCTTCTCTTCTATTGGATTACTCTGGTCTATGTGTGTTTGCTCTCTGGGACACTAATGCTTTTATTTCCAGGCGGAAACCAAATTTTATAATGGCTTATTGTTCTATGGAGAGGGAGGTAGAGTATCAGCTCTTATTATTTGTAGACAATTTCCTTATTGCAGGTGAAAATATGGCTGTAGCACGTGCTGTTTTTTTATTTATTTTTTTATTACAGTGTGTGAAACCAGTGTTCTTGAAGGCGAGTCGCAGATTCAAATGGGCAGATTTATTTCATTCCTACAGGTGATTTGCACATATTAAACTTTGTTCATTTTTAGTTTTGTTTTCTTTACTTATTATCTTTTGATTCTTCTATAGGAACTGTCCTGCTTTGTATCCAGATGTTACGAAGTGGTGGTCAGCATCATTCATCAGCTGGCTGCCCTCTACAACAGCAGCAAGTAAGCTCCACAGGTCAAGCACTAAACAAAATGTCTTGGATCAGATTGAGAAACTATTCTGCTATGGAGGAGTCATTAATAATTGGATTGCTTATTTTGGATAAGGTTTTTTTTGTTGTTTTGTTTTTCTGTCATCCATACGTGGCAGACAAAATCTTTGATGATGTAAAATGTTCTGTTTTCATGTTTTTCTCTTTTTTTTCTTTCTTGCAAATGTACTGAAACTTTTTGAACATTTTTGTCAAGCCTTTTTTTTCTGTTAAAGAATGTTTTCCACTTCATCTGAAACTACACCCTGTTAATATGACGTGTATAAATTCCTCCTTTACACTCTTCAAACCAAGAAATCTCTCTCAACATTAGCAGTCAATTTTATTTTTTTATTTTTAAGATGTTTCCCTGAAAAGGTCGTAGAAATATTTTATATAATAGCAAACTATTCTCAAGTAATCTAGAAAATAAATTGTTGTTTTGCTGCTACCAAAGTTCTCCTTACCATTTTGTTGAGATCTAAAAAAAAAAAGCAATAAAAGTTAAAGATGCCATTTTTTTTTCTGTATCCCATCACATTTTACCGATCCATCTGCCGGCTTATCCAAACAAGTCACCAATGACAGCCTGACTGAGGAACATTAGATTTTTTTGTTAATAATTCAGTAATTTCTTTGTGGTTCCGCTGTACATCTGGATGATAGGTCAGTGTAGTTTCTTTAGTATTCCTAGTTTTTAAAATGATAATAATTAGTGCCAAACATCAATCATTCCAATTGCACTTGGATTTTTTTTAAAGAAATTCACTCCAATCTTGCCATCAATGGGTTTCGGTTGTTCCTAAAATTTTTTTTTTTTTTTTTTCATGTTTTGCAGGCTTAAAAAAATAGTAATGTGCTTAATGTTTGCTCTTGTACTTTAGGGGTGCAACAAAAATCATTGAATCATCTGGTGTCCATTTCCAGGTTGGTTTTCTTTTACTGTTTTCTTAATTATTATTATTATTATTTTTATTTTCAATCCTTTTTTGTTAACTTGGCCTTCATCTCCTCCTGTGTCTTCTCTGCATTTCTCCTGCAGGTGGTTTATGAGCACCTGGGGGAGCTCCTAGTGGTGCTGATGACGCTTGATGAGATTATGGAAAATCACGCTACCCTGAAAGATCACTGGAAGATGTATAAAAGGTCAATACACACACATAAAATGTGCAAAAGATTTTCTCTCTTCCCGACCAAACACAGGGAACTTAATTGCACATATGTGTGCAATACAATCTCTAGACAAAAGTTCCCCAAAGTCCTGATACATGGCACTTTTTAACAAAAAAAAATAAAAAAAGCGTGGAAAGGTTTTAACCAATCCTGTTTGACTTTATGATTTACGCAAGTCCACTTGCAAGCTTCAAGCTTCACACTGGACTCTCAGCAAAGATTCCTGGAATCATGCAGATATCACCGCAGCTTTAAAACTTTACCTCAATTAATCTTTCCACGTTTGCCAAGTTATTCTTGGACGGCTAACTTGGTTTTCCAGACAAAACAATGCTATTACTCCTCCTTCTGACAGGAAAATGCTTTCTACTGCCAAAAACATAAGCCTTCTTCCACAACTTTAAATAAAAAAAAGCTAGATTTTCTCCTTTATAAAACCACTTCACTTTTAATTTAGTCAATTATTGAACCACACGCATCCACTGAGTCTTACTCTAAGCAGACATGTTGAGAACCAGTTCCTAGAGAAACCACGATGCAGAAAGACGTTTGGCCATCTTTCTGCAAAGCAACAGTTCTAACAATTTCACTGCTGTGCGACCCAAAAGGGTTTGTGTTGAAAGCATCAATTAATGAAAGTTGTAGTTAATTTTACCCCTAAGAACTTACCAAACTTTCATGGTCAAAATATGTGTAATAAACTACAAACTACTGTCATTTTCCATAACTGACTCCATTAGTTCACTTTTACAAATGACTGAAAGCTGTTTGTGAAGGTTATCAAAAATGCAAATCTTATTTAAGTAAGTTAGAGCTTTTGGACATTCTGCACAGTTACTAAATACTGCAATCGCCCTACCTTGATTGAACATATTTAACGTATCTTGTGCATGTGTGTAGGTTACTAAAGTCTGTTCATCACAACCCTGGAAAATTTTCCATTCCTGAAGAAAAGCTGAAGCCCTTTGAGAAGCTCCTGTTGAAGCTGGAGGGGCAGCTGCTGGATGGCATGATAGTGCAGGTGCTTTTATTCCCTTCCTACCAGCAGATTTATTGCCTTAATGATCCAGAGTTGCTTTGAGCAACGTTAACCTCCCAGTGTTCGACAACAGGCCTGCGTGGAGCAGAGATTTGATGACCCGGCCGAGGGGGTCGCTGTCTCCAAAAACAGTTCCTTTGCCGAGGAGTTTGCCTTCAACATTCGCTCCATCTTCACGAGTGTGGAGTCCAAAATCGGTTTGTGTCTCAGGATAAATCATCCTGTCCTCTCACCTGGTTTCATTTTGAGCAAAGTTTTATTTATCTTCTTTTTTTTTTTCTTTTCTTTTTTAAGGCGAGCCTTCAGAAATTGACCAGAGGGATAAGTACGCTGCAGTCTGCGGTCTCTTTGTCCTGCACTTTCATATTTTCAGAAGTGTCGACAAAAAACTCTACAAAGCATTGCTTGACATCTGCAAAAAGGTAGATGTGTTCTTAGCTCGATTCAATAACACCTCCTCATCGTTTTTAAAGTATTTTCTTCACCCATTTCTCCATCTCTTTGTCTCTCGTAGGTCCCTGCTGTCACTCTGATTGCAAATATCATCTGGTTTCCCGACGCCTTCCTCACCGTTAAGGTCCCGGCCGCTGCCAAGCTGATGGACAAGAAGAATCTCCAGACGATCAAAGCACAGAGAGACACCTACCTGCAGCAAAGGGCTCAAACGCTAACAAAGTTGGCACAAGAAACATTCACTCACGATAAGATGCTCTTGCAACGAATATAATCCGACACGTAGGTGCCATTTCTTTCAGGGATGTCCAGTCTTACTACGTTTTTGTAACTTCGTGGATGATGAAGATGGAGTCCGTTCTGTCCAAGGAGAACAAAAGTGACAAACTGGCTGAGGACCTCAACAGCAGATGCAACGTATTTGTGCAGGTAGGCTCTCGGCTGAGCTCGATTTTTCACGTTTCGTGAAGTTGTTTTGATTGTTAGTTGAACTATCGGTCCATCACTGTCAATCTGGATCCATATTTTAGTGGTGGTGTATAGAAATTACAGACAGCAGATGGTCAATACCCGGTTAAGTTTTTATGTAATTAATAATGGCATATGAAAACTTAAATGAAGAGTTAAAGAAGGAGGAAAGGGGGCCTCATAATGGTGCAGAGGAAGGCTTTTAAAATACCAAGTCAATCCATCGTGGGTTTGCCTCTCTGCTTTGTTCCGCTAACAAACCTTTAAACAAATCTATTACACGAGAGTTGGTGATAATTTGACAATAAAATAATAGTAACAACAAACATGTGCTCCATTCCAGTTTCAAAACTGCAGAGCGTGAAATTATTCAACAAAACAAGTTCATTGAAAAATCCCAAACACAACTCTATCTTTTAGTCTGAATGCAGCCGAGAATGACGGAAAGCCTTCGTTGTTATTTGAAATCACTTGACGGTGTAAGTGCTGTCTCTTTCCCACAGGGCATCCTGTACGCTTACAGCATCAGCACCATCATCAAGACCACCATGAACATGTACATGTCGATGCAGCGGCCCATGACCAAGACGTCCGTTAAAGCTCTCTGTCGATTGGTTGAGTTGCTCAAGGTGTGTCTGCAGGTTTTCCAGTTGTCAAAATAAAGCGAGGTATTGCTACACCAAGTCTCCTGGATGAAACAAGGCAGTTTTTTCCCCATGTGACTCTCCTCGCAGGCCGTGGAGCACACGTTTCACAGGAGGTCGATGGTCGTAGCCGATTCCGTTTCACTCATCACTCTGCAGCTCCAGTCTCAGGCCCTCAATGCCATCAGCAATGCAAAAGTAAGCACAAAAACTTCATATTTAGTTATTACTGTGTTATACAACTTTTTTTTTTCTCAGCTCTTTAATTTTTTTTTTTTTTTATTATGTTACTCTCCTGCCCCCAAAAGAAAAGGGTGATCTCTGATAAGAAGTACAGCGAGCAGCGGCTGGACGTCCTTTCGTCTTTAGTGCTTGCAGAAAACGCGCTGAGTGGTCCGAGCACAAAGGAGCGACGGCTGGTTGTGTCTCTGGCTCTGTGTGTCGGCACGCAGCTGGTACGCTGAAAGATCTTAGTCATAGCACACACACACACACACACACGCATACACACACATTTAATGCTGATTCTCTAATGGCTATTTTTTATTTTTTTTGACTATTTTACCTAGAAAACCTTTAAAGACGAGGAGCTGCTTCCGCTGCAGGTGGTGCTGAAGAAGCTGGATTTGATCAGTGAGCTTTGTGAAAGGTGAGCTGTTCTTTCTGCGTTGTTCCTGGGATCGAGGTGGGAGGAGAGTTCCAGCAGCAGCAGAAACTTTTAAAACCTTGTTGGGGGAGGGGAAAAAAATAGTTTTTATTTTTCATCAATAAAACATGATGAACATGTTGAATTAAAATCATTTATGACCACTCCCTGATGTTCCTGACCTCATAAGCATCAAAGTTGACCAGGGTGCCAAAACATTTCATTCATTTTGCTTAGTTTTAACATAGGAAGCTACCCTGAGACTCCTAAAGTCACGGGATCAACTTTTGCACAAAGTTATAGCAAGCTTACCCCTTAAGGGTGCACATAGTTTCTTAAGCTTAGTGAAGCTCATGCATATACTTATATCCAAATAGCATTACTTTTGGTGGCATATTAAAGAAACAACAAAATCAAGCTTTTATTTGAAGCCTGATGCATACTTATTCAACAGCAGCCCTGTGTGCAAAGAACAAATGGTCTCATAAGCAAATTGTCAGCAGAAACTAACAAGCAGAAGTGTCTGTACATGAAGCTGATTCAACCGGAAAAGGCCCAGCCGCCTCAGTGTTAAAGCAGGGTACTGCTTAGACCTACATGTGTCAGTTAAAGGTCAGCTTTTTAGCACTTATGAATAGAGAATAAAGACATCAGCTAGAACAGTCGCTGATCATAGGGGAAATATTGACACCCACCCTTGCAGGATATGCAGTTAATAACTTATAGATACATCTCTGACGTTATGAGGTACATCACACCTTTTAACTTCTTGGAATAAGAACTTGGTTGTCAGAAAGTTCTCAGAATTGGTTGACATGTTGATGTTTCGCAACCGTTTTCACTCACACCTGCGTGTGTGACATGATGAGAGCTGTATAAAGAGAGGATGTCTCAGCAGCCTTATTCCAGAGATCAACTGAAAAGTTTTCTCCAACAAACATTGACCATAAAAGTAAAAAAAAAAGAAAAAAAAAAGATCTTGAGAGTTCTCGATGAATGGACTGTTGCTTTTTATTCCCCAGAAAATGAGGAAACAGTGTCTTATTTTAATCAATAAAGCTCATTTTCATCAATTTTATTTGATATTTACAGAATGTGTCGAATGAGGATACTGTTCTCTGACGGTTGCCTTCGCTTTCAGGGTCAGGCTCCAGTGTGACTGCAGTTTCCTGTACTGGCACAGGGCTGTGTTTCCCATCTACCTGGACGATGTGTATGACAACGCCGTGGATGCAGCACGGATGCATGTAGGCAGATTCTTAAAAAAAACAACAAAAAAAAACAGCCTTTGTTTAAAACCCCTTTCTTATTACACACGCATATGATTAGAAAGCTAAGACTCTTGACAATCAAAGAAACGATAACGGCTGCAGACGCTGTAAACACTTTTGTTCATCTTTGGTGTTATGGAAATTTCATTTATCAAAGAATGAGAAGCTGTTTCGATAATAAGAGAAAGCTTGATCTTTGTCTTTAAGTTTCTTTATTCGAAGGGAAAACTGTTTGAAGAACCGTCTCACTAAACGCAGTCATTAGAAGAGCCCTGAACGACACACATCACATCAGTATATAGTCACAGCAAGGAAAAGACCCACACACAGTCTGATCTGACCTCTATTGCCAGATGGACCACAGAGACGATCCTGACCTCCACCTCATGAACCGTCCCCCACCTCTTGGACGGGATGTTTTTTATGGAAGGAAAGAGAAACGATAATAATTTCAGGAGAAGCTTCTAATTGTTCTTTGTCAGTTACTCGTGCGTTTCACACGTGTCAGTCCTTTAAGACTATTTCCAGGTCAAGCGTTTTACCCGAGATGCCTTCAGGTCTCTTCTGCTGTCGCAGTTGCAGAAACATCTAAACATTGCCTGAAAACTTCTTTAATGGAAAAAAAAAAAAAACACATCTTGCAGAAATTACAAAAACACAGCAGATATAATCAGAAAATAAATGTATCATCAGTTCCATCAAAGATGAAATGAGGCTAAAGAGGAAATTTTCTATTACATGGGCAAAAGCTGCAGGACTTTTAACTCCCCTTCTGCTTTTCTCTTTATTGGTGTGACCAGTACATGTTTAGTGCGCTAAGAGACAGTGTGCCATGCATGCTCTACGCTAAACACTTGGAGTCATGTGACCAGCTGCTGGGGTGCTTCGACAAGGAGATCATGGGCGTGTTCAACGAGGTAAGCGGCGTGAGTGAGGATGAGGAGGAAACATGTCGTAATTTAAGTAAACTGCTTTCAGCTTGTGTTCTTTGTATTTTAGGTCAGAGTAAAAACAGAGAAACAAATGAGGATCCAGCTAAAATCTGTATTCTGTCTGTGTTAACCGCTAACCTAAAACAGACTCATTCAGGCTAATAGGTATTTTTCTCGAACCTACATAAAAGAACCACAGACAACGTATATGAATTTTATGACCAAGCTTTTGCAAAAGGAGAAGAGCCCCTGTTTTATTGTCAAAGCAGAACAGCCACAGGGAGCAACCAGGAAAAACAACAGAGGTCGTAAAACATTTAACCCAAACAACTAGCAACCCAGTTCCAGGTGTGATATCTGATCTACGGTCTGAGCCCGGTTCAAATCTCGGTCAAACTGTCAACAGAGAAGGAGGAAGATAAACATAAGACAAAATACGACTGCACACAGGCAGTTCCTAAGTTAGGAGGTATTCCGGTTGATAAGAATTTAAGGTCTGGGAAACACAGAGTTGACTGTCTCACATGAAGATGAACAGACAGTCGTGACCTCCAGGTCAGTTCATACACGCATTAAAAAGAGAACACTTTAAACTGAAAGTACCAAAAATCTCTATCACAGGCCCAATGGGGCAAAAAAAGAAACGTGCTCTCCAATTATTGGTTATGTTTCTCCCGAGACTCAAATTACATAAGACTTTGTCCTTAAATAGTTAATTTACATAACATCTGACCTCTCTGGCTGCTCTCCCAGACAGAGCTGAACCTCCTGTAGCTGTCTGGGAAAGTTTGCTTCAAAAAGTCACATTTAGATCGAAACCTCAAGGTCGTTTTACCTAAATACTGTGATCTCTTCATCAAACAAGCTTTGCCTTTTAGCAAATCGCCACTTTTCGCAGCTTTACCGACGTTTGTTGTCGTTCCCGCCTCTCTGCAGCATCTCCTCGACAAGCTGTGTAAGGAGATCGAGAAGGACCTGCGCCTCTCCGTCCACACCCACCTGAAGCTGGACGACAGGAACCCGTTTAAAGTCGGCATGAAGGACTTGGCCCACTTCTTCTCCGTTAAACCAATCCGATTCTTCAACCGCTTCATTCACATCAAAGGTGCAGAGAATCGGTCAGACGCCTACACGTTTCTCATTTTACGGGCAGATTTCTTGGTCTTGCTGACACTTTTTCAGCAAGACCTCTGAATAAGTTCCGTGAATTGCATCCATAAATCTGCTCCATCCGGTTCAGGGTCAACACACGCTCGCGTGCGAACATGCAGGACGTTTTTACTCTACTGATTGTTTAGAGAATCTCTGCCTGGTTGCAGATTTTTGAACTCGCAGTTGAATCCGTCCCTTATTATTCAAAATGCTCTTTGAGGGTTTCAACCAGGGGCAGGATTTTCTTCTTTTTTTTTTTTCCCCCCCAGAAGTTTCACAATAAAAATTTGACTCATTTTACAATCCTATTTTAGCACTTAGCTTATTTGTAAAATAGATCATTTTATTTCCAGGATATTTAAGGTTTGAAGGAAACTCGAAGCGTTCCAGAGTTGGGAAAGAGTTGAATTTTATCAAAACAAAAAATTTTTATCTTTACCTCTAGGAATATTTAAGAATATTTTCTTTTTTTTTTTTATTAAAGTAAAGTGATCAGCTGATCCATGGATTCTTTTTAATTTGCTCTCCTTAGTTCACTAATGCAGCTCATAAACAAACCAACAATGCCTTTCCCTGGAACAGTAAATCCCGTTTGCTTCAAGCCTAAGCCTGACTTTCTTTTAAAGATTTGCAGAAGTTGAGATTAATTTTTGCTTTTAACCGCCTTGCAGCCTATGTGACCCACTACCTGGACAAAACTTTCTACAACCTGACCACCGTTGCTCTGCATGACTGGGCCACCTACAGTGAGATGAGAAACCTCGCGACGCAGCGCTACGGGCTCACGATGACGGAGGCGCACCTGCCCAGCCAGACTCTGGAGCAGGTCCGGAGGCGCACCTCGTCACGAAGGGAGGCGTCAGCAGACGACTTTATTAACTGTACCCCGTCTGCTCTCATTCAGGGTTTGGACGTCCTGGAGATCATGAGAAACATTCACGTTTTTGTCTCGCGCTACCTCTACAACCTGAACAACCAGGTAGGACTCGTCCAGCCGTAAGGCGCAGACGCTCCTGCTCACAGCGGGCTCTGAACTGATGCTTCCTCTGCAGATCTTCGTGGAAAAGGCGAGTAACAACAAGCACCTCAACACCATCAACATCCGTCACGTCGCAAACTCGATTCGGACGCACGGCACGGGCATCATGAACACCACAGTGAGTTTTCATCTGGACGTGTTCTCCCTGTTGTCTCGACTGGAGCTTTTCTTTCGTTTTGCGACGTCTCGTTTCTCCCGTCAGGTCAATTTTACCTATCAGTTCCTGCGGAAAAAGTTTTACATCTTCAGCCAGTTCATGTATGACGAACACATCAAGTCCAGGCTCATTAAGGACATCCGCTTTTTCAGGGAGATAAAGGATCAGTCTGACCATAAGGTAAGGGATTTCAGCAGCTTGGAACAATGAGGTGGATCCACTCCTGAAATGTTGAATTCTGTCCTTCTTTGCCTTTTAGTAAATCTCCATTTTTCAGCAAGAGGTTAATGCATTCAGGTTCATGTGCAGACTCGGTTTTCCCTCCGCATATTGAGTTTTTACTTGTTTGCTAGAAAGTTGCATTTAGTTCTTATCTGACCCCTGAGTTCCTTCCTCCACGTTTCTGCTACATGACTTGTGGCAAACTTTAAACTGGACTTCTTATCACTTTCTTTCTTCTTTCTTCCTGCTGCTCGTCCAGCAGGAACTGCTTAATATGTAGCTCTTATCCATTAGTGCATGAAATCAGACCAATAAAACCCACATGGTGATTGGTTGATTGATTTGCTTACTGATTCTGTGACATCTTGACATGTGACTGTCTTATGTTGAATTTGCATAGGAGTGTTGAACTGGTATAAAATACTTTTAAAAAGGCACTGTAGATGTATTCTCTAATTCTCTCTGTGCTACTCCCTTCCTTTTATCACTCACATTTATGTTTGTGTGTGTGCGCGCGTGTGCGCGTGTGTGTGTGCGTGTGTGTGTTGCAGTATCCATTTGAGCGTGCAGAGAAGTTTAACCGCGGCATCAGAAAGCTCGGCCTCACTCCTGACGGGCAGAGCTATCTGGATCAGTTCAGACAGCTCATCAGCCAGATCGGTGAGAATTTCTCCATCACATAAGGAAAAAAAATAAATAAAAAAAGCCTCCAACTTGCATGTGAAGATGAACGCAGTGCCCTTTTAAAACCACTTTCCACTTTCTTTCAGGCAACGCCATGGGCTACGTCCGCATGATCCGTTCTGGAGGCCTTCACTGTTGCAGCAGCGCGATCAGGTATAAGAAATTTAAGTAATCTTCTCAGATCTGATCTGTGCGGATCCTTTTTTTTTCTTTTTTTCTTTAAGTAAGCTTTCAGCAAAGGGTTTCATCGTTTTCAGATTTGTCCCCGACCTGGAAGATATAGTCAACTTTGAGGAGCTCGTTAAGGAGGAGGGACTCTCTGAGGAAACCCAAAGATCTGCCAGGTAGGAGCTTTGGTGAAAAGTTTTCCAATGTTCACTGTTGGGTGTGCTTCTGTATTTTGACTGCAGGTGGCACCACAGCCATTCAGATAAACAGAAAGCGTCCGCTTCTCTCATGGTCGTTTTTGTTTTCCCCCAGGGTCCTGGATTCAGTGTTGAGCGATCTGACCAGCAACTCTGCCGAGGGGACGGAGTACTTCAAGAAGCTGGTGGCCGTGTTTGCCCCCGAGTTTCGTAGCGCCAAGAACATGCACCTGAGGAACTTCTACATGATCGTACCGCCGCTGGTCAGTGCTGCGTGGTGCTTCAAGCTGACATCTTGTTGTTTTCATGCGAAAAATTTTCTAACGACACCCCTCCAAAATAAATAAATAAATAAATAAATAAATATCTCACTTTCAGACTGTGAATTTTGTGGAGCACTCAATCAGCTGTAAAGAGAAACTCAACAAGAAGAACAAAACCGGAGCTGCCTTCACAGACGACGGCTTTGCCATGGGTCAGCACAGTCGGAGAGTAAAATCATCCTGCTGTTCTTTTGCTGCTGTCAGCTGATGTTTGGTTTTTCTGTTTTGTTTTGTTTTTTTTTACCTAGGTGTTGCGTACATCCTGAAGCTGCTGGACCAGTACCTGGAGTTCGACTCTCTTCACTGGTTCCAAGCGGTCCGAGATAAGTACAGGAAAGAGCTGAGCGCGGTGGCGAAGGAGCAGACGGCGCAGTCCGCCGGTCAGGACGAGAAGCTGCTGCAGACGATGAATCTCACCCAGAAGAGGCTGGATGTCTACTTGCAGGTGTTTAAGAAACTCTCTTGAGTGGCAATGATGATCCACATGTAATCTTCGGTGTATTTTGTGTGAAGGACCAACACACAGGATTAGGAAATACGTTTTTTTCAAATATTTCACCCATGAAAATCCACCTAAATAAAACCAGTTCTCCTTCTGACGTGGCTTAATTAGTAAACAGCGGATTTGTTTGTAATTCTGCAAAGTTTCTGCTAATAAAACTCTCTCTGCTGGCGTACATTTTACAGTTCTCTCCTCTTTGCAGGAGTTTGAGCTGCTCTACTTCTCATTAAGCAGCGCGAGGATCTTCTTCAGAGCCGACCAAACCGCAGCCGAGGAAACCCAGGAGAAGAAAGGTAAAGCTTGGCGTGCTGTTGTCAGCTCGGTCTGTCCGTCACGCTTGGACCCACCCCGTCCAGCTGTCACGGGTTCGTCTTTGTAGATCATTTTTGAAATGCAAAGTTGGTCTCAGAGGTTGTTTTTGTCCTTCAGACGAAGCTGGGAAAGTGGGAATGTCTCCGGAAGGCTCCACGCCTGCAGAGTCGTCCTCAAAGTAAGAGTCACTGTGAGACCGTTCAGGATTATTCCTGAGAGCTCTGCAGAGGAATGATCCCACGCGCGCGTTTGTGGACAAAAGACTGAAAAATTCACCAAACAATGGATTTGTTTGATGTCCCAGTTATCCTAAAGTCTGTGTGCTTTAAGTGCTAATACAGGAAGTGTCTCTAAACATCCAGTGGGTCATTTACACAAGCCCCTACTACTTGAACTAATTTAAGGTAAAAACAAAATCATTTTTATCTTGCCTCGCTCTCGGCAGACTGAGGAAATGTCTACAGACAAAGTTTTCATTATTTGTTTTGTTTCTTTGAGCATTTCATACATTGTATAAATGAATCATATGTGCCTTCATAAACTCTGGGTACTTGTTTTGGTAATTCATGTGCAGACAGTAAACTCCACAGCCGATGCAAATTCGCCATTTCATAACACAAAGATTTTCCCGGTGGGAAAATGTCGAGCACTTTCTCCGAAATTGTTCTCTTCTGAGTGGAAAACATTCACCTGATTTTGGTTTTGTCATCTGGATGTTAATGAGATTGTTTAAAATCACAATTCAGATGACTTCACAGTTTTTCTAACATTTGGACCAACTTAGATCAGATGTTTTGAAATTAATGCCATTTATAAACCTTTTTATTTTTTTCGTCATATTTAGATTTATTGTTTCTCTTGCAGCAAGTAAGATGTCTGGGAGCTCCCAATATTCACAATGTTTTTTTTTTATTCGATACCTTTCCAAATAGTAGGAAGGTACAATGGTTGTCTCTTAGTTCCCCACATTTTTCACATTATTTTCATGCATCATATGCATGTGGTGCACATGTAGCATTAAGAGCTTTGTTCTAGGTTGAGGGTTAAACTTAGCAAAGGTCTGGTTGCACAGGTTCAGCTAACGTCCATTTAAAATGTGTAATGTCTCAATAAATATAAAGAATATGGTCTTAGTTGGGTTTCAATAATTTTTTTTCTTTTGCCCTTAAATTTATGATGTGGCTTCATCATCTTTGATGAAGTCCAGGATCAGGTCTTAGTTTACAGTTTACATGCACTAACCAGATAATCTGCAGTCTTCACAATCTCTTCCTTTATGTCCCCATTCCTCCCTACCATGTGAAGATATCAGAGCAGCACAGGCGCTACTGCAGACCTCAGTTCATTTCCTGAGGTGTGGGGAGGAATATTGAAATTATTGACGTTTAATAAACGACACAGTGGTTCAGGAAAGCCGTGTCTGCTTTAATACAAAGAAGCTTTGACTTCAAAAAATACAAGACTGGTTTCGATTCTTTTTAAGCAAATCCAAGTTTTCTCATTTCCCTATGAAGTAGTGTTCACTACTGTTGAAACAGCCTGAATTAAAAATGGATCCCTACTTTTTTTTTATTTTACTTTGGCCTGCAACTACAAGGATCGCTTCTTACACTTCTGTCTTTCCTTTCGAACTGGGAAAAGTGAGATTTAGGCCTTTCCGTTATTGATGTTTTATTAATATTACTTTGATGTAAGTGCCCACAGTGCCAAAATGACACCCTGTCCAGCAGTTCCAGAAAATTCGTTACATCCACATATCCATGCTCGCCTCATAAAAAAAGAGGTACAAGGCAGGGCAAAATTTCTCTCAAAATAGATATCATATAGATATATATATTTATATATACAGACATATATATATGTAGCAATCATATATACACATTCGTACATATAGTCTTATGTGATGCAAAAAAACAAAATGTACACATTTTCTTTTTTTTTTTTCCTTACAAAAATAGTAACAAAGACTGGAAAGTGTTTTGCTCGCTCTCGAGCAAAGTTGTGTTATTTGTTCCGCCTCTTCGAGGATTTCCCCACGATGGTGGAGACCGAAGTCGCCTCGCAGGGTTTTAACGTCCATGTTTTGCTGGCACAGAAGTCACAAACGGAGAGAGGTGCAGAAAAGAGTCGGGTGGAGCAAGTCGGAGGAAGCGATGTAGTTCGATGGAACACGATGAAGGAAAGTGTACAGAAACCAAATCCGAGACAAAACAAAAAAAAGATGGAAAATGTGATGGGAGTGTTATAAAAAAGCACAAACAAATTTTGTGTTCTTTTATTACTAAATATAGTGCAACAATAAACATTGCATTTCTTTCACCCTTTCACTTGTGTTTGAGGATGTCAACTTTGCTCTTTTTTTTTTTCTTCTTCCCACCGCTTTGTGTTCTGAACACTTGCTGTAATTAAAAGGTGAAACCTTTGCTCTGTCATAGTCCCGCATCACACGGTTTGTCCTCCTCTCTGGTAGTAAACAGGCTTCAGGTTCAGAGACGTAAACATAACACAAACCCTGCTCAAAAGACAAAAAAAAACAAAAAAAAAGGAAAGAAAAAAAACAAACGGGAACACAGAATAAAAACGGAACAAGTGTGTTTTTCGGGCAGAATGTAAATTCAGAAAGGCAGGACAGTTTTAATGACGACGACTTCGATGACGACGACCCCTGCAGTCGGTTAGCCAAATCCTCCAGGAATAAAAACCCAAAGCTGTGTGCGTCACAGCGCCCCCTCCTGGACAGCAGTGCTGTGTTCAAGAACAGCTGCAGCCTTTGGACTGGTTGGGCCTTAGAAGGCCTGCTGGGCTGGATTGTAGTTGAACGTTGTCGGCACGTGAGGCCTCTCTTCCAGCTTGTCATATTCCAGATGAAACTCCTGAGAGATGCAGGAATCGTTTTTAAGCTTCGTCGCTCTAAAGCACAACAATCACTGCATCTAAAGCACACGGCCTCAACTCTCACCTTGGCTACTTTCCTCCAGTTGAGACAGTCGAAGAAGTAGTAGGTGCCTCTCTCGTAGGTGTTGGTCTTCAAGGTGGGCTCCATCCCGGGCGCTCTCGTTATCCAAACCCGCTCCTCTTTGTGGTATCTCCAATCCCGGTTGAAGCTGGACAGCAAGCAGAGGAAAAACCCGAGAACAAACAGTAAATCTCTACATTGTGGACAACCGGAGTTCATCGAGTCAAATTTGGAGGTTTCTAGAGAAGCAATATTCTTCAATTTGTAAAATTGGAGGACATCTTGACAATTAAAGATGTCAAACGTTGTCCAAAAGCACTGATCAGTTTTGCATCTGATAGTTTATGTTTTGTTTTGTTTGCAGATTTGCTTTGCCAATGGCAATTTAAGATGATTCTGATCCCTCTTAAATAATTAAAAAGTTTCATAATGGCTTTAAAAATATATTTTTTAGTCTTTGAAAAGTCAGTTATTTGCTGTATATGAAAGTAGAGGCAAGGTCAAAATGCCTGTGTGAAAACAGTTCAATGAAGCAGGTTTTATTTTTATTCATTTCTAACTGAATGAGCTTTTTCACATCTCTGTGCTCCGTTTGACTTCATTTCAAACAGCTGACAGTGGAAACGTTTAATTTCACTCAGTAAAAGCATCCACACTGAAGAGTGCAGATACCAGTAGAGCTTGGTGCATTCACTGTCAAGAAAAAGACCAGATTTTTGAGTTTTGAACCCGCTGGCGACTGGTCATATCAAACTGAACCTCCTCAGGTTTTGATCACCAGCTGATTTTACCTGCATATCGAACATATTTACACGTTAGAAACCAAGTGACTCACAGCTCCACAGCTGCCAGGATCTGAAGCAGGTCCCCTCCGTTCATGTAGTAGAGGTAGAACAGCAGGTCTTCGCCGTATCGAGCCAACTTAATTGCAGCTAACTGCACACAGGACAGTTTAAAACATGTAGTTATTTATTTTTTCATAACCTCTAATTCAAAACTAAAGCGGTGTCTGGCGCTCCTAGTTACCTTGTCCCTTATATGGATGTTGGTTAAATACTCTGACGGAACATGGAAATCTAAGAAGATAAATCCAAATACCAGTTATTTTATTTCAGTCGCCACACAGACTCCACCAGAACACAAACTTATAACAAAAGTATCCGCACCTGTCGAATTGTTTCACATGTTGAAAGTTTACAACAAACTTTAATGTATTTCATTAGGATTTTAGGTAACAGACCAATCCCAAATAGTGCATAAAGATACATGTTCTTACTAATAAATGCCTTTCCCCACTTATCAGCCCTCCCAATACATACAATTCAACGTGCATTGGATTTTATTAGATACTCCTTAATAAAATCCAATGCAACTGCCTTGTTAACAAATAGTCCATCTGTATAATTGAATTCCATTATAAATCCAGCTGTTCCTTCGAGGGTGCGTTCCTCTCCCCTCTCTACATAAACGGCTGCTTATATCAAGCTGAAACTCATCAGATTTCTATCACCAGCTGCACCTCAGCAGACCCATCTGTTGAAGCAGACGACACCAGTCTGCAGATCAAACCACTTACTGGTCTGATCCAGGCACAAACTCGGCAACAAAAGCTGATTCTGATTGCGGTCTTGGTGTGGTGATGATGGTCATAAATAACAGGAAGATTGATGGGGGGGATAAATACAGGGCAGACCCGGAAGAACACATGCTAGACTTTGTGTTTGTCTATCTTATACCTCCTAATGAAACACGTTAAAGCTCGTCGTCGTCACATGACCACATTTGGAAATCTCCAAGCGGAGATTGACAGTCAAAAAAACAACTTCCTGTAGTTGAAAGTGTTTCTTAGTTCAACTAATCAGAGCCGCGGTCTTACCGATGTCTTGAGGTCGACATGGTGCAGAAGCCCAAGGAGAGGCGAACTTTGGATACAAGTTTCTGTCAAAATAAAAACTCTCATGACTCCCATGGATGACAAGGTTCTTGGAGGAACAAAACTGAGGTAGCGGTGAGTGAACAACAGGTTTTAAAGGTAAAACGGCCATCTTACTCTGGTGAATTTAAGTTGAGTCCCAGCGTTGTGAGGTCACTTCCAAGCGCCAGATGCACCATCCCCGGGTCGGTTTCTGCGGCCCGGATAAACGTCAGCAGGCCCACCATGCCGAATTGGTCCGTTACCATTCCTGAGGGAATGTTTGTCACCCGACCTGCAGCAGAGGAGCGACCCAGAGTCACCAAACCACAGGTCAGCAGTGAGCTGGTGACCGACAGAAAGTACTTACTGTGAAACCAAAGCCACATTTTTACACTGTAATTTATGCACAAAGTAGACAGCAAACCAAGCCACTTACTTCTCCTCAAATATAACATTATAGCCTGTTTCATGTTCAATATTACACTGCTTTGCTCTATCCCATCTGACATTTATCAAACCCCAAATGCAGGGTAGCGAGCCCAGCTGCCTCACCCAAGTTGTGGGATTAAGAAGGGATGTCTCAGAGGAATTGGAGCGATACGATTGGCTGAGAAGTCTCACCATCGGGCAACACCTGGATCCCTTTCTTCTGGTTGTTGTTCTGTGCCGAGGTCGTCTTGTCTCCAGGGAACTTCGGACCATCTGTGCTGGATGTGCTCTTGCTTGTGGAGTTCAAGTTCTGATCAATTAAAAACGAAGAAACAAAATTAAGATTACATTTTTTAACTCTGCAGTTGTCACAAAATAAATAAATAAATAAATAAATAAAAAGAAGAAGGAAAAAGTACCAGAGTGGCTTTAACTTACAGTTTTGCTGTCATCGTTGTTGAGTGTGGGGTCTTTGTAATTTGGCCCAGGCAGTGCGGGGAAGTCCTCGTTATGTATGGAGAAGTCTTGTGTCTGATCAGTCGATGGCTTTGTTACCATGCCAACTTCAACAGTTTTAAACGGCGAGAAACAAAAAAAAAAATCCCAGCAAAACAATAAACATGAGCAATTATTCTTAGTGTTGAGACAACCTGCTCTAAAACAAACCCTATTAGTGGTTTTGCGAAGCCAATGGAGCGGCTGTCGATGCAACATTAGCTCTCCTCTAATGGCCTACCATAAGGAGCGCGTCCAGCCAGCGGGTTCAGCACCGGTGTTGGATTTCCAGTCCCTTCTCTCCGACTCCGGTCTGCTAATGCGGGGAAGTCTGACAGATCCAGGCCCATTATATTATCACTCCCATCTGCAGCAACAGGAAGAGAGTTCAATTTTAAAATTCCACATTTTTTCCCCTGACCTCATTTTTTCAGCGGTTTATAACGAGCACAAAACATTTACTTGGATTCATCATCCGTATGTTCAACAAATAACAAAAAGAAACACATTCAAAAAATTATTTTAGCTTCCAGCAGTTTTGTAAAGAGCAATTTGAGAGCTTCTTTAGCAGCTGCATCACTTTCAATCGTCGTCTGTTTTCTGAAATATATCCTTTCAGTTTTCCTCCCTACCCCATTCATTAATAGAATAAAATACATGAATAACTCAAACAAATGAACTTTTCTAATTCACTGAATGGTTGTGTATGCAAATTTACATATGAATATGTTTTGTACATATTAAGTCCACGCTAAAATGATCAGAAAGAACAATGAGTCATCATTGCATCACATGCTAAAAGCAGATATCATGCCAAAGAAGTAAAAAGGAGAAAAGTGGTTTTCAGTTTAGGAAGAAAAAAAAAGAGCAATCTTTTATGCTTCGTGTCTGCAGACAAGCATGCCTGCTTATGCTGAAAACAACTGACCAACTTTATGTTTCCTATTTCCAAACAATGGACCTTCATAGTTGGTGTCTCTTCATTCAGGTTCCTCACCAGGCTCAGCTAGGATATGTGTTAGTCTGCATGCAGTCGAGTGTTTTGGTGGTGAGGCCATGAAGGCCGCGACTTTAGATAACAGCTTGTTTGGGTTCTGAAGAAGATCCTGTATAAGACCCAAAGGTTTGGGATAAAACAATGATCCAAGATGGCGTAAAGCTGAACAAAATGTTCCTCTGTTCCACAATTTGGGTTCTCTTCTCTCTGACAAACTGTAAACCCAAAAAGAATAAAAAGCTGGATAATAATGTGGAAGCTGTGTTATGACGGACCAAAGATGGCAGGAATTGCAAACAGTGACAACAGGACCAGTGCGCTAACTTTTCAACACGTGTCACAACCGAATTTTATGGCCAAAAATACCCACTGAGTTATATGAAAAGGTGCAATGGGTGAAGATTTGGTCTTTAAGCTCTTTTGACCTTCAGGTCAAATCCACCAACCTGTGCCATTGAAGATGTTGCTCGATAATGAATTGTTCATCCCAAAAGCTTGGTTGCGGTTCATACCAAATCCTGACATGCTGCAGATAAAAGCAACAGTTTGACAGTGTACAGCCGACCTCCACAAATACCCACCCCGTCCCATCACACTACGAAGGCCTACCTGTTGATGGTGCAGGGCTGGCGCGCTGGCTGCTGTTTGGGCATACAGATGATGCTGGGTGAGCTGCGGTTCGGACTTCCCAACCCTGAGCTGCCCATGCTGCTGGTCCTGCCGGTTAACCCGATGCCCTGACCGACCTGAGAGTGGTTCAGGATGTTTCTCGATATTGTTCCCCTGCGGAAAAACCATCGGAAGGTAAATGCGTTTTCCCTCAGGCCTTTGCCTATCCCGTTTCAAATTTCAGCCTCAGAAAACGGCACACACCTGCTTGGCGAGGAAGGGGTGTGTAGGGACATGGAGGGGACACCCGTTGTTGGGGTGATGTGACTTGCTAGCTGCGTCCCTTGTGTTAGGTTTCGGTTTAACTGAGGCGTACTGTTTCCCATGTTCCTTACTGGGAAGCCGATTGCACCTGCAGGAAAATAAAACAACAGAAGGCCAGGAATAAAAATGAAGCATTTGCAAACGAAAGAGAAAACTTTCCAGTTCACATCTGCTTAGTTGTAAGCACTCAAAACGTCTTAAGATGCGCAAATACAAGAAATGGTGTGAAACTTTTGTCCAGTAGCCCTTCATTGAGAAAGACACAAGAACTCACTTTGTGGACCGTACAAACTCACGCCGAGCTGCGACAACTGACTGGACGACGATGGCGATGGAGAGGACAACATCTGGAGGACAAGAGTCATTGACAACAGCAGCAAACATTACAGACAAGATTCTTCTGCAGTGTTAGCCGGTGAAAGGGTCAAAATACCGACACAAAGGTCAAAACTTACATCTTTGTCCGACCTGTGGAACATGGACTGGTTGTAGTACATGTCATCGGCCAAGTCGTTGTCGACTCCGTCGCCGAAATCTGGAAAGGGTTTTCTAGAACCGAACATGCTTTTTTTTTGGTCACCTAAGGAAAAAAGATAACTTATATTAAAGATGATAATTCAGGAAACAAATTTAAAAAAAGGATGAAAAAAAAACAAAACAAAGGCAGCATTTGCGGAGGTCTAATTGTTTTAATTTGATTTGTCTTTACATTCATTAACACCAGAAACTCACTGAGTGAGATCATTTTTATTGCAAATCTAGTTAATGCCTGGAACAAATCCACAATTTTTTTTGATCGGATTTAGCTCTTAGGAATATTGTAAGACACTATTAGAAGTCAGGTAACCATTTTTAAGCAGTTTTGAATCTCTTGTAGTCTAAGGATGGAGACAAACAGATTTAAGTCTCGACCACATTAAAAACCAGGCCTGAAACAAGATGCTGAGTGTGTTATATATTTTATCTTTGAGTGGCCATTTTGTTACAGCTGGCAGGTGTATAAATTATTAATTTATTTGTTATATGCAGGGTAGCACAGAGCTATTTACACCTAATATTTAATCACAGGAGAGCACTTTCTCCCACTACAGCTATTTTAGTAAAAATGCACAAAACTGACTTCAGAGTTCAGAGTTCACTGATAGATGCTGCCCAGTTACATTTCATGCTGTATATAAAGACTCGGTTATTAAATTATTAAGCTAATTAAAATAAACGGGTTATTAGTGGAGATAAAAACAAAGAATAAACATCAAAGTAAAAATGTTGACCAAATTGCATATTTAAATCAGAAAAGAGACTATTTTCTTGTTTCATGCTACCTATGATGCCTTGTATTTTGTTTGATAATGAGCTTTTTGACAACCACATCCATTTTTGAGGACAGTATTGCAAGCAGTTATTTTATGAGCTGGACGACTACATCTCCAAATAAAAACTGCAAGATTTTCAGAATGTCTCAGAAATTATTCTTCAAGAACAATTACAAATTTTAAAAACATGCTCAACTGATTGTATTACACTGCTGGTGTGCGCTGTTTATAACTTTACTAGCTTAATCTATTTGCTATGTTGTGTCTGCACCATAAAGAATCTAAAGCAGGGATTTGTTGTTTTCTTTCAGACTATTAAGATCTTCTAGTTTGTCCTTTTTTATTAGCTGTTTTTATTTTTGACGTTGTCTAAACACATTTACTTTTCATGTAAATAATTAGTATATTTTACCCTTTTTTATTTACCTATATTTACCTCTTGTAAATATTAAATGTCACTGAACAACTCCAACCACCACTTTTTTTGTTTTATAACCACATTTACCAACCATTTATGTACTTTGAAGCACTTTTTCTGAGTTTAATTTAAAAAAATTACACGCCAACATAAAGGATATGGACGTGCTTTGACACAAAAAGTGTATTGAAAATATTTCATTTTCTGTTAGATTCAGAACAACCACCTGAAACAAAGAACGATCTAATTTTAACACTGATCGCATCCTGTCCCTGTGGTCCTGTTATCCCTGTCTCCAAGGGTAAACAATTATAGTCTGACAACATATTTTCTAAACCCTGGTTACATCGTTTGTGTAGTAAAGTAGTTGTGTTATAGTCCATCTATGACATCACTCACCACCTGTCAAATTAAAAAGGAACTAAGTGAAAAAGAGGATGGGGAGTTATTAACTGTTCGTTTGGTAAGAATGTTTTAACATTTACTTGAACATACAGATCGCACTCGAAGAAGACTGCTTTAGAAAGGTGTTCAAGTGAGTTATAAACTTCCTTCTGTATTTCAAAGTATGTGCTAGAGCAGAGTTTACCTTCCAAAACAAAAACAGCTGATCGATGATAAGTGACTAAATAAATAATGTACATGACAGCCCCACTGGCTGTTCATTTCTGACTATGTATCCATTGTTAGAGCGTCTCAGTCACAGATTATAACTTAAACATAGCAGCAAAGCTAAGTTAACCAGCTAGCCTACACTATTGCTAAGTGGTTGTCGTTAGCATGCTAAGTTAGCATATCGCTAGCTCACGAATGACCCACTGCAATAACCAAAGAAAGGTGACAACCGCTGAATTACAAAACACTACAATTAAGCGATCCAACAACAGGTAATGCCGAGCTGGAATTGGTCATATCTGCACCCACATATCCACATTCAGCGGTCAATTTCCCTGGCTAACTTAGCGCTCCGTTTGGAAGTAGCTGCAGCTGTAGCAGCAACATTCTGCTGGTGCTAAAGGTTAACGACCCGCTGTGTCACGATAAGGAGGGAAAGCAAGCGGACACAAAGCGCCTACTGGACGATAACATCAAGACCGACCCATTTGACGGGAGAAATAACAAGGAAAAATCCGCTCACCGCATTAATTTCACTTCGCTTCGTTAGATCCAAGATGGCTGTGTGTAGCACCAGCCGAAAGAGCCTTTACTCTCTGACCTCGCGACCTGCATACTACTTCCGTACACAAAGCTGATCTCCTGTGTAAACACTGTACTTCAAAAATGAGTTAAATATTTCCCTCCTAATAAAAACGTGAAGATTTCTAAAACAAATTTCATATGATATTGATGCACATTTTTTTCTGGGAAAATGATTTTTGTTATATCAGTATGAAGCTGTCCCTTGTACTGCAGCAGAACCAATAATGCCATTTCAAAATATTTTATTTTTAAATAAAAGATTTCCATAAAGAATCCCACTGAAGTAAATAAGTGTAGCATACACTATTTTATTTTAACTTCACTTAAATTCAAAGAAACATTTTACATGATTATTGCTGGTTTGACTTTATTCTCCCCTCATCAGCAAATTAAAATGTATTAAACATTGGGAGAAGATTAAAAAAAACATCAATTCAATTTTTACCTATGACGTAATCAGTTTAAAAAGCAATGATAAAATATTGACTGTAACCAATATTTTATATTTTAAGATCGTTAAATACTTCAAGGTCATTTTTGAAGACAATGCAGATGAAGTGTACACACACACACACACACACACACACACACACACACACACACACACATATATATA
>NW_006800065.1:207895-218798 GCF_000485575.1 Poecilia formosa
GTTCACTCATCAAACATAAATTTCAACGCTCAGAGCCTTTGCTAAGATTGCGAAATACTTCAAGATCATTTTTGAAGAAATGCGTGTTGAAATTAATGCACGCTTGTTTTGTTGCTGATCAAGTCCTTGCAGCAGAGACTGCAAGGACTTGATCAGCTTTTTTTCTTTTCACATCATCAAAAGAAAAAAAGCTTTTTTCTCTCTCTCTCTCTCTCTCTCTCTCTCTCTCTCTCTCTCAGATTATGAAGCTACCATAAAAAGAAATGGAGTCATAAAAATATTAATGTTCCAACTCATCTGAAATAAAATAAGATTATGTCACCTTCAAATTACTTGATGCTCCTGTTTGGTGCATTCAGATCTGTTTTTGTCACGTCGTACATTTGGAAACAAACATGGAGACCATGTTCTGTATATTCATAACTCATAACCCAGCAAACAATAATGTAGCCTACTCTGTGTACTAGCACAAGCTTTTTTATAAGACTCAATGAGCCTAATCAGGTTTGTTCAGTATGATGAACAAACCTGTGAACTGTTCATCCCTAAACGGCTTCAGCATGTCCCTCTGACTACAGAGGAACATGTACCTGGTAGTAAAACCTTATAATCTGTAGATTTGTGGCTATAAGCCATCACAAGTTGACTGAATCTTCTCTACTGCAAGGACTTGATCAGCAACAAAACAAGCGTGCATTAATTTCAACACGCATTTCTTCAAAAATGATCTTGAAGTATTTCGCAATCTTAGCAGAGGCTCTGAGCGTTGAAATTTATGTTTGATGAGTGAACATTTTTAACTTGTGTTTTCCACCCCGTTGTAAGACATCATCAAATTGTGTGTTGTTCCTGTCTGACTTGTACCTCTTTTATTCCATCTAACTGGAGGCAGGGGAGCTCTAAAAACAGTGTGCGACTGAGTGAAAGCAGATGAGGGTCAAGTGCTAGCTCTTCTGATAAGGAAAATGAAATTCCTTTCCATTTTATCTTGTTAGAAAATAGCCCTAATGAAAGTATGCAAGATAGCATGGGGCAGATCACACCTCGGGCACGCAGAGATGACATGCGTGAGAACAAGAAGAAATATTTTAGTTCTCTGGAAAAAGAAACAAGAAACTATTGTCCCCTTTGAACTATTTATATATACCTAAGCAGAAAATTAAATCAGTCATTATCTCGTTGAAGCAGGAATGCTCAATGTGTGACTGCCAAACTTAGGAAATCCAATAGACATCTGCGCAACTTGTTGATAACTTCAATTTTTGTGCTCAAGGAAACATCTTTTGAAACTCAAATATTTAGCTCAATTAAAGTAAACTTCTCATTCCATCTCGGCATGAGCTGCATCCGGATGTATTAGAGCAGCGCGTGAATGTCTGTAATTTCTTCTGCTCTTTCAGGCCACAAGGCCCCTCCCCATCTCTCACTCCCACTTCTGTCATCTTGCAGAAGAAGTGGGGAAAGTCATTAGGCACAAAAAGGGGAGGAGAGAGCAAGTGGTTGCTATAGCCATGAAAGTCAGGGCTGAGCTCCACGCCACAGAGAGCTGGTGAGAGGACACCACCAGGGAGTATCTGCACGGGGAGGACAATACATCTTCAGCTTATTAAGCTGTATAAACAAATGGCTGACTGGTGGAGATCCTAGGTGTCATGAATGACGGCTGAAAGACTTTGGAAAGTAGGTCTGTGATGGCTTTTTATTGTTCTCAGTGTACCTGCTGATTTCTGCTGACGGAAAAAATAGAAGCAAATGTCTTTTTGTTGTTGTTGTTGTTGTTCATGTGATGTTGCATTGTTCCAAAGAATCAAAAACTGATCCCTACTTTATTTGTTTGCATCAAAGGATCAATAAATCCAGATGGGCGTCGGTGGAGCTTTAATGAGATTCCATGAAATTCACTTAAAGATGACAACAACCAGCTGGAGCACGGCCATTATTTCTCATCGACACAAAGTGGGGGATTTGAGAAAAAACTGAGAACGATGGGCAACGCCATGCGAGGAGTAATCGCCTTGATTCCTTCCGAACGCTGCCAGCGCTACCTGGTGGGAGACCTGAAGGAGATGCCGCTGGACCGAACCCTGGACCTGAGCGGCCATCAGCTGCGGCGGCTGCCTGTCGCCATCTGCGTCTTTGATGAGTTGGTGAAGCTTTACCTGAGTGACAACAACCTCAGCAGCCTGCCTGACGAGCTGCAAGGCCTGAGGAATCTGCAGCTTCTCGCACTGGACTTTAACTGCTTTGAGGAGCTCCCTGCAGCCATTTGTAGATTGCACCAACTCACTATCCTCTACCTGGGCAACAACAGACTGCATCGCCTTCCCAGAGAACTGAGAGAGCTCAAGGAGCTCAACACTCTGTGGTTGGAGACCAACTGCTTCACCGATTTTCCCAAGGTAGTTTGTGAGCTTACGAATCTTAAGACGCTGCACTTTGGCTACAATCAAATATGCAGTGTGCCAAAAGATCTGAGGCGACTGGAGGAACTAAAAAGCATCTGGCTTGCCGGGAACCTCCTGACAGAGTTCCCTCCAGAGCTGCTTGAAATGCACTCCCTGGCTGTCGTCGATGTGGACAGGAATAAAATACGACAATTTCCGAACCTGTCTCACATGCAGGGTCTGAAACTCGTCATTTATGACCACAACCCCTGTGTTAATGCCCCTGTAGTGGGTGAGGGCGTCAGAAGGGTGGGCCGCTGGGCTGACAATTCAGACGACGAACAGGAAGATGAGGGAACCAAAGCACAGAGTGAGGACACAACTGAGATAGCAGAGGTTCCCTCAGAGGAGAAGCAAAACAATTTAGGGCAAGAAAGTAGCAATCAGCTGTGATGGGATGTCAAAACCTGAGGCTGAAAAGTAGTCTATCACAAGGATCATGGCCAACATATAGTGAGGGCTATTGCCTCAGAGTAGTCCTAAATGTTACCTGCAAGAGAATTAATCACAATTTTGGAAGTGGAAAAGTTTTGTGTGCCTTAAAATATCAGGACCGATGCAGGAACACACACTCACTGGCTGGTTTATTGGTAACTACTTCTGTCTTCAGAGCTGCCTTAATTTCTCCCATCATATATTAAACAATGTGTCTGAAACATTCCTCAGAGATTTTGGTCAATGTTGACATGACAGGCATCAAGAAGTAAATTTCTCACTCTACACATCTGACATGTATTCTTGTGGATCCAGATCTGGAGGACATTGGAGTAGTTAATTGTGTTAACAAGCAATTAAAACTGTGTACCTAATAAAGTGGCTGGTGAGTACACATTGTTAATAATTCCAGCAAATTAAATGTTTTTAGCGAGGAGGTTTGACTTCTTTTATTTTAAGGTGCAAGACAGTATTTCAAATCATTTTTGACGGTATTTATAACTGCAAGTCTGTAGTTTTTCTTGCAACATTGTTTGTGTTTGCAGCACAGCAATACATATTTTTCTATTAATCTAACTATGCATGTTGCTGCGCCATCTACTAGCTGAAAATCAAATCACAGTGATGTTATCTCAACTCGCTTTGTGAAAGGGTTTAACTCAAAGATAGGAAGCACATAAAAATGAGCTTTATTTCTAAAATAACTTCTGTACCTGCTGAGACTAAAAAGAGTCTTCAGTACGAGTGATGGATAGTCTGAGTCGTAGGCTGCACTCATTATCCAGGCGAATGCATAATTCATTTGATAAATTAGGACTGTGGCTTGGAATAAAGGCCACTAATGGGGCTTAATATCATCACCCAAAGCTTTGGGTTTTGAAGAGCCAATAAATGCATGTTTGTATTTCCTCATAGTGCCAGGAAATGTTGTCAAAATGGAAATAAATGCCCCTCTGCACAATAGGATTTAATGCGTTTCAGACTTGCCTTTAATGAAGCACACAAAAAGACATTAAAAGGGCTACAAATTCTTCCTTAGTCTAGGAACGTAACCATTTAAAGTTTAGGACTTCTGTAATTCAACTTTTCTCTCAATTTTGTACTTAGGTAGAAACTTACAAAATATTTTATTCTTTCTGCGTGTGTTCTACAAAACTTTAGCATGTAGCTGTATTATTGTTGAAGGAAATAAAATATACATTCTTCGCACTATTATGGTGTCGTTTTATTGCTATCAAGACCTATAGGCTGTTTGAAATTATTATTTTTGAACTTGATTCATGTTTGCAAACTCTTTTTCTTTGTGTAAATAAAAAAAAGTCTATTTTATCTTTCCAAAAGGCCCTGTTTTATCTGACCTTACAAAAACAAAATGTGCAGTTCAGACAAAAATTATTTACCGTTATGAAAAGGTAAAGATTTATTAAAAATACAGGCACATAACATTGTGTATCTGAAGTCAGAAACAGTTTGTATTCCAACACTACCTTCCACTTATTGGCTCCAATGGTAAACATATAGAAAATCTAAAAATAAAGGAATGCTTTTAAATGCAATAATGTCACTCTGAATTTATGGTCTGGAAAATATCACAAATATTTTAATATAAAATCACGACCACAGTTATTTGGCTGAAAGCAGCACAGATCCTCCATCACGTAGCGGTGGGGATCAGATGGTTTTCCACGTGTTCATCACTTTTTGCTACACATTAACTTGTCAAATTATTTGACAACTAAGTCAGTCTCATCTGGCCAAAGCACATGGTTACAGTTAATTTAGCAACTTCACCAAAAACCAATGGCATCTAGATGACATCTAAACGTTGCTATGGAAACAAGCTGCCACCCTTTGATGCAGTTCTAACAGTGAGCTCACTCTTCCTCAATCCAATATCAGCTCGGGTCTTCATCCAACTTGTCTAAACCGAGGATGTTTTATAACATTTACAAAACATCATAAAGCATTTATAATATTGTTATAAATGCAACACCAAAGCCTAAAAGAAAAAAAAAAGTAAAATAAACAAAGAGATGGTTAATCTTTACACAAAGATGAGGTCACAAGCATGTCTGTATTTATTTTATTTGTTCAAACACATAAATAACATCTGTACATATTTGGAAAGATCCAACATATCTGCAAACATCTTTGGTGCAAAATCTTAAATCCAAAACCACGACTCAGAGTAACCATAAGAATGAAACCCAAAGTTTCCCTGACTAACAGGCTAAATACTTGAAGGCTTAGCCAGACAATCCCTGCATCGCTTTTAGCAAGTGCATCAACTTCAAAACTGTAACTTCACTTATCCCTGTTGTACTACAGACTAACATTAAATATGCACATTATAATAAACACAATAAACAAGCGTGATTTAAAATGGTCTGAGAGTGTTGGTGCACCAAGTGCCAACAGGACTTTTGCAAAGACATGCAACAGGAATGATGATCGACCGCTGCTGAAGCACTCGAGCTTCAACTCACCAATTACACTGAGACAGAACACGGCTTTGTTTTGCAAAGCAGAAAAAGTCCCAATTGCTCCCCTCACGCTGGACCACAATTTTTACAGACAGTTGGTAACAACAAAGACGCTTTTTGTTGAGTAAAGTTTCCAAATCACATTGCTTTGAAAGAGCTTCTGCGAGCAAAAAGAAAAAAAAAAAAAGAAATCACATGCACTGGATCATTTTGTTTCAGCAGCATGCCATCAACATTAAACAAAGTCTGATTTCTAAAAGCATTTTAGGTGAACTAAAAAGGAATATTGTGATTTCAGAAAACACAAAACATGAACTAATTGGTCAGAGACTGGAAAAAAGGAAGATATTTATTTATAGTGAATAGCAGATGAAATACTAAAACTACTACTTTTTTTCCTATTACTAAATGCATCAGGATTTCTATAATCTTAGTCAATAAATGCAGCAACTGCCAGCTTATGCTTTGCACTTCTTTGTATTTTGTAAAAATCAGATAAAGGTTAGACATTCTTTCATGCACAAGTCTGAATAATTGTGTAATTTCAAGGTACTACCTCTACCAGGGAAACTACAGCACACATTTTTTTCCTCTTCTACACATTATAATACTTAGAAAACCAAATTGGTCAAATTCTGAATTGAGCTTTGCAGACTTCAAAGGAAACAGAAATTGAAGTCGGTCAGGAAAAGCCAGATCAGTGCACCTCTGGAAAACACTTTAATCCAGAGATAAAAAAGCAAGCAGGTTTAGTCACTTAAAAGGGTGTGTTGGACGACCGGCCGACGTGCTGGGAATGTAACGCCTCCTGAACCGGGCAACTCAAATGCCACAAACATGTAAACTGTAACAGTGTTGGAACGAAAACAAAGCAGTAAACAAATCGAAACAGACGCAAGACGATGAGATGCAACGCCAACTAAAGCAAGATGAGGCAAACAGTTTAACTTAACTTTATCAGACTGAAGGTTAGTCTACATCTACATTGCTGCATTCAAAGTGCTAAAGAGGATATGCAGTTATTTTATGGTTTAGAGACTCATCCAAGGTCCAGGTCTGTGGCGAACAGCTGTCTCCCCAGTCTGAGACTGAAGGCTGCCATTCAACTCGTTTGACCCGTCGGTTTCCACAGGTCCCTCAGAATTATGAGACTCTTCTTGCTGGGTTTGTGCCGCTTCAGCCCCAGAGGCTTCTGGGATTACAGGGGGGCTCTCTGAGGAAGACTCTGATACGACGCTATTTCCCTGGAAATCACACGCCCCACTCATCGAGCCAATCACGGTAGGAGTGTAAAGCTCTTTCTGTGAATTTTCCCTTTCCATGCGCTTCCGAGCCTCCTCCCTCCGCCTCTGGATCCGGGTGGTGTCTCCCATCATGACCCTGACTCTGACCTGGTCCGGAGGCCTGAGCCCGCCCCACATGAACTGCAGGTATCCAAACAGCGCAATGACGCTGAGGAAGGCAAAGTTGGTGGCCACTCCGATCACTGCCGACGTCAGGGGGAAGTTGTACAAAAGGTACCGTATGCCAGTGAAGTAGGCGTGGATGCGGAGCTGCGCTGAGTAGATCTGAACCTGTCTGGAGTGGATCTCAATGACTGCACCCACGGTGGGGTGATAGGCATTCGTCTTGTAATCGGGGTAGAGCTCCACTTCTATGAGCTGCTTCTGCTCAGCCATCCCGGTCAGGAGGAGAGGAGAGAAGAATAAAGTGCTCAGGGTTTGCAGGAGGCTGGAGCGGTAATGCAGCATCGTTGATCGTCCCACCGACGAGACAGTCGTCCCGCCTTTGGTGTAACAGGACATCTTGATCATGAACATTCCCAGCCGTTCGTTCACTGGAGACTCCGGCATCTCCAACACAATAGACACTCTGTAAGGCTGGCCATTGGCCATCACCTGGTCCCTGTCATTCTTCATGAAGGATATGTTGGCTGTGGGGAAGGAGCACAGACCTGACTTTGTAGCATCACAATCAGAGGTGTAGTAGAAGTGCACAGGGGTGGAGAAGCTCACAGTGGGCATGTAGGAGTAGTAGAAGCTCCCGTAGAGAAATATGGACACCCACAGCAGCAGGCATAGGGTGCAGAAGAGGATGGCGGCCTGAAATAGTGTCCTTCGGGCTTTGTGGAAAGTCACAGCTGCCACATCCTGCAGCCAGTGGAGGAGCGGCCCCATCGCTCCCCCCATCGTGTCTGATCGGGAGCTCTTGGTTTGGACTGCTGATCCTCTTCGGAGTCCCGTGGATTGCTGCTTCTGCGGTGGACCGCTATGTTCTTGCATTAGTGGGTGGCTTCGATGGGAAACTGTAAAATCGCGTACCTTGACATCCCATGCCGACTTTGTTTAACTAGCTTCATCCTCAGAGTCCGACTGCTAATAATCTTGACACGTTGTTGGTACACATGGCACCAGGAGACACTAATTTGTCGTCGAACATGGTAATAATTTGATCCATTTTCATAGTAGACGCTTACTGCTGTTAGCCGCGCTAGCTGCTTAGCTACCAATGCAGTTATACGAAAGTGACTCTGCGACCCGGACGTTAATGCATCTAGAGCGGATGTACTTCTTCCTTTGTGTTGGCCTTGAGTTGATACCGTTCAGCTTCTACGGTCGACGCCAAAGAAGCAGTCCCGTTCAATAGACACATTAATGGGGAAGAAAAGCCGCATCGCAGGAGGAGCCGTGGGTCGAAGGACGATTCTACAACTTTCTCCACCTGGACATCGCGGCGGAAATACCGGAGAGAGAGAAGAGGCGCCGTCGGGATCGGATGGTAATTTTCCTAGCATGTTAGCGGGGAAGCCCAACTCAAGGCTAAAAGAACGAAGCCTGTCAATTAAAACAGGAAATTACTCAAACTTGGTGTATTTTTGTTGCTAATCAACGGTTAGTGTCACATAGCATGTTTCGTTCTGTATTAAAATGTCTAATTCTAGGGATTTATTTGCACAGCTAGCATGCTAAGCTAATGTTAGCAGTTAAGCTAACTGTGCTGGTTCACGTTTATTGGTAGGCCATTGGTGGATATATCAATCTCAGAGTGCCCAGGTTTAAGAAAACAACATAATACCAGCAGCCTGGTGTCGTTTTTTTTTTAAAAATGGAGCAAAGTAGACTAAGTTGTAGATGCTGTTTTAATGATTAGCTGTTAGCTAGCCAGTCTGCTAGCGACTAACGTGGTTTACTGTATGCTATTTTTCTGCCTCTTCGGTGCAGATGAACAAGACGGCGATGGGCACAGATTTGTTAAACGGACAAGCATGAAAGCGCAAACAGTAAAAGCCACAGGTGAGTTTAATTATTTTAATCCGAGTAACCATGCCGATTAAGACAGTTTATGGATTGATTCCTCGATTGTATGGAAGATTTTGTTATATTTCTTAGACTAAAAATAACATTCCTGGTTGAACAACGACAGAGATGAAGTTCTAAAAGATGAAATTACAGATCTGTAACGCCAAGTTTCCTTTGGGTCCTACTGTTAAAGCATATGTTATATTATCATTTGATAATATATCTTGATACTAGTAACTAACAGTTGGCTTATTTATGGTAAAATGTTACATTTTGTAAGAGTAATACAAAAAATAAACTGAAATTTTCAGCTGCATGATCCGTTTGTCTGCTTGTAGTTTTTGCAGATGCTTCTCAAGTAGTAAGATATTCTGTTTTTCATTCTGACATAGAGGGTCTGTCGTTGCTTGGAGCCTACGAAGACAGCGATGAAGAAGATGGTGGAAGCCGTTCAGCTTCAAATTCTCAACCCAACCAGTCAGCAGACATCGACAGTACCCTGGCCAATTTCATGGCTGTGAGTATATATACCCGACATCATAACTATAGATTGAATCACTTTTTTCTTTCAATAGCCTTCAAATTTAGTGAGACATTCTCTTTAGTTCTCTGGTTAAAGATAAGTTCCACTAATTTATGGAAAAAAAATAAGAAGGGCATGATGTCTTTTGTATTGCTTAATAACTCTGTTTCTACTGTTTCTCCCACTTCAGGAGATTGATGCCATCACAACTCAGCCAGCTGCAGACGATGCAGCGGCTCCTGCCTCCGTTTCCAATGCCAACCCGCCTCGACCTGAGGTTAAAGCTCAGCAGCAATCTGCGCTGGATGGTCATGATCAACAAAGCACAGAGTTTGAGTACAATACGCAGTACTCCCTAGCCGGAGGTAGCTATATTTTCAGTTTATAGAAATGTGTACATTTTCAAAGGGAAGTTATTCTACATTGTACGACTTGTAGAAACCATCTTGTGATGAATTCGTCTTTATAGGCAGCATTTAGTTACAGTATTACCCCAGATCTAGCGATGCTACCACCAGATTGGTACCCAACCAATAAATTATTCTGTCAACAATTTCGAAACAACCCAACATGTGCATGTGCATTAGAACAGATAAATGTGTGGATGTGCCAAAACTTTCTCCAGCTGAACAGAAACAAAACTGAAGTTATTATCTTTGGACCTAAAGAGGAGCAAACTAGAACCATTGCACAGCTTCAGTTATTACAACTGAAAACCAGCGATCAGGCCCGAAACCTGGGAGTAGTGATGGACTCTGACCTGAACCTTCAGAGCCACATTAAGAAAGTCACAAAGTCGGCCTTCTATCGCCTGAAGAACATCTCCAGGCTGAGACTAATGTCTCAGCGCGATCTAGAGAAACTCATCCATGTGTTTATCTTTAGCCGCATTGATTACGGCAACAGCGTCTTCACAGGTCTGACTAATAAATCAATCAAACAGCTGCAGCTGATCCAGATCGCTGCTGCTCCCGTTCTCACTAAAACCAGGAAGATAGAACACATAACACCAGTTTTAAAGTCCCTACACTGGCTCCCTGTAGCTCAAAGAATAGACTTTAAAATACTGTTGTTAGTTTATAAATCACTGAACGGTTTAGCACCACAATACATTAAAGATCTGTTATTGCTGTACCAACCATCTAGACCCCTCAGATCTTTTGGTTCTGGTCTGCTCTGCATCCCCAGAACCAGAACCAAACGAGAAGCAGCATTCAGCTTCTATGCATCACGGAACAAACTTCCAGAAAACTGTAAAACAGCTGAAACACTGGGTGCCTTTAAATCTCAACTTAAACCCACCTGTTTAGAGTTGCTTACGGCTAAATTAGGATTAGAGTGCGGGTTTTGATGTCTTCGATGATTTTAATGTTTTATCTATTTATTAATTTCTTTTTATTTCTCTTTCTCACTGTTTACGTTTTAATGATGTAAAGCCCCCTGGAAAATGTCCCAGTTAAGACATTTAACTAAAGTCTTACGGGGTTTAGAGTCCCAGTTGACGGCTTTTCAACTAAAAACCTAGAGGTTGGAGTCCTTGTCAAACGGTGTTTTTGACTAAAGTCCGAGAGGGTTAGAGCCCCAGTTAAACGACATTTAACTGAGGTCCTCAAAGGGGTGCGGGTTTTAATGTTTTTATCTTTTTTAATCTTTCTCAAAATGTCTTTCTCTTTCTCACTGTTTCGGTGATTTTAATGTTTTTATCTTTAAAAAAAAAAA
>NW_006800065.1:218884-401008 GCF_000485575.1 Poecilia formosa
AAGCACTTTGAAATGCCTTGCTGCTGAAATGTGCTATACAAATAAAATTTGATTGATTGATTAATTGATCATTTTGTATTCCAGTGGGTGTGGAGATGGGAGACTGGCAGGAGGTTTGGGATGAGAACTCTGGCTGCTATTATTACTGGAACACTCTGACTAATGAAGTGTCCTGGGAGCTGCCACACTATTTAGCCGATCAGGTGCAAAGTCTGGGACATTATGAAAACAGGTAAAACTAAAAGAAAAAAAAAAGCCTTATGTTTTTTTTTTTTTTTTTTTTTTTTTTTTTTTTACTGTGATCAACAGCGTAGGTGTCTGTGAAGATAATGCTTGCTTTCTCCTTGTAGCACCAGTGTGAATGGGAATGGCACAGCCGGTGCAGGTTATTATGCAGAAGAAAATGCTGCTGCTGCTGCTGCTGCAGCTTCATCCGCTTCAAAAGAGACAAAAGCGAAGGCGAGTGTCGTTTAGATTGTCAGTTTTATAGTAATCCTTCAAAGTTTGTAACTATAACGTCTGTGTTTGATGCCAACAGGAGATTGTAGAGAGTGTTGTAGCTCTGACAAGTGAAAAGGAGGAGCGTCAGGGAGTGGCTGCCTCTCTCCTTGGTCCGCTGATTCCTTCAGAGGTGAAAGAAGCAGAGGAAAAATGGAGGAAAAAGCTGCTGAAGGGATTAGATGAGACGGAGAACAGTTTGGATTCTGATGGGGAAGCTGCTAAGCCTGTAGGATCTCCCTCTATACCCTTTCTGGAATCAGACCCGAACCTCACAGTGCAGAAAGATGTTCCTAGTAAGAAGCTGTCAGCAGACCAATCAGATGCCGAAGAGGAGGCAGAGGAGGACACAGTCGAACTGGAACTGGCTCTAGAAAGGAAAAAGGTGAGTTTTGCAGATATTAATGTGAATTTAAAGTTGTCTTTATTTTCACTGCTGGACTTCTTGCATTAAGAAGCAGTAGACACTACACCAGCTGTGGTGCTTCTACTGAATATTTCACCTAGGAAAAAGTCTAAAAAACATGATAGATACAATTGGTAGTCTTGCATTACTTTTTAAAAAAAATTTCTTGCAGTTTTTTTTTCTCTCCTGTCTTTACAACAAAGGTGTAAATCTTTCATAAATGCCTTGTGATTTTTAAACCAAGTCTGCAACCAATGGTTCGCCTAACGTAACTCGCCGTTGTTACCCGATTTTAGGCAGAGCTTCGGGCACTCGAAGAGGGCGACGGGAGCGCAGGGGGCTCCAGTCCGATGTCAGAGGCCAGCCAAGATGCTGCAGGATCACGTGGGGCTCTGCTGAAGAAGAACCGCTGGAAGGCCGTCTTTCCAAGTGTTGCCAGCCCCGATTCTAACAGCAGAGGCTCAGACTTCCTGGATAACGCAGAGACGAGTAAGTTTACATTTTTTCATTCTGACATAGCAGCACCTCAGTGTATTTTAATTAGGATTTTGAAAATCTCACTGGGAACATTTGTTTGTATGTGCTTTTTAGCTCTGCCTAAAACCGAAAGTGTCGTAGAAGGAGAAGTAAAGGAAACGGATAATTCAGAGGAAACGGGGGTTTCAAAACTTCCCAACAAGGACGAGGTGGAGACCCCTGAGCTAAAGGTGAATTTAACATTCTCTTTACTGTCTATATAAATACAACTTTGTTGGTGCATCTCAGCATGTATTAATACTAAATATGCAGTTTCAGATTGGAGAACTAGCAAACACCCTAACTAGCAAGATGGAGTTCCTGGGGATAAACAAAAAGACCATCTCAAACTTTCACCTGCTCCTGCTGCAAACCGAGGTGAGAGATTGGCTCCATGTTCTGGCTCTCAGCTGTGACCTCTGAAATATTTAGCAGGTTCTGTCATTAATTTTGCACAAGCCTGTATCAGATTTTAATATTTGAACTCCTCATAATAATCCATCACTGGACATGCCTCTATGGAAACCTACTGCAATTGCTTCTTTCTCATCTTCCCCGTGGCGCTTCTTTTTTTAGACACGGATTGCTGATTGGAGGGAAGGTGCTCTGAACGGGGCCTATCTTCGACGCAAGCTGCAGGAAGCTGCTGAACACATAAAATATTATGAACTTAACGCCACCCCTAAAGGCTGGTCCTGCCACTGGGACAGGTACGCGCTCCTTACCTTTCACATCTATAACCTCCCTCGTCCCCCAGAAATCTTACGCTGTCACAGCAGCCCCCTGAGTCCCCCGCTCTATGCCGAGGCTGCAGCCTTTGTAACATGACTTGGGGGAGAAACTTAACCTGTCCGAGTGGATTACCAGAAATAGACTTCAGGTTTCTGTGGTACAAACCTTAAGGGAGCATCCGCTCTGAGCCAGCCTGCTTCCTGTTAACTGGAGCTCCCACAGAGAGGACTCCATGTCCCAGTTACTGACTGCTCAGCCCGATTCTGGGTTCATTCGGTGAAACATTTGGGAGGGGGTGTATGTTAGGGGGTTTCGTGGGAGAGCTTTGCACTTTACAGGACTACGACTCCCATGATGCAAAGCAGACAGAGTGAGACCCGGGGAGCGACAAGTGTCATGCATCAAAGTGTGAAGATGGAGCAATGACGGGAAACCAGAAGGTCAGACCAACTCTATTTTATCTGTCTTCCTGTTTTTCATATATTATTTTGAATCTTTTTTTTTTTTGTTTTGTTTGTTTGTTTGTTATTTTTAATGTAAAATGAATGGATTGTGTGATTTGTTATTTCCTGATATGTGATGGCTGAACATGATAATGGTGTTTCCTCCCTGGTTTGTTCCTGAATCTGGGAGGGAATGGTTGTCTAAAACAGAGCAAATGTGACAACCATGATGTGAGCTGCTGAAAGCTACTTTCGGGACCTAGAGATGATTTGTTTTACATTATTTATTCTTTAAAGCAAGGTGGGTCCTCTATCCACACCCATATCGACACCACAATTGGGCCCTTCTCCTGGACGGCAACCATTGCTGTCCATTACAAACATTCCTGCTCCCCTGTTGTTGCCATTTTGCCTACTTCCTTGCCCCACCGTCACAGGGTGATCATGCCGCTCTGCCAGTTTCAAGGACAGCAGTTGAGACTGTCGTTTTCTATGTCTGTTGTTCCATTCTTTAGAGAGCACAGGCGGTATTTCTATGTGAGGGACCGGACTGGTGCCTCCCAGTGGGAGTTTCCAACAGAGGAGGACAAGACGGAGGACGCAGTAGACACTCCAAGTACACAGAATCTGAGCCAGGAGGAGACAAAAACATCTGGACCAGCTGGTGGGGCTACAGGTAAGTCTGTCTTTAACTGTTCTGATGTTACAGAGTCTAGATGTAAAACTTTGTGTTGGCAAAGCATCAAAACCTGTAGAGTTCTGTGCTTGTTTTCGCTATGCAAGTATTTTTATTATGGAACATATAAAATGTTTTTAACTTTTTCTACGTTAGGAAAACCTAAAGGTTCTGTTAATGTTATTTAAATAACGGCACTGTACAACACTGACATATTAGAGCTGCAACTAACAATTAATAATCAATCATTGTGACGATTAATCGGATAAAAGGTTGGCTCACTCTGAGGATTTTTCATTTAACCACTTAAGTCTTTTTTTATATACAATATTAGAAATACATGAAAAGATGCCAATAAATAATTTCAATCCTTTTAAATTGTTCTGCATGAAAGGCAAGTGGACATCAAAGTTTATCTTTGCCTTCATTCAATACGTTGCTTTAAACGACAACTATGACGTCCCCGCCTGACCTCTGTTTGTTTTCCTTCTCACTATTCAACAGAATTCTCGTCTGCTGCTCCACCTCCGCCTCCTCAGCCCAGTTCGTCCTCCTTCTGGTCCCCGTCCCAGCCACCCCTTCCCAGCAGCCCTCCTCCACCCTCCAACGACCCTCCGCCCCCTCCCCTCCCTCCAGAGTCGCCCCCACCACCTCCCCCACCCCCCGACAGCGATGGAGAGATCATGGAGGTTGAGATGGATGTGGACGACGACAACGAAGAGGAGCCGCCTGCTCCTGGAACGGAGGAGGACGGCAGCGGGAGGTGTGGCTCTGTCAACATGAAGGTGAAGGAGCAATCACTTTTTTTTTTTTTTTTATAAGCTAGTTTACATCTGATAACTAAATAACCTGTTCTTTTTTTCTTGATACAGATCATAGAGTCGGCTCCTTTTGGAAAGGGACTGAAACGGAAAGCTGGTCAGGGGAGTAAAACTGTTACCATTGGCAGCAGTCCCATTCTTTACACTCAGGCTCCAGTTCCTGCAGGTAAACACAGTAAAAATCCTCCACGGTATTTCTCCTTTTTTTGTTTTTTTTTGTTTTTTTCAACTTTTTAAGATTTTAATGTAATTTCCGATTAGTGCAATCATTTCAAACAATTCAGCAAAAATCTCTGGGTACCATTCGTCTTTATTCAGCCGATACCTGAAGTTTTTCCATTTTCTGCAGCACCTCTAATGCCAGCAGCAGCCTACTGGGGTATTCCGGCTGTGGCTGCCCCTCTGATCCCCTGCGAACCTCCAGCCCCCCCTGTACCAGTGTTACCACCTCAGCCGCCGCTGCCTCCCTCCCAGCCAGCTTTTGAACCTGCTGCAGCCAAACCTTTACCTGCAGACAAGACCAAGAAAACAAAAAAGGATAAGGTTGGTGTTTGGGGGAAGGGAGGAGAAATGAATCAGGCTTTGTATCAAATTAAAAACCTGCATCTTCATCTAAGGGCTTTCATTGATCCATCTTTTTGTTAGTCTATGCATATATCTATTATTCATCTGTTTGTTTCACTGTTTATCCATCCATTCATTTATCTGGCCATTCATTCACTCATAAGGTAATCCATCCATCTAAATTTTTTTTTTTCCTTTTCTATGTACGTTTTGCTCATTTTACCATAATTTGTCCATCCTGTTGTCTGCTCATCCATCTGTCCTTCTTTGGTAAATTGTCATTTTGACTCCATCTTGTCGACTTGTCACTTTATTTTGTTTTCTACCCGTTATCCTGACTTTTCCATTTTTCATTTATTTGTTTCTGTAGCCAAAGAAAAGTAAGACAAAGATGCCTTCGCTGGTGAAAAAGTGGCAGAGCATCCAAAAAGAGTTGGACGAGGAAGAGAAGAGCAGCTCCAGTGACGAAGACAGAGATCTGCTCAACAAGAAGAGCATTGAGGAGTGGAAACAACAGCAGCTCATGACGTACGTCTCTGTGTTACCATGAGCTTGAATCTGTGCTATTCAAATAGTTTTTCTTCTCTTGTGCTTTTAGATGGTTGTTTTAATGCTTGCTTTTCTTGATTTTTCAAGGGGAAAAGCTTCAAAAAACGCCAACTTTGAGGCACTACCAGAGGACTGGCGGGACCGGTTGAAGAAAAGGAAGTTGATGAACAGCACGTAACACCTGCCGATTCCCACACGCTGCCCAGGCCGCGTTTGTAAATCCGCTCCTACGTACACCATAATAACATCCCTCTGAAGAGATGCAGATTTGTTTTACTATCAGTGGAGTTTCTTAGCTGTTCTATGTTCATATGAGACATTTTGAAGCCCTTATATGGCAGGCCATTCTCATCAAGGGGGTTTGAATGTCCTGTTTTTGTACGAGATCTGTAAATGTGCCAAACGTGCTGAGGTAATAGGTTTTCCTTTTTATAGCTCAGATGTCCACCAGTTTGTTTGGAAGAATTGTCTATTTTAAAGTGTGTTTTTACATGGGGAAGGAAGGAATGGGCCAAATTTGTGAGACCGGGAGGGATCGTCCCTGGACTTGTACATTTTGTAAAAAGTTATTAAATTTTTTTTTTTTTTCCAAGACTGTTGCTGTTTATTTTAAAAAAAAAAATAAACTAGCCTTTTATTATAATTAATGTGAACAGAAAATGCCAAATGTTTGGAGGAAAGACTGACAATGGGCTAAACAAAATGTTTGTTTTATTTTCTCGATGCATTGCCCTTTTTAAGAGACAGTAGCATGTGCAGTGTTTTCCTTTTACCTTTACATATATATTGAGCTCACCAGTCCATTTTTTTTGGACTGGTAAGCTCAATATGGAGGTGAGAAAATTCCTAATAAGTTAATTGCAAAAGTAATTAAAGAAATAGGTTGACTTATGTAATGTAGTTAAAGAACACTGAAGAAAAAACAAAGTAAAGAAAAAAAAACTGACAACGTTTTTGCTTCAAGATACACCGAGGGATAATTTTTGAACAAATGTTATTTTGGTATCAAACTAGCGTACTTATGGCTTGTACTTCGCGACATTGGTATGGTTTGACCGTACGTATCCATGGAAAAAACGGTGTTGTGCTACTTTGTTGCCTAGCAACTTCGAGAATAATTTTCTGGGTGTTTTCAGTCCCACGGAGCACTTAAAGGAAAATATGTCTAGCGAGGTAAGTTGCTACGAGATTGTGAAAGTCAATTTTTGCTTAGTTTTCTTGGCAGAATCTAACGAAATGTTAGCATTATGGAACAACCGGGGGGAAATGACAACCGTGATTTCCTTAATGTTATGGTACCGATTGGATTACATAAAGATGGGATATTCGATGAAACATGGAGGCATGAGGAAAGTTTCATGTTCTTTCTAAAATAATTGTGGTCGAGTGTTTTAACTAGTTTCCCAAATTACAGCTAGAATACAGAAAGAAGGAAGTAAGCAACCCCATTGTGTCTTAAACAGCACATTAAGCTATTGTATCATTGACACCAAACACGAAGCTTCGTCTACGAAAACAAGTTACAAGTTGCAGTGTTCTTACCCCCAACTTTTTCACACTTCAATTCATACCTCAAACTGATAAAATAGTGGGATTTCTACGCGATAGACCGACACAAAGTGCCAGTGAAAATTGGAGGGCTGTTGGGAGACAAGCCTTTTTTTATTTTACGTTCGCAGGATGTATTAGCAAACACTAATACACCCGGTGGACAAATAATTTATTGAAGGAGACAAGACTGCACATTTAAAAAGGGTCCTTTATTAACCAGACGACCAACAAGAAAAATAACCCAAACTGTCAGCAGGTGGCAGTGTTACCCCATGACAATAACTTTGGACATTAGTTTTTGAAGATGAAAGCAGCAAATGTTGCACACGCTGGTTGTATAATTCCTTTCATAAAATCTTGCTGAATTCAATACATTTAATGGAGATTTCATTTACAGTCTCAGACAAAGAGAACACCAGCCGGCGCAGACGCCGTCATCAGGAGTTTATGGAAAACCTGCAAGACGTTGGGTCCTGACGAATCCAACTCGGAGGAAACTGAGGACCAATTAGCTGACAGGAGGCAGTGTAAGCAACTTTGTGTGTGTACTGTTTGTAACTAACATTTAATAACACGTGGGTGTGGAATTAATAAAGCCACTGGGTGAAGCTAGAAGAATGTGTTACATCACTTTGACCAAGATTACAGGTTATTAGGTGTGACTCATCTTCCAGTAGTATGCATGAATCTGAGTCAGACTCTAAGGACAACGCAGCTGCTCTTAAACTTCCATGATGGTCAGCCGGTTTTCATCCTAAGGCCACCGTCTGCTCTGGTTAACTTCCCTCGCCCCCGATGGCCAGAAGAGTGTGAAGTCATCAGCGACAGCATCCAGCACATAGGTAACATTTCACGCTATTTGACTTTTACCACTTGGTTAGATGGAGACCTATAATTACTCAGAGAGAGATTGATTTTTGGGGGGTTTTTTTTAGATTGGGAGCCACCAGAGCCAGAGCCCTTTTATAAGCCCTCACGCAGGGAGTCCCTCCTTCCAGCTGCTGATGGACCAGGGAATGTGGTGTACTGCTCGGACTTTGGTAACTATGGGTTTGGTTTTTTGCAGTCATCATGATGCCTAAGAACATAATACCAGACAGTTACACACACTCTATTAAATCACACATAACAATTTTCACGTCAGAAAAATTAGAAAGGTTTTTCAGTGATTATGATGGCTTTAAATCATTTTGGAAAGAAAAGTGTTTTCTCAAAGGGCTTCACATTGTCTCATTATCAGTTTTGTTCACAGAACATCACAGAACATCATCATTTTTAATTCTGTGTTTCTTCTTTTCATATCTTTCTTTATTATTTCAGCCACAAAGCATTTATATTTCACCCGCTCTCGTGTTGGAGGAAGCAGGGGCTCCACCAGTTGTGCCAAGTTTCTTGTCACACCCCCAGATATTAGTCTTGAATTTGAATCGCGCTTCGAAAGTGGCAACCTTCAGAAGGCCGTCCAAGTGTGAGTCTCTTCGCTCTTGGCTCATTTTGTTTTTTTTCTTTTTACCCCCGAAAGTTTGCCTCAGTGTGACAACAACTGAACTCTGTATTCTCGTTTTTCCTGCTTGTTCAGGGGCGCCTTCGACTATGAGCTCACGCTGCGTACAGACTTGTACACTGAGAAGCACACGCAGTGGTTTTACTTCAGGGTGAGGAACATGAAGGCTAAAATGATTTACCGCTTCACCATAACCAACCTGATGAAGGCGAGCAGCCTGTATTCCCTCGGCATGAGGCCGCTCCTGTACTCCGAGACGGCGGCGAAGGAAAATGGAGTTGGTTGGCATCGAGTAGGGTCCAACATCAGATACTTTCAGAACTGCAGCGAGGTAGCATCAGGATCTGCTTTCAGACGACTTAATGTTTGCAAATTCTGTTACATTACATGGCAACAAAAAAATAGCACGTATTTACTGAATGTAGATGAAGTTATTTTTTATGTTTTATGCAAGGTTTTGTTTTTCTTTGGGATGTGTGAATAGGCTGCAAATTATGTGTTTTGTTTATTTTAACCTTCATTCTAAAATTGCCACATGTTAATGTAAAACTTATAAAACTCAACAAATTAGTATTTTCCACAGGCAATGCAGGTTTTACAGCTCTAATCTGGACAGATCTTATGTACTAATCTCAATGGACTTTAATGGTGTGTCTGGGCAGGATGCAAATGAGACCAATGACGCCGGCGACAGCCTCTACTCGCTCACCTGGACTGTCCGGTTCCCCTATGACTCGGACACGTGCTACCTGGCCCACTGCTACCCCTACACGTATTCACGGCTGCAGTACTACCTGAAGCAGATAACCTCCAATCCAGCAGTAGCGTCGTACTGCGACGTGCGGACGCTGTGCCAAAGTCTCGGAGGGAACATCGTCTATGTTATGACCATCACAACCAGAGGGAGCAGCCCGGCCGAGGTGAGAAACAAGAAGGCTGTGGTGGTGACAGCGCGAGTGCATCCAGGGGAAACCAACGGATCCTGGATGATGGAGGGATTTTTAGACTTTCTGCTCGGAGACTCAGATGATGCTCAGGTTCTCAGGGATAACTTTATTTTCAAGGTGCGCAGTTTATTTTTGTCAGCTGTAATCCAGTTATTACTAAAATGCTTTGAAACTTCTCTGTCCTAATTTTTTTTTCATGTTTTATGTTTTATTTTAATTGCAGGTTGTGCCAATGTTGAACCCAGATGGTGTTGTGGTGGGAAACTACAGGTGCTCACTGGCAGGCAGGGACCTCAACAGAAACTATAAAACGCTGCTGAAGGATTCTTTTCCATGTGTTTGGCACACCAGGAGCATGGTCGAAAGGTAATAATGCAAAAGGAGCCCCAACCAACTATTAAATGCACTGGGGGAAATATGTTTAGAATATCCTTCTTTTATTAATCACAAGTGGATATTGTAATTATTCAAGAAACAAAATGTTGGGTTTTCCTGAGCCATAATCATGTACATGACAAGAAATAAAGGATTGAATTATTCCACTCCGTATGAAATTAATCTACAGACCCATTTAATAAAATTGAATATTATTGAAAAACCCATTTATTTTAAGAACGATTATCATTAAATCAAGCGCTTTATATAAAATAATTACACACAGATGGATGTTTGGAAACATTTATTTCAGTTAATTATGATGATTTTCCACTTGCAGCTAATGAAAACATGACATAAACTTTGAATATTACATCTCAGCAATAGAAAAACGATATTTAAAAACAAAAATCTGGGCGTAATGATAAATATGTTTAAAATTTTCTTAAAAGTTGTTTTCAACAAGTATTTTTAATCTGACAAGCAAAACCCATGTGAGACATATGTTCTAATTTATTTAATATGACTGAATATAATGATTTTTACTTTCTGAAATGAGGGGAAATATATTTAAGCTTTTCCACACATTTCAACACAACACAGAAGACATGATTAAATTCTAACAGAACTTGCAAGTAGGTCTTCAGCCCAGCGTGAATTTTATGGTGCTGCTCTGACACATCTGAGCCCAATCCATTATGAATTTCTTCCGAACCGTTCCTGTTTTACTCTTCTCTCTCTGCAGACTTATGGCTGAAACAGAAGTGGTTCTTTACTGTGATTTTCACGGCCACAGCCGCAAACACAACGTGTTCATGTATGGATGTGACAGAAACAGCAAGCTGTTCAAGTTCCAAGAGAGGGTCTTTCCGCTAATGATGAGCAAGAATGCAAGCAATAAGGTAACCTAAGTGAATGTTTCGGCAGAGTCTTAGGAGATAAAGCTTTAAACGCTGCAAACACTATTTCTTCGTATTTGTGATTCATCTGAGGAAAGTATATTCAGCATCAACACCTAAATCATTCTCTCAGTTCTCCTACAAGAGCTGTAGGTTCAAGGTGCAGAAGAGCAAGGAGGGAACAGGGCGGGTCGTCATGTGGAGAATGGGCATCAAGAACAGCTTCACCATGGAGGCCACCTTCGGAGGATCCACTCTGGGTAAGTACAGTCTCCCTGTATGTTTTCATGCATTCATAGATGTGCACGTCACACAAGGTTCTGCAGTATTTTCTGCTGTTACTTTAGATGACAGAAAAGGGACCCACTTTACTACTGGAGATTTTAAGTCGATGGGCTTTTACTTCTGTGACACCCTGCTGGACTTCTGCGACCCTGATCAAACAAAGGCAAGAAATGAAGCAGAAATACACTTTCATGTAGAAACACGGCCTACTAATGTAAGGCACAGTTTAAAATGTGAATTTTAAACTGTGCCTTGTAAAGGTGTATACATCCCTTAAACTCTTAAACATTGTTGTTCATATTACAACCATATTTTCAAGGAGTTCTGTTGGTACTTCAAACTTTTTCTATTTTTTTGTGTGTGAAAACCTTTTGAAAACCTGAACTAGACATGGGTTGCTTTGTGTTAGCATAAAATCCCAGTGCATAGATGAAGTTTGGGGTCTGATTGAGACCAAATCGAAGTTGAATGGATATGTGTACTTCTGAAGGGCACTTGAAATGACCAATGAATGTAGTTTTTTTCTTTCCCTTTTCATTCTTACTTTAGGTGGCTCACTGTTTAGTAGAGGTGTCAACCTTATTGAAAAAGGAGGTCAAGAAGAAAATGAGCAAGAATCTGGATACCGATGGTAGCTTTTCAATGTCTGACCTGGAAACCAGGTAATTTTATTATGTTAGACTGCAGCCAACACTCGGGGAAAGGGTTTAGTAAATGTGAATTTTGCTCTCATTTAGCTTGTTTTTTTTTTTTTTTTTTTTCATTGCTTTCTCAGCACGAGTGGCTCTAATAGTTCGGATTCAGACGGACTTCCAGTTCATTTACTGCACCAGCACAGAATTCCAGAGGTATCCTAACAAATTCGATTTATTTGAACTGAACTCTATTTTTAAATTGCCGAGCAACAGCACACAGGCATTAAAGTTGGGTTTGAATCATATTTGATCAATTTCTCACACATGCACCTCCTCTCTCTCTGTTTCTCTCTCCCTTTCAGAAAACTCTTTTTAAGAAGAAAAAGAAAAACTTAAAAACTCGCAAGGAAAGAGACAGACTCCAGCCAAGCAGTGTGAGGAGTAGGTCACTGACAAAGGTTCTGGAGATCAGCAAATGTACTGTAAGGCTGATTATGCTGTATTCTTTTAACATGCTAATGTGTTCATAACTTCCTTTACGGGTTATCAGTAAGCTGTTTTTGCAGGAGTCCTGTCTTTCTCCTGAAAAGATGGATCAAGTAAGAAGCCAAGAGAAACCTGTTGGAGGACAAAAGGGAGAAAAGGTCAGGTTTGTGGGATAGGAGTATCCAGATTACTAAGGTGTGCAATCTTGGAAAATAAGAGCTGTATGTTTTGTATGTAAAGCAGAATGACCGGAAGGGAGAATGTGTACTCTCATCTCTAACCAGTCATTCTGAAGAAGTCAGCCAGGTAACAGTGTGGCAAGTCAAAGATCTCAAACTCTGATACCCGATTATCTTCTATTCTTTCTGATACTATTGCTCGCTCCCGCCTTTACGATGTTAAATTATTTCAAAGGATACATTGTGTTTTAGGAGGACAGTCAGGACAAGGACTGCATCTCATGCAAGCAACACAAATTGAAGCATCTGTATGAAACCACGGCGTACATGACACCTCCATTAAGTACTGTTACTTCTTATAGACTCCAGATGAAACAAGTCTTTTTAGAATGGTTCAGGAGTCTGAAAAGGTTCTCTGTGGTAAGGATTCGTGCGTCTTCCTCGCTTCGCAGGTAATGAAGCGGATAGCAGTAGATACAGCTGCCCCCCTCTCTCTCTGAAGGTCCCGGCGCCACGTCCTCCTGTTCTCATGCAGCCCCCGCGCTGTACGCCACATTTGTCTTCTCAACAAGGTAGCAGTGGCATGTGTGGATGTTTAATGTCACGCTTTTCAGTTGCAGTCATTCAGTAAATTGGTTTTGTGCTCTTTTAGGGTCAAGTGTCTTTGTAGCTCCATGCAGGTAAGCCATACAGAGGAGTTATGTTTTCAAACAGCACAGGATGTTGAATGTGTTCGTTTTTAGGGGTTTGTGTGTCTCCTCTTTGGCAGGTTTCCCCCATCTGGGTTTGTCAGAATTGTTCCGCACATTCCTCCGATGCCATCCGCTTCCGCATCCAGGAATCGCCATCTTTTCAAAGACAAACATGTACAGTGGGTCTCGGGTAATTTTCCATCTAAGAGTTTCTCCGCATCGGTCACAGACATAACCAGAGCCCGCCATAGAGAAGGGACCCAAAAGCATTCATCTGAAGGTTCGTCCTAACATTTTTTTTACTTTATAGTGCCGGTCAAATTTATTAGTACCTCTGGTAGAGATAAGTAAAAACCTTTTATGCCACATTTCTTTACGAGGGCAAAATCCCATGTTAAAAAAAAAATTGTTTTTACAACCCCAATTGCAACGAAGTTGGTGCGTTATGTAAAACATAAAGTGGGACAGGAGCAACACTTTGCAAAAGCTGAAATAACGCATGTAAAATCAATTATTTATAAAAATGACATTTTTCCCCGTTGAATGATTGTTCCCAATTTAAAGTTTGAAAACCTTTTGAGATTTGTGGTAGAAAATTATGCTGAACATTTTTACCAGGGCTGCCAATAAATATGTCTGGCACTGTATTTAATTCAGTTACAAATTTTTTTTAACCTTGTTTCGTTATTACTTTATACCAAAACATAATTCTATGCCTCTTAGCTAACATCTCCTTCAAAATACTCTAATTTCCAGTGGATGCATCTTCGTTTACACCTCTCATGGACCAAACCCAAGGGGTCTCACAACACTGGCAACCCCTTGAGAGAAAATGAGGTATTCAACAATATATTTGAACCCGGGCAGAAACAAAAGGAAAAATGAATAAAAATGTAAAAACAGAATCAGTCTGTTTCTCTGTCATAGAAACATAGACTGATGGAATAACAGATTGATGCATGGAATAATGAGATGATGACGACCGATGATGAGCAGATGGATGATGGACAGATAGACGACTGGATGGAAATTGGATGGATGGCTGGAACTTTTTTTTAACATAGAGTGATAAGGAATACTGCCTGGAAACAGAGTATTAAATTAATCCTGAATTCATTAAATATTTTTGCTTTTCGAAGTTACTGGTGATGCCAGTACCAAAATTAGAAGGATTTTGGACCTAGAACTAATTCCGTCAATAATACATAAAGAAAATACAACCAGATGTGAATAAAATACAAAAATAAATATTTTTATTTAAATATAAATCATATGAAAATATCAACCACATGACACGTGTTATGTCCTTTTTTTTTTACATCACCCTTAGTGTTTGAGAAATGTGCAGAAAGAAGGCGTCCTTGTGACTCATTGCACACCAGAACAGACGTGGATGTCTGAGCCTCCGAAGTCAGTCAAACTGTTGGAGATGAAACTGGCTCCCTGTGTGTCTAACCATGTTCCGCAGCGCTGCAAACCCGGAGGCAGCCTGGATCAGCGAGGAGAACAAAATGCACGTCACTCAGCAACAACTGCTGGATGCCAACATCACGAAAACATGCAGCACGACGTGTTTTAGCATGAAACTGTAGTCCGGTTTTACCAAGCGGACACCCATACCTGTATGAGAATGAATACGATGAGCACTATGTGGACGCCCCTCTCCAGAGGCTGGATGAGAATGGCTTCATTAAACAGCTGGAAGAGGATGAGGGGAAGCTGCAGCAGGGTGGTGAGCAACCAAAAGCCTGCCAACTCCGGAACCTTTGAAAAAAGCAAAATTATGAATTTCACCATCCACTTTTGATCCAAGCAACTATCATGGCTGCACAATACATCGCAGTATTAGTGTGTGCAGTATTTATATCGCAAAGGACTGTTTGGAGTGCAATAATTATAGGATGAATATATTCAAGATGCTCTAAACTTACATTTTTCATTTAATTTATTATTTAGCCAGATTGATAGTTTTTCGACAGCTAATATTCACACTGGACACAAACGGCATTGCCCAAAGTGCTTGAATGTTACAGATTGATGGAAGCACAAGTGAGAAACAGAAGAAAAAAATGGGAGCATGTTGCACCTGATATCGTCACTGCAATATTTACCAATTATTGCCAACATAAGATTTTCTATTGTGCAGCCCTAACAACAATTAGCAGGCTTTTAATAAGAAGTGTCTCACCTTTTCTTGCAGGTTCCCAGCATATCCGAGATAAAGTCTGATGGCCTCAATCAGAGTCATGAGCAGCAGAATAGTCACAAGGATGAACTTGTAGTATTCTGGCAAGGCGGGGTACTGGTGGAAACGACAAACGCCAAACCATTTTTTTTTTGTGTGTGTGTGATTTAGTTGAAACCATTAAGTTCTTCTTCAAGTCTAAGTCAAAATAATATATATTTTAGCAAAAGATCAGATTGCTGCTTTTTTAGCAACATAACAGCAGCATAATAGTTGTAATATTCAAAGGGATTTCAGGTTTACTGGGGACTGGTAACATGTTGCGTTCTTTTAAATGTATATTTAGCGTGTAGGCTAATTACATCCTAAATATAGCCATTTATATAATGTATACTTTGTATATCCGTACACCAGTTTAGTCGGTTTATCTCTTTCTGAGTCTTTTTGATCACTGTTTGCAGCTAATGCCCTCCTTCATACCTTGAGATGCAGCATAACAGTTTCACTGATCCACCAACAGGGGAAGAACCACATGTTAAAATACAGCGACATCTGCAGCTGGAGGCTGGACAGAACTGGTTTCTCTGGAAAGATCAAAACAACAGCACAGCGAACACCAGGATAAACCCCAGCACATCCTCGTTGTTTTTATTTAACATCAACTTTATTAGCAAAATAAGAAAAATAATGCTACGCAAGGCACGTAGCTGCACCAATGCTAACATCTGTGCTAACTCGTCTATAAAAGTTAGTCGCATTATTTTTGTGGTTTACCGTGAGGCAAGAATCCGTCGTTTTCTTCGGTGAACGTCACAATTCGACTCTGGTCAAATAAGATATTGCGAGAAAAGTCATCTAAGCGCTTTCTGATGGTCTCCGGGAGCTCCATCTTCTGCCTAAAAACAACAGAACTAGAGAAAGGAAGACACTCCGCCTCTTCCTGGTAAACAGGACGATGGAAGCCGTCGCTGTTTCCATGGTAACCCGGAACACGCTCTGTGGTTTGATTAAACTCTCTATTTTGTTTGTTGTTTACGAGTTTAGCCCTACTGACAACTCTTGAATTATGAGGAAAAATGAAAGCTTACAAGCATAAAAACACAATTTCCACTGTGAAATACATGGATCATATTTTGTGGGAGCTTTGCTGCACAAGGGACAGGTTTACTTTACAAAGCAGAATCTGGGTTTGGAAAGAATATTACATTAAAAACATTAAAGCAACATCTTCTGGGATACGAGTCTCCTAAATAGACAGTAAGCAAAATGGCCAAGAAAGTTAAGGATTTAGAACATTTTCCCATAGAAAATGTATTGGTATGGGCTATTGCAATTAACATGTTAATTATAAATTCTGTGACTAAATCCAATCTCACCCTAACCAACCCTGTCACATTCTATGACTATTGTTTAACATAACTTGATGTTTGTTTAAAAAAAATGGAGTCACTTAAAGTGTTTTTTTTTTTTGTTTTTTTGGTATTAGAGACAGTGGACATTATTTAGTGCAGTGTGCTTCGAGGTGTAAAAACCTGGGACTCTTCCTTGCGGTCACAGCTTCTGTGTGGGCTGTGTAAGCTACTTCTGGGACATGTAGGAACTAGATACAAATGATGGAGCGCTGTCATAATAAAAAAAATACACTATATCTCTTATCAGACAGCTACGTGAAAATTATGTAAAACTATCTTTTTCATAAAAAATAGTTTATCTTGCTTCTGAAAACTATGACCTTCTCATAGTTATAAAAAAAGATATGTATTTTTATGGCATAATCAGTTACAATTATACGTTCTTATGAGGGCTGTGTGTAGTTGAATGAAATTTATGTGAGAGGTAATTCATAATTATCAGAAAGTATCTTCTAGTATGTAGCTTAGTCAAAATTATGAGAAAAAAATATTATTTTTTCAATAAAGGGAGGAAAGAGGCTTTCATACTGTCCAACTTTCATTTCAGAGAAAGTGAAACTTACTGATCAGCAGCGCTTGATATGCGGCCCCTATTCTCTAAGGAATATAGCCCCTCCCAGTTTTCCTAGATTTGTTTTTTTTTGGGGGGGGGAAGTGAAAGTTACCAAATGCAGTGAAGAAGATGGCAGCGAAAAGTGAAGCTTCGTATTCTTTGTGCTGCTCCGTCTGCCTGGAGGCGATGAAGAAACCTGTGACTCTTCCTTGCGGCCACAGCTACTGCATGGACTGTGTAAGCAACTACTGGGACCTGGAGGATGCAAAGGGCGTTTGCAGCTGCCCACAGTGTAGACACACTTTCAACTCAAGACCAGTCCTGAACAAGAACACGGTACTGGTTGATCTGATCGAGAAAATGGCCGAACCAGAGAGAACGACTCGTCTATGTGAAAAGCAAGCTAAACCAAATGAAGTGGAGTGTGATTTCTGCACTGTGAAGAAACTGAAGGCTGTCAAAACATGCTTGGTGTGTCTTGCGTCCTACTGTGGCACACACGTCCAGCCTCACTATGAGTCTGCAGCTTTCCAAAGGCACAAGCTGGTGGAGGTGTCAGGCTCCATCCAGGAGAAGATCTGCTCTAAGCACGACAAGCTGCTCGAAGTGTACTGTCGCAGTGATGACGAGTGCATCTGCCTGCTTTGCGTCATGGATGAGCACAAAGGCCATGACACTGTCTCAGCAGCAGCAGCCAGAAGGGAGAAACAAGTAAGATCATTGTTTATTATTCTTGTTAATAATAATATTAGTTATTATTATTATCATTAGCACATGTGCTATGTTTCAGTGATAATGAAACCTTCTGTTAGTTACAAAAATGCATATAATATTGCATACTGTTCATCTAAATTAGTTTAAGTGACCGCTAAATGTGTTCTTAGAAACTATGTGGAGAGAAGAAACAAAGAAATCAGCAAAGAATTGGAGAAAAGGTGAAGCAGGTGCGGCAGCTGGGACAGAAAATGAAGGCATTAAAGGTGACTTTCTTGGCTTAACATATTTCCATTGAAATAGATCGTATAGTTTATGTTTTGGTGGCGACTGCTTTCAGCTTTCCAGAGATGCGGCACTTGACCAAAATGAGAAGATCTACGCTGAAATTGTCTCGGTGGCAGATAAGAGACGTTCAGTTGTGCGGGAGCTAATCAAACATCAGGAAAATGCAGCGTCCGGTCAAACTGAAACGCTCATCAGTCAGCTTGAGAAGGAAATTAGAGACCTGAGGGGGAGAGAGGACGAAATGAGGAAGCTGTCTTCAACTGAAGACAACATTTACTTTTTGCAGGTGATCAGATAAACGCACATCTCTTTTATTTCACAATCGTGCAATACTTTGTGTCAATCTATCACATAAAAATACAGTAAAATTCATTAAGGTTTGTGTTCGGCATGTAATGAAATGCAAGAAGTGAAAAAGGTACGACGACTTTTGAAAAGCACTGCATGATGCTGTGTTCTTGTTTTTTTGTCCTTCTCCAGCACTGCAAGCCTATTTTTAATGGCACAGAACCTAAAGTGAGTCTGAACTTCGACCTCCAGCAGTGCCTATCCTTTGATTGTGTGACAAAGGCCATATCAGACTTGAAGAACAAAATGGAAACTCTGTCAACAGCTATTAAGGAAATATCAGATACCAGTAAGAACACAACAGAATATAACACTTTTACATGTAAGTGTGTGGTTGTGCGATGTCATGTCTTTTTCTGTTTTCAGTTGAAACCGTTCCAGATCCAACGACAAGGCAGGAATTGTGCATGTGTAAGTTATTTATGTTACATTTTCAAAATAGCCTTTGTGGATCCATGTTGACCAAACTAAATGTTGTTTTTATCTTTAATTTTTTTTTTTTTTTGACATTTAAGATTCCTGTAGCTTGAGTTTGGATCCCAACACAGCTTTCGAGAACCTGCTGCTCTCCGAGGAAAACACCAAAGTTATTTGGACCAAGAAAGCCCAGGCGTATCCCTACCACACAGAGAGATTTACCAAATATGATCAGGTGCTGTGCGCCGAAGGTTTGTCTGGCGTTTGCTACTGGGAAGTTGAGTGGAAGGGGCCCAGAGTTGAGGTGGCGGTGTGCTACAAAGAGCCAAACATGAAAGAAAGCTGCTTTGGATACAATGACCAGTCCTGGAGTGTTTCCCTGGCAAATTCTGGATGTACTTTTTGGCACAATGAAATGAAAATCAAAATTCCCAACCCATGTTCTCCCAGAATGGGGTTGTATTTGAACCATAAAGCTGGAACACTGTCCTTTTACAGTGTGTCTTGCTCTGAACAACTGGTGCTCCTCCATAAAGTCCAAACCACTTTCTCCCAGCCTTTATACCCTGGGTTTATGGTGTCCAAAGGGGCTTCAGTAAAGATAATCAAGCAGCAGTAAAACTGCTTGATTTAAATAAGCAAGTTGCAAGATCCATAAATCTAACTGAAAACATACAGTTTTCAGTTAAAGTTAAGCATCTGATATTTTGCTGTAAAGGGAAATAATGTAATTAAACTGTATAATTTCAATCATGTAAGTATGATTACTCTGCCATTGTATTCAATGCAAAAGCAAAACATGAACAATAATTATAAGGGAATCTTACGTGAATTATATATATATTGTGTAGATCCGGTAATGTCAGGATACAATGAAGACATGTAGAACTTTACTCTCCTCTGACATTTCCCTTGTTTGCAACTGCATTGAAACTGTGCTTAACTTTCATTACTGTTCTGTATCTTCATCTAGATTTTTGTTAAGATTTGTACCAAATCATTTCTTGTCTTTTTTGAACCACAATAAATGAAACATTGACCCACATATTTTATGTGTAAGGTTTTGGTGATGGCACTCATCATGTTCAGTTGTTGACTGTGTGGTGTTTTATTTTTTTATAACTTTGCAATGTTCTGCTTTTTTTATGTAAAGCACCTTGAACCACCTTGCTGCTGAAGTGTGTTATACTTTACTTGTTCAGCAGTGAATGATAATAGTTTCCAATTGCTCTCTGTCGTTCTGTCATTTCAACTACATCCAACCCAGTGTATACTGTTGGTCATGTCTCAACAGTATGATCAGTTGAGATCTTTACTTTCACAGAGAAGCAGCTATGTGCAACCATGTTTGACATTTAATATATATATTTTTTTATTATTTATACTTTGCATCTTTCAGTAATAGAAAGAACCGACTAATTTTCAGTGAATTAATGATTAAAGTTGAATAGTAGTGTTTATGTTTAACTGGCATTCAGGGTACATTAATTTGATGGCCTGTAAGAAATTGATTACAAGCAGCATTTTCTGCAATAAATACATCCAGTCTTAAGTAAAATGCAAATATTTCTCCTCTCTAATATTGCATTTCTTGATTTGCATTTTTGAATACTGCTGGAATTTTGGTGTGTCTCTTTAAGACAAGAAAAAGTTCCACCCTCTTAGATCACAAGGTCAAAGGCCACTCCTTTGTGAGTGGAAGTGAAAGCAACAGGTTTGATCGGAGGAAAATGGCTTCCAGTCTGGACCTTTTGGATTGCTCTATTTGTCTGCAGCTGCTGGACGAACCTGTGACTACTGCCTGTGGACACAGCTTCTGTAAGACATGTATAAACACTTTCTGGGACACAGGACGAAACCTCAAAGGGAAATACAGTTGTCCTCAGTGCCGGACAACTTTCAGCCCAAAGCCTGCTCTTCAGAGAAACACAGTCTTGGCTAATCTGTTGGAGGAGCACAAGACGAAACCCAGTCAAAGTGCTGCTGGTGATGAAAGTGATGTTGCTTTACCAGGGGATGTGCCGTGTGATTCTTGCACTGCGAGAAAACGAAAAGCTGAGATGTATTGTCTCATGTGTCTTGCCTCCTTCTGCGAGACACATGTGCAGCCTCATTTCCAACTTCCTGTGCTGAAGAAGCACAAGCTGATTCAGGCCTCTACGAGAATCAAGGAAAGCATCTGCTCCCGTCATGACAGACTTTTTGAAATTTACTGTCGCACTGATGAGCAGCTGGTTTGTCCACTTTGTGTGGTGCAGCACAAAAATCATGACATTGTGGAAGTCACGGCAGAAGTCAAAGCAAAGCAGGTAATTAAATTAATCCAAAACCGAAAGTTATATTTTTGTGACAGTTTTTATCTTAATGCCTTTACAATTTGATTGCTTGCTGTTTTAACAGGAGGAGCTGGAAAGAACCAGAAAGAAAATTGCAGATGCAGTTCGGGTTTCGCAGTGTGAAATAGGACAGCTAGAGGAAGCAGCAAAATCTATTAGAGTAAGTGTAAATAAGCAAAAACACCTGAAATGTGAACTTCACAAAATGGCTTTTTAGCCGATCGCTCAAAACCTTCTTGTAAAAGCAAATGCTTAGTTACTGCAAATTGTTAAGTATGCCTGTGTTGAACCAGGATCTGAAAACATTAACTTGAGTCACTTGCTCTGTGCAACACGTGAAGAATATGTGTACATCTTGCAATGACATGGAGAGTGACACTTTTGTTCTCGTCTTCCTTACAGTAGACAAATGAGCAAAGTTTTTTACAACTTAACATTGCCAAACTAATGATGCGCCTCAGTTGTAGTCTGAACTGTGACATTTCGACTTGCCAGTTGAATAAATCAACTGGAACACCCTCAGAAGACAGATTTTTCACTGGGACGTGGGAGCATATAGTTACCAAAATACTTCTAGGCTGACTTTGCAGTTTAATAGCCGCTCCTTACATCAACATTAGTAAGATGTGGTGGAAACATGTTTATTTCACAAAACACACATAAGAGTGCATATAAAATCAATGTAGGACTTACTAACTGAACATACGATGTATGCTTATGGAAAGTAAAGCTTAAAACAATGTTCGTAAGAGGTGCTGCGAACAGCACCATGGACACCATGTTGAAATCCAAGTATGTTAACTGGAATGCTGTTAATCAGGTGTGACGTCAAACTCAGCTCCAAGTTCTGATGTTGCAAGGTTAATGGAATGCCTACTGCATGTTTTGGTCCAATCCGCTTCTGACTAACCTTACCCCAAATCCCCCAACCTTACTGTGAGTGCAAGTCATGACGACTGTAATGGTGTTTGTTTTCCACAAGGATGCTGCTTGGGAGTCAAGTGACAACTTTGAGCAGCGATGTACCGAACATCTCCGTTTATATGCTCATTTTCTGGAAAAGAAATGTCTTGAGATGAGAGGCAAAGTTGAAGAGGTAGAGAAAGCTGGAGTTGACTGGACTAACGGTCACAAAGCACGACTGAAGCGTGAAGTTCATAAACTGAAGGAAATGGATCATAAGCTCTGCCAGCTTGCACAGACAGATGATCCCATTCAGTTCCTAAAGGTGATTTCTTTGTTTCATTTCCTCTTTTTTATTTTAATTGTTTAGTGTCAGACTGTTGGGATTATGTATTTGTTTGGCTCTTACAGGATATTCAAGCTGTGGGTGGCCTCCCTGTGTTTTCAGGTTCACATGAAGGACTGGTGTCTCTGAAAGAGTTTGTGTCTGCAAAAACCAACCAATTGAAAAGCATGTGTGGCAAGCAGAATGTACAATTATTTGGCCATTTTATGGATAATATAAGTAAGTTGGGTATTTTGTAGCAAATTTAATTAAATTTGCACATTTCCTGAGTTTGAGAATTTATTTATTTTTTCTTGTCAGTGATGCATATTCCCAGAAAGCTTCATATCAAACCAACAACAAGAAAAGACATCCTGGCCAAGTTTATATGTAAGTAGAATGTTAAATATATTTCTGCAGAAATGTGTTAAAGTTTCAACCTACGAGTGAGTGAATTTCTCCTCTCTCACAGATCCTACGCTGGATCCTCACACAGTGCATGCGTGTCTATACATGGCAAACACCAAGAGAGAACTATCATGGGGAATAACAGGCCAGGCTCATCCTGATCACCCTGACAGATTCTCCCACTTTTACCAATCGCTGTGCCAAGACGACCTTCAAGAAAACAACTACTGGGAGGTGGAGTGGGATGGTGGCATCATTGAGGTGGCTGTGTCATATAAAGGCATACAAAGGAAAGGGCAGGGTAAAGACAGCTGCTTCGGACACAACAAGCTGTCTTGGAAAATCATCTGTTCTCCTTCTGGTTGCACTTTTTGGCACAACAGTCTTCATAAAGGTCTGATTCCCCCAGCTCAGTCACGTAGAGTGGGTGTGCACCTTGAGTACAATGAAGGAAAGTTGAGCTTCTACAGTGTTTCGCGCATTGGCGAGCTCACGCTACTGCACCGAGTCCAGACAACATTCAGTGAACCTCTCTATCCTGGCTTTAGTGTGGATTTAGGAGCGAGCCTAACAATGTGCAAGTTTTAAGCTCTACTTCAACCTTATTGTCAGGGGAAATAAGAAACTAAATAAGCAGTATTACAAACCGATTTATGCGTTACAAAATAGTCTGTAAACTGAAATATTGATAATTTTTAGGACTTTTCCATGTTTAATTCCATCTTTAAGAGGGACATGTAAGTTCTTGATGCATTATTTTCTGAAATGATAGCGATAAATGGTACAATGTACAACTCAAACATAAATGTCACCATTTGATGCATTTTACCAGATCATAGAAAAAGCCAATTTCCATCTGCAGACCCTTAATGATGCAAACATGTAATCATCACTATCTTGGACTGAGATTTTTTATTATTATTCTGTCATTAAAGGACTTTGCAGTGATAACTTATAGAAATTCACTCTTTGGTGTGAATTGGTGTAAGTTTCAAGAAAATCACACCAAAGTGTGAATTTCTATGTGCATATATAGAATGAAAATGGTTTACCGACATAAAGAATATTTTTAGTGGTTAAAGTGCTCTGCCTACGGGTGGGTGACGGGTTCTGACTGTTGTTTGTGCTTACGGGCCGAACAATAGTTAAGATTACCTACCCCTTCTTGGAGTCCTCAGAGGGGGTACCGGAGAGTGCCCCTCCTGGAGACTCCCTTGTTCTACTGGGGAACTTGAATGCTCACGTGGGCAATGACAGTGAGACCTGGAGGGGCGTGGTTGGGAGGAATGGCCCCCCCTATCTGAACTCAAGTGGTGTTCTGTTGTTGGACTTCTGTGCTTGTCATGGATTGTCCATAACTAACACCATGTTCAGGCATAAGGGTGTCTATATGTGCACTTGGCACCAGGACACCCTAGGCCGCAGTTCGATGGTCGACTTTGTCATTGTATCATCGGATCTGCAGCTGTATGTCTTGGACACTCAGGTGAAGAGAGGTGTGGAGCCAACTCACCACCACTACCTGGTGGTGAGTTGGCTCCGGTGGTGGGGGAGGAAGCTGGTCAGACCTGGCAGGCCCAGATGTGTTGTGAGGGTCTGCTGGGAACGTCTGGTGGAGTCCCCTGTGAGGCGGAGCTTTAACTCCCATCTCCAGCAGAACTTCGAACACGCCCTGGGGTAGTTGGGGGACATTGAGTCTGAGTGGGCCATGTTCCGTGCTTCCATTGCCGAGGCGGCTTATCAGAGCTGTGGTTGCAAGGTTGTCAGTGCCTGTCGCGGCAGCAACCCTCGAACCCGTTGGTGGACACCTTCGGCGAGGGATGCTGTCAAGCTGAAGAAGGAGTCCTATCGGGCCTTTTTGGCCTGTGGGACTCCAGAAGCAGCTGATGGGTACCGGCGGGCGAAGCAGCATGCAGCTCAGGTGGTCACTGAGGCAAAAACTCGGGGTGTGGGAGGAGTTTGGAGAGGCCATGGAGAAAGACTTCCACACGTCTTCGAGGCAATTCTGGTCCACCATCTGGCGTCTCAGGAGGGGGAAGCAGTGCAGCACCAACACTGTTTATAGTGGGGATGGTGTGCTGCTGACCTCAACTCAGGACGTTGTGGGCCGGTGGGCGGAATACTTCAAAGACCTCCTCAATCTCACCTACATGCCTTCCGTTGAGGAAGCTGAGCCTGAGGACTCTGGGTCGGGCTCTCCAATCTCTGGGGACAAGGTCGCCAAGGTGGTTAAGAAGCTCCTCGGTGGCAGGGCCCCGGAGGTGGATGAGATCCACCTGCCTATTTAAATTTTGCTAATATTTGCTTATTTCATACAATCAATAATTACAAAATAAAGTGTCCTTAATTCCATCTTTTTGTTTTTATTAACAGACACACTCAAAGTCCAAAAATGTAAGAATTTTCAATTTTAAAATGTCAACAGCATATGTTATGATTCTGTGGATCCTCATTTCCCCCACTCTTATGAGAAAAAAAACTTGTACCTCCTAAAGAGATTATCTCACGATTATGAGATGCAATTTTTTTTTTCATCACTGCGGGAAAAGGGCTTCCATATGTTTAAGCATCTTAAACCTGTAAAGTAATGACATTGCAAGTAAATATTAGTAACATTTAATAAAATGTTAAGTCAAAACAAGCTATTAAATATAAATTGAAATTAAGAAACAATCAGTCATAAATATTTACACAGATGTATTTCTGAAAATTTAAAAATTATCTAAAGAACAATTAAATAAACTGATATATATCTTAAACCTGTAAATGACATTGTAAGTAAATAATAACATTTATTGAAATGTTAAAACAAGCTATCAAATCTAAATTGAAATGAAGAAATAATCAGTCACAAATATTTACAGATGTATTTTATGTATTTCTGAAAATTTAAAAAAATGATCTAAACAACAAATAAACTGATATCACAAATCTAATAAAGACAAGTTTCAAGAAAGCATAAGACAGTAAGCAGTCTAACAGTCTGTAATATTTACCCTAGAGTACAAAAGTGTTATCTAAAACAGCTGTTAATCAGGTAAGCTTTAAGGATCCAGGTATTTGGTGACAACTCTTCAAACTAGTTTCCCAGCATTTTGATTAGTGTTTGATAGTTGTTGCTCTCTGTTGGAGGCTGGTCTTGATGGTCACCCTGTATGACGCCACTAACATGGTGCTCATCCACACCTTCTTTGCAAGATTCACAGTAACTGTGAAGCACAAAACAAGCATATATGACATGCGGCAGATCATGAATGTTTATGTCCATGGGTCGCCTCAGGCAGGCAAATCTACCCTTTAGCCGTCCAAATGCGCATTCAATTACCACGCGCGCTTTGCAGAGACATAGTCCGAAATATTGTTCTTGTTGAGTTACGCCACCATTTGAATATTCTTTCATTAAATAAGGCAGTAGTGGATAGGCAGGGTCCCCCAAAAGAAAAATTAGGGGTAACATTGGGGTAAATAAATGCCATCGCACCAACACGTAACATTTACAAAGCACTTACGGGAGACTGGCTAGCTTAGCTGTGTTACACACATATACAGGCATTTCGGAGAACTTAAAACAATCACTTACCTTGGAAGTCCTTTATGAAACTGCACACATACAGCTTAAAACCCTTGTCCTTTTTCGACGTCGGAGTTGTTGAAGCTGCTTCAATAATCCGATAAACGTCGTTCACGTTTACTTTGGGCAAATCCAGCAAGGACCGAGTGAAAAACTCCATCCCTAACACAGAGTGACCTGCGAACCGGAAGCATTCTATGTGGCTAAAAAATGCAGAAGTGCTAAAACGTTGTACATTGCATGTAGATCAGGAATTCAAGTGAGATATTACTGATATTTGCTGTGACTATCAATATGCAGTTAGTCATATAATTCAATATACTGAATAAGGATGGATGATATGACTTACAAGATTTTTTTCATTCCAGATTTGATTTTAATTGATTCCTCCCCTCCTCAATTTCTATAATAAAATTACAGAAAATATTTTTAAAAAGTGCCTTTATTTCAATCATCTCTTCTGTGAGTTGTATAAGGGAGCATTATGGCCAGGCTACAAGAATTTCTAATTACAAGAATTCAGTCATCATTACAGCAGAATAAAGATGCAATTTTATAACAATGTCTTAAAATTACAAGAAGTCGTTTTAATGGGAAATAAAAATTCAGACTGATCTGACGTAACCAGCTCAGTCCATGTGGTTCTGACATTTTGTCAGTAATCAAGAGGATGTACATTGCCACCTCAACTGACCAGGTAAGCATTAAGGTAAAAATAAAAAATAGAGAAAATATACAAAATGGAAACAGAGCTACGGATAGAAATACTTTCTAAAGAACAGCAAAAAAAAAAAAAAATGGCAGGAGAAAAGTTGATGGCAGCGTTAGCTCAGCCGATTCCTCCGTCCAGGAAGCCACCAAACAATTCCTGTCCAACTCCAGCTATAATAAAGATAAAACAAACAATGCCAATTTGATCATTCAGATCTAATGGGTTACAGATGCAAAAAAAAAAAAACGTTCTGAAATTCTTTATTGATATTTTACAAATTTTGCAAATCAATTAGAAGGTTTCACAAAAGTTTTATTTATTCTGCTAATTGTGCAGAATAATCTAGCTAGATTTGAAATGTCTAGGTGTTGTAGTTTTTAAAGTACAAGTCTATTAATTGTTGCAATCACTTTATATTAAAATGACTGTTGCTCATTAATAGGCTGTTTTTTTTAAGATTTTGTGCACATTTAATCAGATTATCTCTATTTTACAAAACTCAATCCTAATTTTTAACACTGCTTGTGATGTCTGCAAATTTGATTGACTCACATTATAAGCTTCAACAAAACATACCTTTGGATTATTATTAATTTCTCATTTGTCGTCATATGTTAATGTTTTTTTGAATTTGAGCATCAATTCTAGCTCAAACAACTATTTAATAAAATTATCAATTTCTATAAAAAACACCAAATTTTTAGAGACTTTGGGACTTGTATCTATAGATCTTACTCTACACAGCATGTCATTGTTGCAGTTTATGGAAACACAAATACGCAGCGCCATTGACAGGGGACCTCAGTTGAAGCAGTCATAAAACGGAGTCGGTAGAGAGATGTTCTACAGTGTCGTAGAACCGCAGTGCGGCCTTGTATTGCAGCAACTTCTCAGACAGAGAGCTGCTGCTCAGTGGTTTCCCCTGAACACTCAGGTTCATGTACCTAAATGGCAACAAGAAGAGATGGATTCAGAAGCACCAAAGTTGGCTGTAGTTTGCCTTCAAATGAGTTGACATGATAGTAATTCATCCTATATTATAAAGATAATTGGGTACCTGTATGATAATCTCCAGAACAGAAGAGTATTTATAGTCATCAATGAGGCCAGAAGGAAGAAGAATCTCTCAAGATTCCCATCATGCAGAGAGTTTGGGTAGAAATTTCCTGTTTTGGCAGTGAAATAATTTTGGGTCACCATAAGGAGATGTCAGAGGCAAATGAATCTTAAAAAGAAAGAAAAAAAAAAAACATTTTCACATAATTTCTACATTAAAAAAGTAAAACTTATATGGAGACTTCAAACTGGGTAACTGGTATTCTGTGTTTCTTCTTCAAATTTTATCTTCTTCTTTACATTAATATCTAAAAGGACTTTGGACAACTTATCAACACAAAACGTTCAGTTTATTTGTCTGCAGCAGACTGTGAGCACCCACTGTCTTTAGCAACTTAATGGTCTTCTCCCTTATAAAACGACCATAAAACGATGAAAAAACGACCATAAAATAACATCATTATTAAAAATATTTTTTTAATCTAACAGTTTTTAGTTTTTATTAGCTATACCCATAATCTGAAATATATAACTCAGTGTGAAATGAATCTACATAAGCTTCACTTCCTGAATTGAAATATAAAAATAAATGAATTCTATGTGATTTTCTAATTTATGAAGATGCACATGTATGCAATAGATCGGTAGTTTTTATTTTTACCTCCAGAGCAAAAATGCACAAGCTGAATGATGAAGGCACCAAGTAAACAGCCCCCTCCGTAGGACAGAGTGAGGAAGTGCAGGGAGATCCCTCTGATGTGGCTTGGGATCAGCTGGAAGGATATGAGAGCACCTGTCAAAGAACAAGAGACCAACACATGACTGTCTAACGGAGGTCTTTGATCATCTGATAAAGTTTCATCCAAGATGTTTTGCCCACACGAAGGAGTGACGAGAGCTTCGCCCACACCGAGCAGGATGTATTGAAGTGCGAGCTGGAAACACGGCATGGATGACACATGCAGAACCTTCCCAGAGAGGGTCTGCTCCACCAGTGGGTGGGCCTTCCTGTGTAGCTCCACCAAACCCGCCACCAGGACAGACACAGCAGCACATGCATGGCCCAAAGCTAAGAGTACAGACAGTGTGGAATAATGGCAAAAGAACACTGCAAGACGTAAGAACATTTCTGTGAAGTTGTTAAACATTTGGATTAGTTGGAGTGTGTGACAGTAGGATTCGTACTGATGACTCTTGCAGGTGCCAGTGGAGTTTTCTCCATGGAGAGGAAGTAGGTTGTCACGAACTCCATCAGCGGAGCTAAGAGGAGCAGAGGCAGGATGCTGATGACATTCATGGCACCGATAGGCAGCAGAAGGCCGTTCAGGTGGAGGTTAGAGTTCATGGCCTGTATGTAGTAACCTGAGGGAATCTGTGGAGAAATATCTCCCCAACCTCTTTTATTTTGCTAAACAGCAATACTGGTTGAAATGTGTTTATTGTGACGTGCCTGTGTGACGCAGACTCTGTACAGCAGCTGAAGTCCGTAGAGAGGAAAGAGCTTCGTCAAGACTTTGACATTTTCCACATGGGTCTCGCTGTACCGCCCACCATTGTTCTCTTTGGCCCGGTCCAGCCAGGACACCGCATCTCCACTCAGGTGGCGATGCCGGAGGCAGCACATTTTGAAAGAGTTCAGGAAAACTCCCAGTGTGGTCAGCAAGGATCCACCTGAAACCAGTCCCAACAGAAAACAGGACTAACGAGTAAATATTTTGTGATTCATTTATTCCAGCACAAACTCTTTGGTTATACATCCTCCTCCATATTTAATCATCAGATTTCACTATAAACATTTTTTGAAAAATCCAACCTTTTAAACTTTTGTACAATTTCTGTTTGCAAAATACACTTCTCCTACAACATTTCACAAAGTTGAAGCAAACACACAAACAGATCCTTGACCATCAATCTTTCCACAATCTCTAGATTATCTAGATATCTGGGTTCTGATTTCTCTTCACTTTTGCTCACAAATGTTCTAGGATTTCCATCAGGGGACATATATACTGAGTAAATATGTTACATTTAAAAATATAAATCAGTCAAATTATGCTTCTATAATAAAAAATGAATTTACTTTATGGTTTTAGACATCTTTACCAAAGAGTGCAAATTAAATCTTCCCCTTCTTAGGGGTCAATAAAGTCATCTTATCTTATCTTATCTTATATTATCTTATCTTATCTTATCTTATCTTATCTTATCTTATCTTATCTTATCTTATCTTATCTTATCTTATCTTATCTTATCTTAAACGTGACTGCAGTTGTACCTCTCTTGGGTTTGTAGGTGAGTTTGCTTCGCATCATGTGGATGGCGATGAGGGCCAGCAGCACGGAGGTGAATGGGATGAGGAAGCCCAGATTTTGGGCCACAGACTGCTGGATGTAAGCGATGCCCAAAAACACGACAGTGGAATTCAGATTCACTAACCAGTAGAACCTGAACAGAATGACATACAATGGCAGAGCATTCAGTGATGCCAACAAACCGATGAATGAAGATAATTTGGTTTTGTCACCAAACTGACATTTTGCGAGGCAAAGTTTTCATTATAAGACTTTTAAAAGATTAGTCATTGGTGTTTTTGCTTTAGCTTTTAAAACCAGATCACGGTTTGGGTCTTGATAGAAAACCACTTCACCCACCAGTTGAAGAAGGACAGGAGCTGGTGCTGGTTGTAGCTCTGCAGGCTGTAGGCTCCCATTGGACAGAGGATGGCCCTGATGCCACCGATGCCCAGCGCTGCAGCCAGGAGACCCACATAAAACAAGATCTGCTGCTCAATGGGGTCCAACTTATGGGTCATGTGATGAGTGTCAATGTAGAAATCTTCAAATGGAAACGCAACCACTGGCAGCATGGCTGTACCTAAGGCAGACCACAGCTTCAGAACTGTGCAAAAACCTTGGGTCATCTCTTCATCGTTTGTCATTTTAATAATCATTTTTGTGGTATTTGTAAAGCTGTTCTGACTTTCTAAAAATCTTTTAAATGTTTTCTTTGAGCATTGATTGCTTTTTCTTCTAGAAGGAATATTTGCTGTCGGTTAAAGAAAATATTACATATATCTAATTTATTATTAACAGGCTCAAAAACCCAAGGGATGACTCAGTGTTGTAATCCATATCTAACAGACAACAGTACATTTAATACTAAGACTCCTTTCTTTACTTATATCTCAATATAAAAGACTAATGGTAAGAGAATGAAAGCAAAACAAAACAGTTTGAAACAATTTTACATAACTATTTAAAACATAATAACACTGGTGAAGATGACCTCAAAGAGTTGAAATTAATTCCCATTTTTTGCTATGACATAATGTCAGACAAAACAAGAAAAAGTACATTTATTCAATGGGGATAAAATTCAACAGTAAGAAATAATAAACTTAAACAGAATCATACTGGTATTATAATTAACTGAAAATACTGTTAATAAAGCCTGAAGGACTTTTTGGCAACTTACCTAAATTTGCCCACAATTCCAAAATACATGCAGCCATGCTCAGGTACAAAAATGTGCGAAAGAATAGCAAAAGTCCCAATAGAAATTGTGACTAAACTTTAGATAGGCTGGATAACATCTAATTGAGATAACATTAACAGATTTTGCTCTACTGTCTTATGTTTAGTTAAAGTTTAAAGATGTTAGGAGTGGTTTAAAATAGTTGCTCACTGAGTCGAGGAAGCAAAAAAGAAAAACTTTACATAGTGGTTGTTCTTTTTTTCCCTTTCAAATACATATAATTGTGTAAAGATAGTAAATTAACTGAAGTCATTTGACATGAAAGTAATTTGGAAATAAAATACTATAATAGCAACAACAAAAAAAGCTATTTTTGATTGTCATGCCTATCTACTGAGCAAAATAACAGCTCTCCCTCTGTCTTACCTACGAAATGAAGAAAGGCACACAAGTAAAGGACCTTAGTCCTTCCTAAGCAGGTTTCTGCAAACCACCCGATCAGAACAGGGGTCAGGGTGCTGGCTCCTATGAAGCACAGGTTGACGGTCGCAGCCAGGACGTTGTCATATCCCAGCTTCACAGTGCAGAACAGAATCATGTTACATACAATCCCAAAGAACGTAAACCTCTCACACAGCTCCACAAGCAGAACACAGATGACAACTTGGAGTTTCTTGCGAGATTTCTTCTGTGGTCTCTGGTCCAGAGTAGGAATCTGGAAGACTGGTTGTTGTCTTTCCCAGCCATCCGGCGCTCTTTTCAGTCCTCCTGCCACCATTCCACCAGCATCGAGAGGTGAGTCCTCTGCTGCTTAGTTGGTTGAGGACTGTGAGTGCTGATCCAGCTCACGCTTTTTGAGAACCATCAGCGAGTAAAGCTGGAATTCTGCATCCTGGTGTGACTCCTGAGCTGAAATACAGGCTAATAAGTCACAGCCTGTCTGTGTTGGTGGCTGCTTCATCTCTTCGTATCTCACTCAGATCTGTTGTTGTTGTATGGGAATCCGACACATTGTGCACAATTTTGTAAAGGAGTGATGAGTGGTAGCAGATCAGAGGAGATCTCTGAATATTTTTAGACTCACTAGGAAGAAATAAAAAGTCAGTTTTTAAACTATCTTCCACTCATTACAAATTTGCAGACATTTTGTGACCAGTAATAACACACAGAGGACGTTTGTATTATTTCTATCTGACTTCAAGGAAACTTGCTAAATTTAAGTAAAACACATAGAAAATATAAAGTAATTTCTGTAGTATTTATGTAGAGATTTCTCTGGAAGAGATCCTTTTAAAAAATCTTTCAATTGACTTCCACACAGAGTTCAAAACTCCAAAACACTTTTACAAATGTTAATGACCTGTAACCTGAATATCACACCCATTCCTGTATTAGGTAAAAAATGTTTAAAATCCGTATACAGTGACAGAAGCAAACCTTTTCCTAAGGTCATCTAAAGTTAATCATGCCATTTGTATTGTCATCCAGCTGCACATTGCTCAAAGTGATGTTAAATATTAACTTTTCAAAGATGCCAGACCACTTCTGGTAATGGTTCACAATATCAGCAGTCATATATTTTTTAAAATCAGCTTCCTTTACCAAAGAAATTAAGTTGAAACAAAGACAACAATAAATTAATCTCTGCTGCATGTTGTTGCAAACTCACTCAAAATGTCACATCTCCCAGTTAAGGCTGGCCCTCACGGAGCAAGCTCATTTAGAGTAGACTGCCGGTAATTAGACTCATGATGTTAGATTAGAGTGCAGCTTAACTAGATCGAGGCTGCAAAAAACAACCTTTTATCCCTGTAAACTGATAGTCTGAGAACAAGAGAAAGCATTTCATCAGCAAACATAGATCAAATGACATGTGACTATTGTTTTTAAAATATTTCCTAGAATAGAATAGTTCTGACATAGTTTAGTTAACTTACAAAACTATTAAAATAGGTGATGGGTTTGTTATTTTGGTGGATATAGAGTTGTTAAATGAGATAATCCTGTCAGAAAGCTCAATGATGAGTTAAAACAAGCTTTTTTGCAAGTAGTTTTGTCTGTTTTCTGGTGCTGATTGCATTTTACAATCAAAAGCAAGGCTCCCAACGTCACTATGGTAACTCACAGCGTGCACGAGAGCTTGGGGGCGTGGTGTATCATGGGAAAAGGAAACTGTAGTTAAATCGGTTCTAGCTTCCTTACTGAAAAAGGGCAGCACAAAAACACATTTTTGACTCTACCACAAAGGTAAAAGGTGAAAGTATTTGCTTGTTATTTTCAGTAATACGCTATGCACGCAACTATGTAACTTTTTGGCCTTTAACGGTCACGCTAGAAAGTGCTAATTCTAATGCTAAAGTTAGCTAACTAGCTTAATGTTGCTAACCGTTGTAAATACTGGCGTTGTATGGGGACAGTTGAATATTGTGGGTGTTGAAATGTATACATAGTCATTGATTCACACGCAAAATGCAAATGTAAACACGAGTGCAGCTGACACTTCTGACATTTCGGCTTTAAACCGCAGGTATCAGCTAAGGAAGGATGCCCAAGTTTCTACCCTCTGACTCCGAAGGCTTCAGCTCGACTCCCGTCAAGACTAGCCAAGATAAAGACGTCCACACAGCCAAATATCTGGATAACGGCGTTGTGTCTGACGATGAAGATACGTTTTCGATGCTTTCTCCCATCTATCACGACAGCGATGAAGAGGAGCAGAAGTACACCCCAGATCAGCAGACCTCACCCAGACACAGCAAGGACTGGGGATTCTGGGCAACATCAGCTAGGTATTGCTTCAGCTCAAACACACATTTGGTGCTTCTGTTGAATATTTCAGATTGCATTCCCATCTGTTTGTATCATTTATAGATCTGAGCTGCCTAGGACGTCTTTAAAGAAGAAGCAGAGTGTAGCTTTGCAGCTTGCAGGCTCACCTCCACTCAGTGCATGGGAGGCATGGCTGGTGAGCAAAGCTAAGGAGGATCATCTTAGGCTGGAAAAGAAAGCAGAAGAGGTAAGAGGATTTTTCTCCTAATGTTTATTCATAATTAAAATGAACACCCTTCCACTCAGTCTTTTATTGAGCAAGTAATATCACAGAACCTCTGCTGAAATTTGAATGCTTCCTAATGCAGGACCGCTTGCTCAGAGAAAAGGAAGAACAACAAGAAAGAGAAAGAGAGCAGAAGAAACTTGTCATGGAAGAGAAGATCCAAAAATGGTTAAAAACTAAAAGGGAGCGAGTAAGGATATGTGTTTTTACATGGCAATTTTTTGTCATGTCAAATATTATTGTGACATAAAATTGTGTAAAAGACCTGACGGAATTGAGTAATTCTTTTAAAAATCTGTTTTGTCATAAGGAGAGGCAGGAGCAACTTGTAAAACAAATGAAAGAGACGGAGGAGATGCAGAGGCAGCAGGAAAAACAAAGGGAGATTGAATGTAAATCCCAGCAGAAATACAGAGACTGGCTGCAAAAGAAGAACCAAGAAAAACTTGAAAAAGAAAAGAAGGAGAAGGTCATACTTCTTATTTTGATTTTGCTTTCCAAAAAGCTCAGGAAAGGATGCTGAAGCCTTTTTGTTTTACGTAACAGATGGAAGCTGCCCTGAAGGAGGAGCAGGAGAGAGAGCGCCGCAGGAAGGCAGAGGAGAAGTTTAAGGAGTGGCTGACGAAAGCCAACAAGAAAATCAGAGCTCTTCCCAAAACACACTCTTGCTCTGCAAGTAAGATTGTTGAAGTAACCTAAATTATGAACTGTTATTGCACTTTTATTTCATCTAATAAAAGTGCAATAACATTATTTTTATTTGTGAGCTATATTGGCTTTATTTTGCTCGTTATTTAATAATTGTAATGGATTCTTTTCACTCAGGCCCCTATGACAAATTACACCCAGCACCCAGCTTCTACAATCCAATCCCCTGGAAGCCGATTCATGTCCCTCCTCCAGAAACATCTCCAAACAAAACATCTGAGAGGAAACCACAAAGGCAGAAAAAAATTAAGCAAAATCCACCCTTTTCCTATAGACAAAGAAACACGGCCAGCACAACACGTTTTCTGAACAGAAGATGACACAAACAGCTCTGTGATGCAGAGAGCTTAGACACTCATGACTCATGAAAACCAGCACAGCTCCTTCAATAAATCTCTGAGTCATGGAAGGATTTATGTTCTTTAAGTACTGTTGCTGAATTTACTTGTTTCTAATTCATTCACTTAGCTTACAACAAATCTGAGTAAGTTTATTTTTTTTAAATTAAGTTCATAAAGTAGTTAATTTTTTATACTGATACTTAATTGTTGTTTTATGCCTCACTTTTTTTTTTTTTAGAAATAGTGACTGAACATCTAGAGCTTTGGCATGTATTTTAATATTCTGTTAAAGGATCAGCTCATCCTGTTTGGAGTAAAATAAGTGTGATCAACTACTGACTCCTGTCTTATTTTCATCTTCCAGTGGTTAACAAAACCACATTTTCATCATGCGTTGACCACACCGCAGAAAAGATGGTATCTGCTTGTCACAGCCAAAGATAGAGCCCGGTTTGGCTCAAGTGGCCCTCACACTCACACATTGTTCTGGGTCCAGCTGTGCCTTGTTCTTTTGTGGGCTGGGATGACGACAGAAACGAGTGTGGGGGTGGGCAGAGGGAGAGAGAGAGAGAGAGAGAGAGAGAGAGAGAATTGATTCAGAGCAGAATCCTCATTCTGGGTTAGCATCTCACTGTGATGCCAATGTGTGAAGCCTGAGGTAAAATTGATTTCAATTACACTTTATTCTGAATTGATTGTAAAATGCTGTTGTATGTTTTGGCTGATGTGTTTTGCTCTCTGTGCCTGTCACCTGCTGTGGAATGTGTTATTTGACAGCAGTCAGACAGGGGGTCCTTAATGTAGGACATTTCTAAAAACTAATGAGAAGTTTTGGGTTTTATAGCAGACTGTGGTTATATTATGTAGTCCACATAATTAGTTTTATGTTTGCACATACTTGACTTACAGTGAGCCCTCAATGCAAAATGTCTTGTGGATAAACTGTAATATACTTAAAATGCCATTTAGAAGTATTCATACTTTTTAAACGTTTGACTATTTTTTCGGGGAGGAGTTTGTGGTGAATCAACGCAAAGTGATGCACAGTTGTGAAATAAAAGTGTAACAATACATATTGTTTTTTTTTTTTTTTTTTTTTATTTTTTTTTTTTTGTGTGGCATGTTTTTGTTTTTCTTCTTTTTGTTCTTCTTGTTCATAGCTATTAGTGTTTTGGTTTTTTTGGTGTTTTTTGACTTTTTTGACAAATTTTAACCATTCTGTGAAAAATGGCTAGGGGTCAGTCAGACTGGATGGAGAGAGTTACTGAACATTCATTTTCAAGTCTTGCCTCAGAGAGATTTGAATTGAAATACAGGCAATAAAAATAGTCTACTCTGTTTTCATCTGATCAGAGCACCTTTTTACACATCTTTGCTGTACATGACCTCATATGACTTTCTTGTTGCCACCTCTCCAAAAGTACAACATTTGTAATAGTTGTCCCGTCATCAGACTCTCCCACCTGAGTTTTGGATCTCTGAAGCTCATCCTGAGTTAATATGGGTCAGTTGTGCCAGACTCTTCGTTACTGTATGATGGACTGAACAGCACTCCATGAGAAGTCTGACTTATTCACTAATGTTCTCTAACAAACCTCCCAGAGGCGTACATAACAATTGTGCTTATACTGAGGTGAAATTATATACAAATGAATTGGTCTGGACTTTGTTAGAGGATCAGAGTAAAGGGGGTAAGTACAAATGTTATATATACTAAAAACACTTCATGTGTATGTAATTCTTTGCTTTACTCTATGAGAAAATCCTACTTCAATATACTGATGTCTAACATGCTAAACAGTTAAACAGTACTAGGGGGATGAACACTTGCAAGGCACAGTGACTCATTGTTTTTGTGTTCTTCTGATGGAAATGTCAAACGGTTTAACAGAGAAAACACTTTTGCTAATCAGTCTCAGATCACTGAGCTTTATATCTGCCTCTTCCAGGTACAGTGACCTCTTTATAGACCTTGAGCAGAAAACTAATATCCCAAGATGCAGTGGTGCAAGTGGGCTGGAAGCTGGAGGTCACATTTGCCAAGACAGGTAGGAGGCGTGTCCTTTAGGTTCTCAGAGTGACAGAAACTAGAATAGGACGACAAAAGACAGTCTAAAGGGCAAGAGTACAGACTTCAGCAGAGGAGCTGATAGTGTAGTGTTGACGAAGTCATCATGAAGAAAACGATTTTGTATTTTAGGCTTTGTTTCTTTACAAGAAAGCAAAATGAGTTTTAATGCCTTTGTTTTTTTGAGGTGCGTTACCTCTATGGTTTAGATTGGGTTAGAATGACAGAAGAAACAAGCTGCTGGATTGGATTTGACTTTTTTTTTTTATCCACACATTTTCTAACCTGAATGGGACATTTTTGCCCTGGACTCCATTGCTCGATATGTTGCCTGTCTCGTGAATCTTATATTTCCTCACAAAGATGTGATTGAGCTTTATGTAAATACTCTCTCCTGTATTGACACAACTTACAGGAAACCAGTTCTGTTGCAAGGAGGCACAAAGGTCTTGGGATATTGCATTTCAGGTTCTTTGTTTTTGTCACCATGCAGTCTGTCGAGTCAGAAGTTGAAGACTCCTTTGACTTTCTTTTTAAAATCATCCTGGTCGGGGACTCAGATGTTGGAAAGACCTGCATGGTGCAGAGGTTCAAGTCGGGTATATTCATTGAGAAGCAGCAGAACACCATTGGGGTTGACTTCACCGTTCGAACAATGGACATTGATGGAAAAAAGGTGAAGGTGGGTACTTTGTAGTTCTCTTCATTTACATAAATGTTTTCTAGAATGAGCACTACCAGGTAAGGGCTGAGTATATTGACTTATTTCCTTGTGTAGGAAATGTCCTTAATGGCTGTCATGTCAAATTTATCCATATTTATGAAACTATTGGTCACTGTTCCTGAAGTCACCATCAACCATATTCAAATAAAAATAATGCTATGCTTGTGTCATTTCACTTATTGTTGTTACCTTTGTGTTTGCTCTCTGGGTGTGTTGGTTTGTTAAAGCCAAGTTGTTTTAGAACATTATTAACAACATAACAAACATAAGGCTATTTGCTTCAGTTGAATACACTGTATTTTGATACCAAGCCCACGCCGATAAACTGGTTAACCCATATTTTTGGTGCTGTGTCGTCCTTCAGATGCAGGTGTGGGACACCGCTGGACAGGAACGTTTCCGCACCATAACACAGAGCTACTACCGCAGCGCACATGGAGCCATGGTGGCCTACGACATCAGCCGCCGCAGCACGTTTGAATCTGTTCCCCACTGGATCAGGGAGGTGGAGCAGTATGGAGCAGCCAGCGTGGTAGTGGTACTTGTTGGTAAGTATTTTCATAGTGGAGTAGTTATCTCATGTTACAACCACAAATCTCAATGCATTTTATTGGCTTTTTTTTTTAATAAATACTTGGAGTTCAATTTTCCTTATATGGTGCTGGAAAGTTTGTCTTGCATTTGTTTTTAAACCCCCAAACCACGATTAACTGCAAGTACAGCTGAAATCTTCTATATACAAAATATCTCATACTAATTCTCTCTCTGAACATACATTGGCTGGGGTATTCTTTTAGCTAACTACTTCTTCCATCTAACTCAGTCTGCTGTAGCCCCAACTGTATGTTTAGATGGTGAACCTCCATGCAAAATCAAACCTCTAACACACATGATGCTGCCACCACCGTGTTTCACATTGGAAACTGTATGTTCAGGGTGATGTGCAGTGTTAGTTCTTCAGAGCACATCATATTTTTGCTTGTAGGATACAATGTTATGTTTTTGTTTCATCTGACCAGGTTTTTTTTTCCATCTTCTTCTTCTTCTTCTTCTTCTTCTTAATTGCTCTGTACTCTTACATGGCTTTACTTTAAAAAGGACATTATTTATTTTTTGTTTAACCATGCCAAAGATCTAATTTTAGCAAATTGATAAAGGCCAAATTTTTGAAGTTCATGACTAAGAATTTTTGGCAGATTCTTCCACCTGATCTGTGGATGTTTACTGCTCCTCCAGAGTTACTATGGTCCTAACGAGTTGCTTTACCATCCTTTATCTAAATGGCACAATGATCTGTGTTTTTCTATCCTATAAAATACATTGAAGTTTGAGGATGTCATGTGACAAAATGTGAAGAGTCTCTTAAGCAACAAAACTGAACATTATCTTTCTTAATTTCACCACATATTGAGTTGATGCTTCTCCTCGTATAAAAAGTGTATTTTACTGATGGAGAGAATGCTGAAAATCCGGACGCTGACATTCTCTGCTCTGCAGGTAACAAGTCAGACCTCCATGCTCAGAGACAGGTGCTATTTGAGGACGCGTGCACTCTGGCTGAAAAGAACAGCCTGCTGGCTGCTCTGGAGACGTCGGCTAAGGAGGCCCAGAACATAGAGGCGGCCTTCACCCTCATGGCTCGGGAGCTGCTGGCACGCAACGGCATGGCCATCACAGATCAGAACTCTCTTTGCTCTCCCCAGTTCATGCTGAGTGACTCCTCTCACCCGATTCAAGCCTCCGTTTCTGACGATAAAAAGTGCGGGTGCCAAACAACCTGAGTCAGGTTTAGCATTTGATACAAATTTGAAGATGGCCTAATGGATTGGTTGTTCGACCAGGAAAGAACCTTCTTTGTAAAGACAATGTTTGTATGTTTGGTTTAGGTTGCGAGACAAAGATTTTATACATTTTCTTGCCATAGTATTTATGAATCTTATTGGGATCTTTAACAGGTTTGTAACATTCTTCCGGGGGCTTCTGACAACAAGCCACACCTTTGCCAGAGGACTTTGTACTAAAACCTCACCACAGTAAACACCGTTTTCACTCTACATTTAGCTTCCTTTATCTTTTTATTTGCTCCTTTACAAAATATTGCTTTTACAGTACATTACAAAGTGTCAGTCTGCAAGTTTCCATCACTTTTAAATCTTCATTACAGAACTGGTGCAACTTTCTCCATGTCATTTAACCTAGCAAACATTCATGTTCACTTGTCAAACAGCACCTCATTTTAATACACTCCAACAGTGCAATTCTGTCAACTTTACAAAAGCATAAAAAGAGAATAAAATCCAAAACACTGCATTTTTCAAAGTCTAAACTAAATATTGGCAACTTAATTTCCTGAGCATTAACCCTGACTTAAAAACCAATCGGGATGGAATATATCAACCATCACAGTATAAGAAAACAAAAGGGGGATTTATTTAGAAAAATAAAATTAATCTTCATTTCAATAAGTACTTTTGACCTTAAAAGCCTAAAGTCAAAACCACATTTGTGCTAATGTAGCCTTTGCTCTAAATTGATTTAAACATTCTTCAACATGTTGTGTACTGTAAAAAACCTGACAGCTAATGTAATTGGTTTAAAAGCAGGTAAATGTTATACATTTCAATGCATAAAACCCTATTTTTAGACTAAACAAAAAACAATCAGGCAGGTTAGACTGACAGTTCCTCTCCAAAGTATACACAATTCTTTTAAAAAAAGTGTTTGCAATGTGAACAGTTAGACTTCGATTAATAATTTCAAAATATTGTGTGGATACGCAAGATTTACCCTGCACATTTTAAAAACAAGAAAACAAATGAGAAAATAATTATTAAAAAAAACTAAACTTGGTAGAATAAGTGTGCACACCCTTAAAATAATCACTGAATCATTTCAGTGATTATTCATTTTAATTTTTAGTATTTACTCTATGAATTCACATCCTGCTGGAACACCAACATTAAAATTATGTTGTCTAACTAGATTCTTCTGACATTTCTGCATTTGCATCCTGTTGCTAAAGGGATAGTCTGTGTATGTGTTTTACAGGTTTTCAAGGAGCCCCTGTTTTACAAGTGTCGGTGTGGGGAGGAGGGTATACAAAAAACAATTTACGATATAAAATGCTTTTTGTGGTACAAAAATGAATAATTGGAGAAAGTATCAAGAGTACAAAGGTTATTAAAACACTGCACTTTCCCCCAGAATTTATCAAAAGACACTATTGACATTCTTTTATTTACATGAACCTGAAGTTTTTAGTCAATGCGGATAAAGTTCTGATTAATTTCAAATATCAAGGAGATGTCTGCTTGAGAGTTAAAAGTAAAATGTTTTACACAGTGAATCTATGCCAGGGATCTCCAGCTCTAGTTGTTGAGAAACACTCTCCTACTACTCAATTATCTCCTCAATACTTCTTTAGGTTCTGCAGAGACGTGTTGGTGAGCCATAAATTTAATTACAAAATAAAGTTTAGGGAAACTCTAGCCAGAGACCAGAGGTCTTTGGTGTCAACTAAAGTGGGCTATGGAAAATGGATGCATTCCTACATATCGAGATCTGGAGAACGTTTGAGAATCTGGAGAAGAGTGAAAGAAAACACCATCAAGTCAAGATGTGGTATTGTGATTCCTACTAAAGAAGGCTGAATGCTGAATTAGTGCAAAAGGATTAGCTTAAGGTTGTGCACACTTATGCTTTTTTTAAACAGGTTTCTTTGTTTTTCCGAAAGCAAACAAATCCATACATGATATGTGCCACATTAATGGTGGAAAGAGTTTTCAAATGTTTCATCATGCTCCCTTTTCTTCAATATCATAAAACCTGACATGTAGACTTTAAGAGCCACTGTAAATTGTAGTGTTAAGGTTATAACTGCTTGTTGCATATACTCTGAATTGCACAGTAACAGCCAAAATACAAAGAAAGGTTTTTTTTTTGGTTTTTTTTCAAGAAAGATAAGCTATTTGAATATCCCCGGGTGCTACTCTAGAGGCCAGCCTTCCTGCTGGAACACCAACTCCACTGCCTCTTTCACGTCCTGCACCACGAAGGAGGGCTGTGTGAGGGTGGGGTCGAAGCGGAAGTCCCTGTGGCCGTGGAAGATGTGCTGCTCGGTAACCGTTTGCGCCGGGTCTGACGGCAGCTCCTGCTGGTCTCTGCTGTACACTCCTGTACAGACCAGGATGGAGCTGCAGGCCTCGGGAAGATCCTCCCTTGACTCGTAGGCGACAGTGGCGCCGCCCATTTCCGCCGATGTCATTTTATGATGGTCGTCGACAGATTGAGCGGTGGGATCCGCTCCTCCTCCGCAGCTCTTGGCCTGCACTTTGGCTTTGGTATGCTTAGAGGCCTGAAGGTACCGATTGTAGAGGTTGGCTCCGTATATGTCTGCCATGGGATTGTCTCTGTTGGGCAAAAGAAAACTCTTGTCAAAATAAAAATAATCATGTTATGATTATTCCTATTCTTCTTAGTGTCAAACCCTGACTAAATAAACTCACCCGATAGCGTAAAGCGTCTTCACAGGTGTGTTCCAGCCGAGCTTCTCCGCCTGCTGTCTAATCAGCAGCTCGGCGTAGTTATAGGTCACCACACTCGGCTTACCAATCAGAGCCTCATACTTCAGATCATAACCTGTGACCTTCTTGTACAAATTCTCTAAGCAAACCAGGAACATGCCATGTCCAAACCTGCCACATGAGAAATACTCAGTATTCAATGCTTCAAAAATAAATATTTATGCATTTGCTATGACTTGCTAGACAAACCTTGGATTTTTCGCCTCTGCCATCCACAGCAGGTCCATATTGCAGGCCAGGACCGGGATGTGAGGATACTGGGTCGAGCTCCACGTATTGCCCAGGTTTCCGTTGGTTAGGAGAACGTCAATGATGAGCTGAAGGTTGGTCTCCCATCTGATTGGCTCACCGAATAAAATTATGGCTGCAGACATTAAAGCAAGATATGGTCTGTAAAGAAGTTAACTTTCATAAAATATCTGTTTATGATGCCAACCACGATTATTTACATCCCTGATGTGTAAGAAGCCTTAAAATAAGAATATGTTATTGGAGCAGCACAACCGCGCACTGAACATTTCAGAAGAACTGATCTTTAATTTATACATTTACTCCTGTAACAACAAACTATTGTCTAACAGGATCCCCAGTGGCACAATTATTGATAAATCTGGCAATTTAAAAGAAATGTAGCTGAAACAGTTTATTAATGTATACTTACCTTTGTTAAGTTGATCAGAGTTTGGGAAACTTTGGATGTTTGGTATCAGTATAGCAGAACTATTTATTTTAGTCACTGGCCAGAGTGAGGATCTACAGATATCTTGCCACTATTAAAAAAATCTCTGTGCGAGAACTGCAGCAAAGAGTGGCAACTTGAGGGTTTCAAAACAACGTTAATAACGAAAATGGTGAAAACATGCCATCTGATTTGTGAACTTGTGAGCTGCAATCTTCTTAAAACAGGTTGGGTTACAAATGTTTATCAGATAAAACATGTCAGCTTTTCAGAAACACTCCACTTGGTTTCTGAGTGAAAAAATTATGGCTATGTGGAAAGGCAACCGAGATCACTACTGAAGTATGGTGGGAGATCTGTGTTACTGTGGGCCTATTCATGTGATTGGCATCATGAGCTTGTTAAAATATCAGAACATTTTAATTAAAAACCTGATGGACTTCGGCAGTTAACTAATAAAGGTGATCACTGGATTTTTCAGTACAGCAGTGATCCAAAATACAGAAATAGTTCACCAGACCTGAAATCAACGTCTACAGCCATTTCAGTACCCAGACCTAAATCCTACAGAAAAACTGTGCAGTGAAGAAAAAAAAGTGAATAAGAGAGAAATCTGTATTATCTATACAAAGAGGAACGGCCAAAGAGCTCTCTTTGTATGTTCCAACCTTGTAAATTGTTATAGGAAAGCACTAAATGCTGTCCTATTGACAAAACATGTCTGTACAACACAATGATTATAGTTATAGCTTATAGTTTTTTTTTTTTTATCAAAAACAATATCTTAAAACAAACATTTCCTCCCACTGAATAAGCAAAACTAATCAGTGGATGAAATAAATATGTAAATTTATGCTACTGCTCTCGCCTGTTGACAGCTGGAGAGAGGCACAAGCACCCCTCTTGACCCCACCAGCATGTTGGATAATGGATGGAGATCATGCTACTGCAATAAAATGTGAAATAATTTTAAGACTTTTCACACGTTTTGATAAATAAACTCGTCTATGTTTGTATAAGTTGCCTGTTTGAGGGAGACATACCATCTATTGGCCGCAAGTCCTTGTTGGGTGGAATCTGTAAGAAATTCAACGGTTAAGTTTGACGTCTAACTCATGACGCGTAAACAGGACACAACAATCAGTGGCACTTACAAAATCTTTGGGCCTTCTGTTGTGGTCCACAACATCCAGGACAGGGTACGCCTCTCTGATCATATCTATGGTGACCACGTCCTCAAAGCCCAGGCTGGGATTTTGTGAGTTAAAGGTCACAATCAGATCAGATCAGCAAGTTCAAAGAACACATTTTCTGAAGGTGTTGAAAGCAACTTTCTTTCGGGATAAGAGCCAGGCTAATCAATCAATCAATCAATCAATCAATCAATCAATCAATCAATCAAGGTTTGAATGCTTTACTGCTTTGTGTGCCAGCAGGTACCAACCCATCATTTTGTGGAAGGTAAAGGCTTAATCAATGGTATCCAAACCCGTCAGCTTCCAACTGACCCTGACTGGATTAAAAGGTCGGAGGTCGTAACTTTGTAGTCTTAAAGAGAAAGAGTCCTGTAAGAACTGCCGTAGGGCTTATTGTACCAGCCACAGATACTCACAATTTTAATGAATTCAACTGGAAAAAGGCAAACTGCAGCGTCTACTCTGGGTAAAAACTGATGAAGTTGATCTGTTCAGTAAACTAGCATTACTAAAACATCAATTACACAGAGGGCATCAACAACCAGTGTACTTTTGTGAGAACTGTTTTATTCTTTGTGTATATATAGAGTAAAATTATGCTTTCACCATAATCCTTTTTGCTCTTTGCTGTGATTTCTGAAAAGAATCTGAAAACCTTGCATGACCCCCAGTGCCTGTTTCTAAATCACCTCACTTTGGACTAAAGTTAACCAAGCATTTAAACAAAAGGAAGAAATCTGTGGAAAGGCTTCGCTGCTGCCATGGGTACAAAGATTAAATGCTGATAGCAAAGTGGAGCTTGCACCAAAACACACTAAATCAACAGATCACGCACAGACTGGCTTAGGCAAACAGCCAGCATGAGCGGAGGATCCGTCAGATAAGATAGGATACTTGTGAGCCACCTCCTCGACAGGACCCTGACCGGAGACCAGCACGCACTTTTTGTGAAACTGGGTAAATATTCGCAAAGGACTGTGGGACAGCATCACCTGGTCTGGAGACACCTGAGGAAAGAGGAGAGAAAAGAAAGCTTGTGAAAACCCCCGAGGATAGAAAAGAAGATAATTTAATGGTTTAGATGTAGCTCAGTTTACCTCGACCTCAAGCAGCTGAGACAGATGCTCAGCTTTAGTCTGCCTCATGCAGTTCCCTGCGTTTGTAACAAAGACCACAGGAACCTTGTACTTCCCATGGCAATCCACCAAATTTCTGAAGCACTGCTTGGCTGCTGGGATCGGGGTCCTGCCTCGGACCAGGACCCCGTCTATGTCAAAGAGGAGCCCAAAGGAGCTGGGGTCCTGCAGGGGGAGGCAGAGGGGCCAGAGTGGGGTTAACATGTAGACAGGATGAGACCAAGATCTAGTTTTTGGCAATAAAACCCTCCAGGTGGGTTCAATGTGAAAGATCATAAATAGGCCCACTGTTAGACACGGTGGAGGATCTATGATGCTGTGGGCCTGTATCTCTTCTATAGGGCAACGAAATGTGCAACACTACATGACATCAAAGACTCAAAAGTCATGTATAAAAAGGCTTTTGAAGCATGTTTTCCATTAAGAGCTCACAATCATTTTAAATTCTGTACAGTCAAGCCAATCATGGAGAAAGAAGCCACAACTCCAAAAGTAACAAATGAAAAAAAAAAAAGGTGTCACTGTTTGCAAATCCATTCAGTGACAACTTTCTTAATTTTGTCTTGTGGTCTGAGGAAACAAAAAAATGCTTTTTGACAATAATGATCATTTTTACATTTGATGGAAAAAGAGAAAGCTTGCCAACTTGAGAACAGCATCCCAACTGTGAAGTACAGCTGTTGGCAGCATCATTCACAAAATGGATGACATCATGGAGACATGGCAGTGGAAAAGCTGAAGAAACTTTTCAAGACACCAACAGGAAAGCCGATGCTTGGGCATGAGGATAATGTCCCTCAGTGGACAGCCAAGTTAACAATAAAATGGCTTTAACAACAAATCTTATGTGGAGATCTCAAAGCCTTGATGTCAATCCCATTAAAAAAAATAATAATTTTTTTTTTGTAGTGTTAGAAAGGCGTCTGTGAACAAGGCACCCTATAAACCCAATTCATTACACCAATTCAGTCAATAATTGGGTCAAGCTTTTCATTAACTATGGTAAGAAGCTTGTCAAAGATAAATGCCCAACGTCACACAGTTTACAAAGCATTACTTTGTATTAATTCATTTTATGTCAACTCCGAAGTTTAAAAGCAGGTAACAAAATTTCTCACTCATTTTTGAATTTAGCAAATAGAAGTAATCATGGTCATTACAAGCAAACTAAAACAGTTAGATTAGGATAATTTAGTCTCAGTTAATGAGGACATTTTTAATTTTAACATGTATATGTGGCTATATTGTGTAAATATGACTTCAAAGAACAAATTTTAATCTTTGGACAGCCTCTTTTATTATAAACTGACTTTGTTTTTGTACTATAATTGCAACCAATGTGGCCTGTATGTGCTTGGATCTAAATATTCAGATTGTATTTTATTGAAATTAAACTTGAATTTGGATTGTAGCTGGATATGCATTTGATCTGACTTGTAAAGCTGAGATTTGACCCTGTAAGTTTAACCCTGTCGATATGACAGAGAAGTCCACAGGATTCTGGGATCCTATTGGTAGGCGAGAAGGGCAAGAGGTTGTTCAATAACTCTGAATGAAAACCGAATCCCTATATTTGTGATCGATAAACAAGCTGAACTTTTGAGTCATCCACACGTACTGTAAAAAAAAAAAAAAAAGTACAGATCACAACACATCGATCCTGGTCTGGTAGTGTACACGTGGATTCGTTCTGACGTAGGAATTTATAAAACATCAAATCAAAGCAGTCACTTACGTGGCTGTAACATCTCGAGCTGGTTGCCCGTTTCGCTGCTCCCTCGCAGCTTGACCTGAGCAACTGCCAGCAACTTTTAAAACACCTCAGTCTCTGCATGGCTCCGGGGACATGAGTGGAAAAGCACCGGCGAGTAAACAACAACCTAACTGGCTACTTCGTGGAAGTGACACCCGAGACAGGAGCTCATAATATCCGCAGCAGCGACTGTCAGCACTTAGACCTTAGTTTCATCATGCTGATCGTATAGATACCTGCATTCAGGACAAACCGTACCTCTAGTAACCCTTACTATAGCCGGAGCGCATGCGCAAAAGACCAGCTCGTACGTAGTTCCATGCGTCGTTCTATATCACCGGAAACACGTCGCCGAAAGGATCGCTTCTGTTGAAATGAAACTAAAGAAGCAGTTTCCATATTATTTATTTTTTTAGACGTGTACATGTCTCTAATAAGTACATTTTAAAGGTAGAAGTAAGGATCCCTACTGATTTTTGCGAAAAACGAAATATTTGTTTTAGCTCAACATAACTCTTAACTTAAATCTTTACATTAATTTAAAAATAAATAAATAAAAAATAGAATACTGCATGACAAAAATCATGCAGTATTTGAGGACATCAGCGTGTGGGGGAAGGAGGAAGAAAAGAGGGAGGATAAAAGGGAGGACAAAGGCCATATTAAGACAATTGGATTGATAATGATGTCTATAAACATAGCCAAACGGAAATTGATGTAAACGAATTTTATTGATTCAAAGCACAAATGATTAAAAAAAAATGTAGTCGGCATGTCAATAAAAAAATTTAAAAAACACAACAGAAAAATCTGTAAAAGTGGAAGTGGAAAACATTCGAGAAACCGTTCTTCAGCTAATTCTCAGTTCATTTTCAAGTCCATAAATTTTGGCTTTCAAAGCCATAAGCTCATTCTGAACCTTTTTCGTCCTTGAATTTGTTTGTCGTACTTCATGCAGAATGGCTAGGTCCTGGTTGGGCCCAATGTTTAATGTGACCTGAAGAAAACAAAATGATTTAGGTTTTATAAAGCTTGTAATGCAAATATTAAAACAACAACAACAAAAAACACAGTCGGGGCATTTTTTTTTCAACCTTGAGGAGCTGTTTCTCTACATCTTTGAGCTTCTGTCTGAGGAGTTTTAGATCTGCCTTAAAGCCCTCCACCTCCATGACCCTTCTCTTCTCCAAAGCCTCATAGCGCTGAGTCATGAGCTGGAGGCGCTTGGCCATCTTGTCTGAACGCTCCTGAATATAAACAGGATAATTCATAAGAAAGTCAATAAAAAAAAAAAACACACACACACAATAAAATACGGCAGACAGTCCAGAATTTCTCAGAGTAGCAAACCTTAAATATTTCCCTGCCTACGTCTCCTTCCTCTCTGATTTGGGACAGTTCTGTCTCCAGTGTGATACACTGCTCTCTGAACATCTCTGCCAACTTGTGAGCTTGTTTTAGATCATCTTGTAGAGCCTGATTAAAACAAACAAACAAACAAACAAAAAAACAGCACCAGGATAAACAGGCATATTGCTTATTAATGACGCTGTTCAGTAAATTTAAATTAGGGTGTGCAACAAAAACAATATAGTAGCTTTTATTACCTTTTTCTCCTCCTTATGTTGGTCAGACAGCTCAGGTTGGGGTTGAGGAAGAAAAAGAACTGATCTGCTGCTGCTGGGCTGCCAGGATCTTGTCAGTTCAGCGCCGTCGAACCGGGCCTTTGCCCTCATCAGTCGGTGGTGGCAGGAGTCCAGCTCCCTCAGCAGCCGATCTTTTTCTACAATCCAGCTTTTTTCATTAGCCCGAGCGTCAAATTTCTGCTTTAAGAAATCTCTTGTGCTTTCATGCAACAGGTTCTGAGTCTGCTGGAGCCTGATGCATAAAAAAAAGGAAAAAGATTAAAAGTTACAGTAAGCTTGGTACGAGCCATAAATTTAGATATTAAAAAGACACACTTTTCACTCAGTGCAGTGATGCGTTGATGGTCTCTTTGTCGTTGTGCCTGAGATTCCTCTGTTATGATCCTCCGATCCTCGAGGAGAGCTTCTACCTGCTCTCTGACCAGACGCGTCTGTTCCTCCATCTGAGCCTGCAGCGCCTCCACCTGAAAAACGCAAGCTAAAACTGTAAAAATGGCCATAACTTGAAACATCGTATTAATATGGGAAAAAAAAAACCAAAAGAGAAATAGACGTCATTTTTTTCCATTTTGTAGTGGCGCTTATCAGAGTCATAATTAACACGTTTTCGCAGTGGAGCAATACCTGCAACAACAATGTCTGGTTGTCGTTCTTGTACTTCTCTACACCGTCACCAGCTGATTTTGTTTTCCTGTTAGCCTCTGTTCAAACATTAAAATTAAAAGGGAATTCATTTCTTTGAAAAACAAAGAAAATCAACGCACTGACTCAGACTGTTTTACATAAATAAACTAAATGCTCTCAAACCTTTTGTTGCCGCAGCAGGTCTTAGTTTAGTTGGCCTTAGACTGAGATTGTCATCAAACATGGACTCAGGTTGCCTCTGAGTAATTGCGACCTGAAAAAGCAAGCGTGATGTTGTCATTAGGGTTGTCTGCATTTCAAAGTAATTTCTTTTCTGCGTTTAAAAATTAAGTGTAATTCTCTTAAATTTGAGTTTTATGTGTACACAAAATTACAAAATAGTTTTATTGAACCCAAATCAACTATGACATACTTAATATAAAGCCACCAAAAGAAAATAATTTAGCTAAGCTTCAAAATAATTCAAACCCCTTTAATATCACCCCATAGCCAAAGCCTTGAAGATTTTAGAATTATCTAAATTGTCTTATATAAAAAAGGAAACAATAATGACCATTTGTCAATTGAAAGAGAGGCTTCTATTAAGCAAACACTATAGTTAAAACCATTTATAAAATTTTATACAATAAATGTAAAAGATACTAGAGATCTATGAATTAGTGAGTCAGTTCCACCTTATGAGGAGGCTCTTGGTGAAAGTATGTAATCTCTCCAGCATCGGGACCAACAAGAGCAAGAAGGTGTTGGATCTTTTTTCTGTCCTCCAACTCTCTGCAGCAATAAATACAAGAATATTATATTCATCCCAAAGTCATACTGTATCTTAAAACTTAATAAATAAATAAATACTCATATCACATTAATCACACACATTAAGCGACATCACAGATCAAGAGTTGGTGGCTACCTAAAAATGTTCCTGGAAAATCACAGATGAAAATAATTTCTAATAATTGTGTTTTATCCAGCGCAGTGCACCCACCTGATCTTTAGTCTGTCATTTTCTGCATAAAGTCGGAGAGACTGCTCTCTCTCCTGGAAAAGGTAGACCTGCATGTCACTCAGAGCGTTCTGAAGCTGTGTAACTTCTCTTTCACGCTCCTGTATGTCATACTGCAGTTTGTGCTGGAAGGACAATGATACAGAATATTCCTTAAACGATTTAGGAACTCAGATACTCAGTAACAGCTGAAACCCCCTCCTCCTCAAAAAGAACACCCACCTGGTCCTCTGCGATGCTTTTAAACTTTTCCAGCATTTGCAACAGCTCTTCGTGTTCACCATCATACTGGGCGATCTTCTGTCTGTAGAACTGCAGCAGCTCCCTGGAAGGACGCAGGTAAGCAAGGCGCTCCTCTATGGGAGGAAGTGGGGAATCTAAATCTTTACTGGGGGAATGAATGCTGACTCTGTAGAAGAAAAAAAATATATCTATGGCTCATTTTGAAGATTATTCAACTTCATATTCAGCAATGTACCTGTGCTCATTTAACACAAATACTTGTGATTACAGGACTATTTTTTGCACTGTGAAAGTGCACTGACGTGAAAACATTTTAAGAGTCTAGATTTGTAGATTGGCACAGACATCTCTAACCTGTGAGGCGTCCCATGCTTTGCTGGAGATCCCATTCTTCCAAATATCTCTGAAAACGACAGAAGAAATGATGCAGCAACATGACAGTGTATCAGCATCATAAATAAATGCAACCTAGTGCAAAGGAAGTTGTTGTAGTCTGTCAATATTATTGAATTATAGGAATTATTAGACAGTTTTGTTCATGCATAATTAAAAATACTAGTAATGGGAGGGAGAAAAAGAAATCCAAGACACCTTTGTGACATTTTGAACTTCCTTTCAGCAACCGAACTAAAGCAAGATTCACATAAACCCACAGAAATAGTTCTTTATAGGAGGGAAACTGGAGAAACATGAGTGATCGTATTAACGAAACATAAATACAGTGGCATCGTCAGTCTCTTTTTTGGACTAAAAATAAGCCACCACATTAATGCACAATAGAATAGTTGTTTCATTGACTGTCAAAGTACTTTTAAAGCGGTATAAAATGAACTGTTACATACAAGTAAAGACGTCGGTTCCAGAATCTGAGCTTTGTTGTTGCTCAGAGCAACGGTGCATTTCTTTTTTAAATCCAGTGTTTCCGCTTCTTTGTGATTTAACTGTGCAGAGGAAGTTGGGTGCGCCACCTATCTGCTGGGCTGTGCAATTTTCTAATGTTATTTAGTGCAACCATTACCATCAGAATTGATTCCATTTTAATTTAATTAATGTGACATATGTGATTTAAAGGTGGTTTTTGGAATAAAATTAAGAACGTTTGGAAAAGTACAGCAGCAGCTATCCACGAACTAGTCAAGTTTGCGAATAAAAAGCGGTGACGGCATAAAATTTCAAAATAAAAGTGACATTTTGTCAGGTTAGTATAAATTAAAGCACATAGAAAAATCATTTAGGAAATATTATATTTTAAATATAATTTATAATTATATAGTAACCACATAAAAGTCACATAAAACAGTTCTTCGCGAAAAAAAATATGAACCGGAAACGCCTGTTAGGCTTAACTTGACCACACTGACTTTGGTCCTGTTAAACTTCAGCGACACCAGCGCTTCTCTGGTCGGACTGTTTTGTTTTTCTCTCAGCAATGGAGCGGAAAGTTGCTCGAGAATTTAGACACAAGGTAAGATAATAAACTTGTTTTCATATATTCCAATAATATCTTAGTAAAATGTTATTGTGTTACCTGGTTGTTTATTGCGGTGTGTCAGGTGTCTCCGCCGGAGAGGATGTTGCGCACACAGAGGCCTATTTCTGAAAGAGCTGAATCAGTCAGGAATTATCTTAAAATGTAGCTGGTTTGAATTAGCACTAATAAGAAACCAAAGTTGATTCAGGACAATTTGTTTTATCTGTTGTTTATCTTGATCTATATATTTAAAGACTACAAACCAACAACAATTTCTATCATGAGAGGTAGTTTGGGATGAATCTTAAAGTGGGTTATTTTGGAGTATTTAAAATTCCTTCATAATAAAAGATTATTTATGTCGACAGAAATTCCCGTCAAAATTTTATCGTACAAACAGTATGATGTACTTAAAGGTTAAACAATTTTAAAACTAGGGTGGACTTTAAATCTGAAGAGGGAATGTACTGTTTAAAATGCTTCAATTGAGCAAAGTAAACATTAAATTATTATAGACCTACAATTAATTCAGTTAAATTGTCATATTTTGATTATAATGAATAAAATTAAATTTCACCTCCTTTTCCACTTTTAGCCATTTTTTTTATGTGTTTTGCCAGCATTTAGGTTAAACACATTTTAATCTTTGATTTTTCTTGCTGTTGACATGTCATATTATTTAGATGGGCCTTTAAAACTATCAAAGAGCATAGGATAATTGAGAAAGGAAACCTGATATGGTTGGGGCATTTTTATCCTTGGAGCATGCAGGGATCACCACAAAGCCATCTGTGCTGCCAAGCGGGGCCCATATTGTCTCTACAAAGGGCAACATAGCATTAGATAATGTGCCACATATGAGCGTCCAAGCAGAAATAATGAGATAATTTATGGGTTTAATTAGAGGCTCTCCACAGTCAGTCTTTTGTTGTTTTTCCAGACACGGTCATATCTGCCCTGATTCCCTCAAAATAATTTTGGACTGTTCTTTTCTGTGCCTTGGAACCCACCTGAGCTGTTGATTTGATCAAAGTTTATGTAAAAATGTTAATCATTATAACACTTCTTATGTGAGAATACTGTATAATCTACTCCTAAGCATACGTTGCCCTTCAATATAAATGCCTGACACACAGGGAGCTCCAACGTTGTTATTTTATGATTCCAAAGTCTGTGGTTCAATTCCAGGCAGGGCTAACCGTTTCCTGCAGCACTAAGCAACAGACATTTACAATGGTGATAAAGTCAGGCGTGTTTTGAACACACCCATTTTATTTAGATGACCTGTCGTCATAAAAGATTACCATCAAAAATACTTGTGCATGTCAATAAATTGGAATATCACTCACATCAATCTATTTCAGTAAATAAATTCAAAACGTAAAGCTCATTTACAGGATTAGCTGAAACTATGTTTACACAGACTAGATAAAATTACTTAGTGCATTTCTTTTCTTCTCAATTTCTGACATTAAATAAAATTAAGCCTTCCCTATTTAATGTCATGTCGGATTGGAAAACATAATTTTTCTTTGGTTAATGTCAGAATTAGGAAGAAGCATTGTTTTTATACTTTGTCCAAGGTCAGAAGGAGACTTATGTTTTTTATTGGAATAGATGTCGTCATGAAAAAGTGTATCTTTTAATGTAGTGTATGTAAATATTTCATGACTGTGTTAGGTTCAGTTTTTTTCGCCAAATTGCTGAAAGAAGTTCCCTTTGATCTTGTTGGAGTTTAAGATAAGTTTGTGTGTGAATGTTGGGTGTCATGTCTGTGAGATGTAAGGTGACACTGCTGACCTTCCTCCTGCTGCCTCTCTAGCTATTATCTCTCAGTGCTTTGATAGAGAAGGGCAGCGGTCATAGATTCAGATCATCCCACAGTTTAGCTTCACCCTGGCTTCCTCTGCTTAAATGAAATCAGGTTCTGAAGTTAGTGTGTGATTTAGCAAAAAGCAGTTTAGGGATATCAGGGTGAAATGTGCATCAGTGATTGGCCGAAGCGTTTCCTGAAAACCATCCTGCTGCACCTGAGCCGTCATCAGGTTAGTAGATGGCTTTGGCTCCTCGTAGCATTGGTGGGACCGTGGGTGGGACAGTGTGCAGTGTGTGTGTGTGTGTGTGTGTGTGTGTGTGTGTGTGCGCGCGTGTGTCCGTGAGCTGACAGATGAAGGATGGTGCCAGATGTTTCTGTTCTGTTGCAGGTGGAACTGCTGATTGAAAATGAGGCAGAGAAGGATTACCTTTATGATGTCCTCCGCATGTATCACCAGTGAGTACCATCTGTCGTTTCTCAGGTGGTCAAAGTGTTAGTTGCTGTTTAAAACCAAATATCTCTGTATGAGTAAACTCCTGTAGAGTATTTATTAAATCTGGTCATTTGGGGGGAGAGCTACTTTGAATTAAAAAACAAACAGTCTTGAAGTAAAGCCCTTATTATTGATACGCTGAAAATCAGTTTTACTTTTAGTTTTGTCTTATTTATAGCATTTTTTTGTGATATGTTTTCTCATTTAATCTGAGTTGTCTTGCGTCTTTTCTAAAGCTTGTTGCTCCCTGAGATCAGAGTAACTGGGTGCACCTTATGAGGCCAGTAGGCTAAAAGTCTTCTAGGTTTCAATTAATCTTTGTACAGAAGCAGAGTCCTGTGGCCTCTTTGGATGAGCCTCTGATCCGTTTCCATTGTCCTCCGACAAGCTTGGCTAGTTATCCACAAAAGCTCTTTTTTTATGCTCATCCTTCAAATGGGGCTGAAATGACACATATGCATAATTAAACAAGCAGACCATGTGTAGTTTCTTTTCTCTTTTGTCTCCATCTGAATTGCAGCAGAGAGAAGACTGGATTATCTTCTCCATTGACATACAATACTATATTTATTCTTGATCCTTTGCTTAACTAATTATTGTTATCTGTATTATTTTTAATTTGCAATAAAAAAAATCTGGTTACTGCGTAGAAGCTTGTGAATTAATAAATTAGAATTCAAATTCTATGATCTACTTCTACTGACTGGTTGAAATGATTGTGTGCCTTAAAAAAGATCTAATTTTATAATCATGTAATGATTTTTGGGGCATTCGGGTAGGTTGAGCTGCTTCATTCCATTTTTTTTAGATTTCTTTTTTAGACTTTTAAAAGTTAAACATTTATTGTTATGCAGTCATGGCAAAAACTGCATCCCACAATATTTGCTTATTGCATGACTTTACTATCAAAAAACACACAACTTTGCTTCAGTTCATTGAAGTTAAATTTAAATCCTCACCATGTTTTGTATTCACTCAACATTTTATACGTTAGTTTTTTTTTTTTTCACTGTAAGGCAAAAGTAATCCACCACAGACTGGTGTGACCCATTCTCTCTCTCTCTTTCAGGTCTATGGATTTGCCGGTGCTGGTGGGAGACCTGAAACTGGTCATCAACGAACCAAAACGGCTTCCGCTGTTCGATGCGATCCGGCCTCTGATCCCACTCAAACACCAAGTCGAGTACGACCAGTTCACACCCAAGAGGTCACGGTGAGTGCAGCGTGGCATTTTAGCTGTTTCGCCGTGGAGACGGTCTCAGCTGTTATGCGTCTTAGCGATAAACCTGATTAAACTTCAGGAAGCTGAAAGAGGTGCGTTTGGATCGAACGCAGCGCGACGGACTGGGTCTCAGCGTTCGAGGAGGACTAGAGTTTGGCTGTGGACTCTACATTTCACAGATTGTCAAAGATGGACAAGCTTACAATGTTGGCCTTCAGGTATGTAGATATTAAATAAAGATATGGATTTTTTTTTTCTTTCTTTCAGTTTTCTATTTGACGCACACTTTAGGAGAAAAAATTGCACAAATTAAAATCAAGGAAAATACACATCTTACCCTATTCTAGTGTGTTGCAAAAGTTCTTAGATCTTTAACTTGTTATGCTATGCTAAGTTAAACCAAAACCTTAATGAATTTGATCAGAGTTATGTGACACAAAGTAGCACATAATTTTCAAGTAGATGGTTTATATGGTTTTCAAGTACCACTAAGTCTATTCTTACTTAAACCACCTTTTGCTACAACTATATGCAAGTTTTATGAAGTATGACTTTCCGAGGTTTTCACATCTAAGGTAATTTATGATCCCATTCTTCTTAGCAAATGAGCTACAGATTGGTTAGAAGAGATGGAGCACATCTGTGAACACCTGTTTTCACGTGTATTAACTAATATTTTCCATATTGATGCATCCTTACTTTAAACAATCCACCCCCAAAAAAAATCAGAAAACTGTACGCCTTAACCTTTTTATTTTTTTTAGATCTATGATGATTTATAGAAATCCTTTCCAGAAAAAAAAACACAATTTAGTTTAGTTTATTATTTGATCAGATAAATATAATAAGAAATGTCACAAGCAGTTTGCAATTAATTAAAAGAGAAAAGGTAGTAAGTTCTTTAAACTTGACGATTTTGGCTCTCATGATAGAAGGTTTGAAAAATATTAGTTTAAGCCATTCCTCAGTGGCCCTGCCAATACATTTATGATCATTTTCTTGGAGACAGAAAAACCTCTGCACCTGTCTCCATTCTTGGTCATGGTAGTTTTGCATTTGTTTCAAACCATTCCTAATAAAATGACTAATTTTGTATTTTGTTATGTAGTATGTGGAACCTGAGCTGACCACGCAACACACAGTTTGAGTGATTATTAAATCAGAACTGTGTTCAAAGGATCCACTAGGTGGAGTAGATCCCTTTTACTCCCAAGACGGCTCTGTTCCAGAAAGTATTCATGAAAATCCCTTCAGATTTGTGTTTTAAAACGGATCAGATGCCGTTTTTATTCACTGTTTGCTCGGTGTTGATATAATGGACGGAACGGTTCGTAATGGTGTCTTTGGAGCAGACTGGCTCTTTTCTGCCCTGCAAGATTACAAACACACAATCGGTCTCAAATTCTCCAGCTGTGTTGTTGAATGTTATGCTCATGAGTCGTGTGCTGCACTCAAAAGAACATTGAGTTGCTCAGATTCATTCATTCCATAGACAATTACAGGGGAAGAAATAAACACACATGCAGGCTTAGAATCAGACTCATTTTATTTGTGATTTTCCTTTTCGCAAGACATTAATGTATTCATTATTATGCCTCGTTAAAAGAAAGTGAAGCTCAAATAATAGGGCAGATGGTTAAGTTAGGACACAAAATGAAATTTCAGCTCCAGAATTTGAATGTTTCTTTTTAAGTCCAGCCTCTGTGTTACTTTCTAAACAAGTTAAAATTGACAAATAATTTGACACAGAAAGCAAACAGAATATTTCTTGGGCTTCATGCAGAACTAGCAACCTGCTATCTTTTTAAAACATCCATAGATCCTTAGATAAAAGTAGATAAATGGTGCAGCATTATTAGATACGAAAAGGCTGATATAAAATATAGTGAGAAAGATTTGTACTAAAAATAGACTAAAGTATTAAAGGAAACTTATGTTTCCATAATATGCAGAGTATCCCTTTAACTGCTCTTGTCTGACAAGATCAGATTATATTTCAATCTGACCATAGGTGTTTATGTAGCCTAGAATTATCTGAAAGATGTGGGTCTTACTTGGGCTGCACAGTGGCGCAGTTCAGTTGGTAGAGCTGTTGCCTTGCAGCAAGAAGGTTCTGGGTTCAATTCCCGGTCCCAGTCTTTCTGCATGGAGTTTGCATGTTCTGTACATGCGTGGGTTTTCTCCGGGTACTCCGGTTTCCTCCCACAGTCCAAAAACATGCCTGTCAGGTTAATTGGCCTCTCCAAATTGCCCCTAGGTTTTAGTGTGTGTATGCGTGGTTGTGTGTGTCTGTGTTGCCCTGCGACAGACTGGCAACCTGTCCAGGGTGAACTCCGCCTCTCGCCCGGAACCCCGACAAGGGTGTAAAGAAAATGGATGGATGTGGGTCTTACTGGGGCTGCACAGTGGCGCAGTTCAGTTGGTAGAGCTGTTGCCTTGCAGCAAGAAGGTTCTGGGTTCAATTCCCAGTCTTTCTGCATGGAGTTTGCATGTTCTGTACATGCGTGGGTTTTCTCCAGGTACTCCGGTTTCCTCCCACAGTCCAAAAACATGCCTGTCAGGTTAATTGGCCTCTCCAAATTGCCCCTAGGTTTTAGTGTGTGTATGCATGGTTGTGTGTGTCTGTGTTGCCCTGCAACAGACTGGCAACCTGTCCAGGGTGAACTCCGCCTCTCACCCGGAACCCTGACAAGGGTGCAAAGAAAATGGATGGATGTGGGTCTTACTGTAACATACAATTAAATACTAATCATATGTAAAAGCATCTTATTGTAAGAAATAAACTCAAATGTAAGACTTTTAGAGAGTCCTACATTTTTGTAGGACTTTTAATGTCTCTTAGCTAAAGAGACATTATTTGTTCTCTTGTTGTCAGTTCCTGTATATTTGGACAGTATTGTTAGAAGCTTATTGCAAAAAACTATTTAGTGAAGAAAAGTGTCACTTCCAAGACAAACTGTAAAACTAAAATGGGTTGTGCAAATCAGTAGATCATGGTCTGTTGAGCAAACAGGAATGTAAATGTTTTATTAGCAGAAACGTCGTCTCTCAGCTCGGCAGATTCATTGAAATGCATTTGTCAGTTTTAAGGTCTGCACTGATTTACAGGTGGGCGATGAGATCGTGCGAATCAATGGCTACTCCGTCTCCTCCTGCATCCACGAAGAGGTCATCAGCCTCATCAAGACCAAGAAGATTGTCTCACTCAAAGTTCGCCGTATGTCGACCTTTGTGTCGTCGGTACCAGAAAGAATATTTAATACTTTTGCTATGTCTGATTTGTTATTCATTTGTCTTTTATACAGATGTGGGGATGATCCCAGTAAAAAGGTCAGGTTTATTAATTCTTTTCTTTGTCCTGCATGTCTAAAAAAAAACAACCAACTGCTTATTTTGTGTTTTTTTGTTCGCTCCAGCTCATCTGATGAACCCTTGAAGTGGCAGTTTGTGGACCAGTTTGTGTCCGAGTCTGGGGTAACAGGCTCCATTTTTTTTTTTTTCATGGCTTTAACCGCCTCAAAAACTCTTGTTTTTTTATTCAGTTGTTTTGTTTTGTACTTCTTCAGGAGAAGAGAAGCAGTGTGGCCGGCTTGGCATCTATTGGTGGGAAGGAGATCAAGGAGAAGAAGGTTTTCCTCAGTCTTGTGGGAACTAAGGGTATGGGCATCAGCATCTCAAGCGGCCCAACCCAGAAACCTGGGATCTACATCAGTAACGTCAAGCCAGGCTCCCTCTCTGCTGAAGTTGGACTTGAGGTGATTTCTCCAACAGGACTCCATGATGTCTCCGATAAAGGAGCGTAAATTAAGCAATCATTAATTCTCTCTTAGTGTGTATATTATCGCTTAATTGGATTTTTAAATAATTGATTAAATTATTGATTCAAAATAACTTAATTCTGCAACAATAAGACTAATCGATAGGAATTGTCTTAATACTATTACAATTAACAGTAAAAAGTGTACTGTAAAAAGCTCTGCTTTTCTCAAAGTATAATTTTAATAGATTTAATCAACAAGTAGAGGAAGAATCTGTGAGTTATTAAATGATCCATTACTCTAAGAATATTTAATTTTCTTGGCTAACAAGGTTTTAATTTCTACGGCGCCCCCTAGGGGACACGAAAGACTTTTTTTCCCCTTTCTCTTTCTCTTTCTCTCGCAATAATGTACTGATTTTTATTTGTAAGAATGTTTTTGAATGTCATTCTTTTCCTTTCCTCTTTTCTTTTTTCTCTCACTATTTTGTGCTAATCTATCTCATGGAATCCCAGCACAATAAATAAAAATAGCATGTTTTTGTTATAATGAGACGCGTGTGAAAACAGGGTGAAGAGGTTTATTTTAAAGAAATCTGCACGCATTCGCTTTGTGTTATTGAATACAAATAAATTATTTAGACGAATCTTCTGCATGTAAGGACGTCCTAATAGTTTATGGTTTTTATTTTCATTTTTCCAAAGTGTCACCCCTCTCACGCAGTCAATGCTTGCTGTATCTACTGTAGGCTGGAGACCAGATCGTGGAGGTGAATGGAGTGGATTTCACCACTCTGGACCACAGAGAGGTGATTTTGTTCATGACAACATCTGTCGTTATTTTCATTATTTTATGTAGCGGCTAAGAAATTTGAATTCTGACTTTTGTGTTTCTTTTAAATCTCATTTTTTTAAGGCTGTGAAAGTCCTGAAGAGCAGCAGGAGTCTCACTATCACGGTTCTGACAGGAGCTGTGAGTACACACTGTGTTGTCCAGTAACTGCTTATACCTTTTGGAGTACAATGTTTTTGTACATTGTCTCATATTAAAACGCATACATTAAATTATAATGTAATGTGCAACATTAACTAGATTTAAATTATAACATGCATTTTTGTTTAAAAGGATTCACAAAGACACCCTATTTATCTTTAATTTGATATAAATCAAATAAAAATGAGTAAATCTCAATGTTCTTGATCAAATTTAAAATTCTGCGACAGCAATGAAACAAACCGCTGCTAAGCAACTAGTACTGTTGCATATATCTTAATTTGTGGAGTGAAAATCCTGCACCTGGGATGAAACTCCAACTGTTTGCAGGCCCCTGCGGTTCACTTGACGGACAATCTGTCATGACTGCAAGACCACAAACATAATTTTCTTTCTTCTGCTATGCATCACTCTGAACGATGTGTGTCAATGTTTTTAATACATCACCTTTCCATAAAATGCAGCTTAGAAAGATGTCTGGAGGAGCAACATTTATCCTCCGTAAAGTCACTTGACAGATTGTTTGCTCGTGGAGCCAGTGATGGGGACTGTGTAAGTGAGACCAGCAGTCATGTCTTATTATTGTCTTCCTTGGTGCCTGTCTGATGCGTTTATCTGTGAGTTTGTCTTTATTTGGACGTTGCATCCTCCATCAGCGGGTATTGAGAGGATGGGTTGTGTTCCAAAATCAGACGGCTTCTGCTCGTGTGCCACGCTTTGTGTCTTTTCTGAAACAGTGCTTATTGTGTATCTGCAGAGGGAACACTGCAGCAATAATTATACACAGTAGGCAAGAACATTCATTGGAAAAAGCGTTTTTTCTATATTAATCCTCTCCACGATAATATAATGGCAAAGTTCCAGTCGTGACTGGATTGTCAGCTTGTTTAAATCCAGCCTTTGTTGTGCCAACACACAACACATGCTGTTCTGTTAAGAAAAAAATAAAGTGAAAATGATCATATCCTTGTTCCTTTCATAGGATATAACTTTTTACAGACATGGTGTGACCATTTCTATAAAAGAAGGACGTTTGGCGGTTTTCTGTTTTTCACGTTATACAGATGTGTGTTGGCACAAAGCTGAGAAGGAACGACATCCCTAATGGCCTGAGAGAAGCATTTCTTCACCAAGACGTTCTCTGGCCTGTCCCTGTATTAAACTTGTGTACCGGACTGAAGCCTGGTTTGAGTACAATAGCTGCATATAAAAGCACTCTCTGATTTTTGTCTACGGCCGGTTTTCACTCTCTTAGGGAAGTGAGCTGTTTATGACAGACGAGGAGCGCCTTGCAGCCGAAGCCCGCCGGGAGGTGGAGAGGCAGGAACTGATGCATCAGAAGAAGGTTGCAATGGAAACCAACAAAATCATTAAAGAGCAGCAGGAGAAGGAGAGACAGTGAGTGAGCTGCACAACCTTTAATTAGCTTCACCCAGACGCTGATAAATGTTCTGTTTTTTCAAGCAAAGGAAGCTGTCACGCGGGCATTTGCTGCATGACTATTTAAAGTCTTGCAGTAGCTACATTTTCAGAGTTCACAAAAAAGAATTACTCTCCTTGTTTCCCCTGTGTTTTATGTTTAAAAATGATCGATTGCATCTGTAAACTTAACATCATATTCCCTGTATTTATAGTTCTGATGATGAACATAGATTCATGTTGGGGTTTTGATGTTTCTGATGCTATTTGTAGGAGAAAGATGGAGATCTCACAGAAAGTAGCAGAGGAAGAGGAGCGCTATAAGAGCGAGATGGAAAAGTACAAAATTGTCCATATTCAGTGAATTAAAAATATCTTTGTTGAGCTTTTTAGTTTTTTTTTTCTTTTTTTAAGTTAATAAAATATCTACTATAGGATTGAAGCTGCAGAAAAGAAACACGACAGAGATTGGGAGGAGGACTGGGGATCCAAAGACAGACCAAAGAGTCCCCGCGCTTCAAAGAGCCCCTCACCGGAGATGAAACCTCCAAAGGCCAAGAGTTCACGTATGATCAAAAGTTTAAATTGCATGAATCCTCTGCTTGCCTCCAAACTTTCCTCCTCTTGTTTCTGTTTCACTCCAAATGTTCTTTTCCTGCATGTTTCCGTTTGTGTCTGCTGGTTGCTGTGCTGTTTTCTACGGCCTCTTCTCCTAGTTGATGGAGCCAGCTCCTTCATAGAGGAAGAGGAGGAGGAGGAAGATGATGAGGAAGACAGCCAAGTGAGTTTGGAGTTTCAGGTGTCATTTATGCTGGCTGTGCTAATTGACGCACAAAAGTCTCAGATTTCCTTTGACAACAATAATGTAACCATGAGATCAGACTTGACAATTTCTTCACATCAAAGATTTTACAAAGCTTCAACCTGCCAACAATTTCCTACTAAATTCAGCGGAGTCTGATTTGTCTTTAAGAATTACAATTCACAAAATATATATTTTTAAGTTTCTGGTTGAATAGAATATAGAATTTTTCTATAAATAAGATTAGGATTTTTCTAAAACAGCCCAAAGTTACAAAGCCAACTCTTTCCGCATGACTGAAACGCTACAAATACAGTGAGTTATTAGTCAGAGGTTTTAATAAGTCAACCTAAAGATAAATAAATACCGCGTCTGCTTTGCTTGTTTTTAAGACATATTAAACAGTAGCTCAGTTTTATTGTTTCACAACATAAATGAAGATGTAATGAGCACCACATTATGGTATTTACAACTCGGATTTCTCTGCGCATTTCTACAGACAAGTCATTCCAACTCCTAGTTTGAATGCAGCTCTTATCATGATTTAAAATACAGTTTTTGTCTTTAATTGCAAATGTTGTGCTACTTCCCATCCAGACTGCCTCTCTGAGTGCTGTGTTGTGTGAGGTTTTACATTTCAAGAAAAAATAAAAATTTAAAAATATGCTCAACTGTATGGATTTTACTTGAATGTAAACTTAAGTTTGCGATTTCATTTTTCATAAAGAGTGTGTTCATCTCCATCCTTAGCATTTGGCTGGTTTTATCGATATGAGGGGAAGCTGCCTTCGCTGCGAAAGGTACAGTCAGCTGGTTGTGTTGTGTGAAGTGGCTCTGAATGGTTTACCTTCAAATCTGACGTTTAACTCAAATGGTTGGAAATGAGCGAGGATTGTTTTCTCAGATTTTCTTGTGTTGCCGTTGCCCCAGTTTGTGTTTGTATTATTTAGTTGGTAGTTGCTGTGTTTTTGTTTTTATTTTCTGCATCATTTTGCGTTGCCCATCTGGCGATGCCCAGAAAGGAGAAAAGAAGAAGAAGAAAAAGAAAATGTCCAACACAGACACACTGCAGGAGCAGAGAAAGAACAAGAAGGAGATGGAGTTTGAGCTGAAACTTGCCAGAGAGAAGGAAGAAATGCAAGAACGGGAGAAACAACTAAAGATCAATCGGCTGGTTCAGGAGGTACGAAAAGATGAAGTCTCAGCTCTGAACAATAAATGTAACCAAAGCATCCTCTTTTTCAACACACTTTGCTTCCAAGCAGTTGGCCTGTAATCTTTTAAAGTAATCTTGACCGCAGCTTTGCAGTTTTCTGCCTTGTCTAACCACACATGGACAGATTGACAGTAAAATTAATTCTCCCCAGCAAACAAACACCAGTTAAAAATCATTATTACCTCTGACAGACAGAAACTGATTGTCAAAGCTTGAATTGAGAAGTAACAATGTGCTTTTCATGCTGGCGGTGGGTCAGGTTTTCACCCCTCTGGCTGAGGAGGTCGTGGGAGTTTTGTTGTCCAGTTGATACATGTTTCTTGTTTGAGCCAAGACCTGGAGCTGTTTTCAGCCAAGAACAAAGCAGCTGGAACAAGAGGCTGCTCCTCTAGATCTGAAGCAAATACTCTCAAATGAAAAAGGGCTAAAGGCTCCCTTCAGATCAGGAATCAGTGTCTGCTTTTGGCAGATCAATTCAAATGTCTTGGAGTCTTGGTCGTAAGTGATGGTGGGATGGAGCAGGAGATTGATTGGAGCTTATCTGTGGGTACTTCTCTGATTTGTCAAGTGGAAAGAAATAGCTTTAAAGTTTGTAGAGCCTAAAAGCAAACCTCTAATTTACTGGCCCTGCTCTGTTCAACTACTTTTAGTTGCTAAATTCCTTAATGTGTCTTTGTCCAATGACATTCAGTCAGTCTAATTCTACTTAACTAAAGTGAAAACATATGAATCATAATGCAGAGTATGATATTAGGTGAAGATCTAAATTATCCATTGAATGTTTGAGGTAGAGTTTCAGAAAATCACCTGTTATAGATGTCAAGTTCACATGCCACTCAGCGGTATACCTTTCATTGGGACGTCCAGAATCCCTCAGAGTACCTCCAGGAATACCTCTAGGAACATATCCTAGAGGAAATCAATAATATGTATTCTTTCAGGCCTGATGGCAACCTTGGATCCCACATATCATCCCCTGAATGATCTGGAGTTTGTTGTCTGGAGCAGCAGGGATGAAAGAGTGTCACTGCTGGATGTCTAAGCTCTTTAAAACCACTTTAAAAGATAGAAGCAATCTGCCATTTCTAAGCAAATGTAAAGAAATGCTAGAAATATTTCCCTTTGTTACCCACAGTAATGTCAAGGAGCTTCAAAGTGAATCCAAATGTGCTGTTTATTGAAATCTCTGTTGCAGTTTGCGGTTTTTCCGGTGAAGCCTTGTGTCATGTCATTGGTGACAGTATGTGTGAAGGTTTTTTTTTCTCTTGTTTGTGATTCTGGCTGGCTGTAACTCCATCCCAGGTCTCAGAGACTGAAAGGGAAGACCTGGAGGAGTCTGAGAAAGTGCAGCACTGGGTGGAGCGACTGTGTCAGACTCGGTTGGAGCAGATCTCTTGTGTGGAGAATGAATCCCCAGAGGTACAGAGTCTTCAGTTCAAGCCTTCCTACACTCAGAGCTTTTCAACAGTTGTAGTTTGTTTCTAACATGGATGATTTCATGGAAGATTTTACATGGGTGGTGAAGTATTTCTTATTTGTTTGTGGCTTAAAGCTCTCCCCGCCTCGTTCTCCTGGCTCAGACCCAAGGGTGAAGCATTTTCCTGGTGGTTTCAACCTAGCAACCACTGATCTGGACAACATAAACCTGGACGAGGTGGACCAGAGTCTGAGGGGACCTCTTAAAAAACTAGTCCCGACTCAGCCCACTACAAACCAGCCTCCACCTCCTTTGCCTCGCCCTCCACCCTCACCCAAACTGAACCCAACAATCCCTAAGTACTCCCCGCCCTTACCTCGAGTATCCCCACACCGCCGGCCTCCTTCTTCCCCCAGTCCTAGGAAGCCTCCGTCCTCTGCATCCACTCTGACACACAGGGGGCGCAAGCCTCACGCACATCCCCAACATACACAACCGCGCCGCCCGCCTCCCTCCAACTACCCTCCGCCATCTCACACGTCAAGACCCCCATCTTCCCCTCAACCCACGCCACATCCCCATCCTCCGCCTCCCCCTCCTCCTCCTCCACCGCCACCTCCTCCACCACCTCCTCCCCCACAGCACTCTGAAGAACGTGAATACCGCCAGCACCACCACCACCGCTTCCAACATCCTCCCAGCCCTCCCGAACACAGGAGCGAGTGGGAAACAGGCGGCTACCTCCCCAGAGGGGGGATTTATGCATCCAACACCAGTGAAATGTCTCCCCCCTCAAGTCCAAAGGTTTGACTTCTTCATGCTTCATGACAGAAGTATGATGAGTGCGGATTGCCTTTTCCTTGTGATTTGTCTTTCAAACCATGAGTGTTTTTGTGTTAGGAGCATTTGTGCTCTTATGAACCTCTCTACAGCATTTATTGGTAGAATGAACTGTAGAGATGGTTGCTGATGGTTAGTTGTGTCTCTGTGGTTTTTATAGAACATGGTGAGTAGGATGCTGCATGGTGTGTAGCGTGTGAAACAAAATCCTGTGTGTGCTACTGTTTTGAGCACCCCCGAGTGGATGTTTTTCTGAATGCTTTACCATCCGATACATTGGCTGTTAAATTTGTAGACATGCATGTGAAATTGTCAGGCGAAACCCGTAGAGCTGGGGTCTCAAACTGCATTCCTCAAGGGCCTGTGTTCTGCAACTTTTAGGTGTTGATCTGCTTCAGCACACCCGGCTCCAATATAAGTTCACTAGCAGAGTTTTGTAGAGCTTAGCTGCATGGTAGTGAGGCAGTTTATCCGTTTAATTCAAGTGTGTAGAACAATGGACGCGTCTAAAGGTTGCAGGACTCTGGCCCTCGAGGATTGCAGGTTGAGACCAATGTACCAAAATGGGCTTCAAAAAAGTTACTATTTTAAGGGTATCCAAACCAATGTATTGAGGCAATTTTTTAAATATTTTTCTTGCATTTTTTTTTCTCCTTACCAATGTATTTTCTATTGAATTGTAGAAAATACAATTCAAAGTGTTTACTTCACTTTCAAGGTGGAATAAGTTTTGAAATGGTGTCATTCATGGAAGATAAGAAAAAGCTGAAATTTTAGCAAGAGTGTGTGTTCTTTTTAGATCTGCTGTGCACTTGGAGTTTGTGATGCCTTAAAATATGAGAATTGCTTTGGGTGGGTGTCTGACATTTCTAGCTCTAGCACGAGCCAGACAACTGAGGGATTCATTATGTTCTAGGTGATGAGAAACACCTCCCATGTCAGTCATATTTCCAGTTCAAGCAGTCAGCTGGTAAGCCTCCCTCCTTGTGGAAACTCGCATCAACCTCGCGCTGTGTTTGGAGTCGGCTGAGCTTTGTAAAAGTTTTGCTTGGAAATGTGGTCCAACAGCAGCTGGCTCCCAGTCCCCCTAACCAGAGGCGTCAGATGGCTCCCGTCATGTCAAAGCCCGTCATGCTTCCGCAGTCGCAGGCCAACCGGCCAGATCCTCTCCGACCTGCTGTCCGCTCTGATGGCCTGGTACGAAGCTTATTAGGGTCATCTGGCATAGTGTGCCATCAGCTGCAGCAGCTATCAATGTCTGCCTCCTTTTAAGAACCCTGGGAAGTTTTCCAGACTTCCAAACAATCTGTTATTTTTATTTCAAACAGGCAAAATATTCTAGTATTATTTTCTTCAAAACCTTAATTAAAACAGGCAAATCAAGTTGTGTTTGCGGCAATGTTGGATAAGCTGGTAAAGAGCAATCATCTGTCCTGATTACAAATGAAACCTGAAACAGCCACTTTGCCACCTGAGCCATTAGCACCACCACAGGCCTCTACCTCCGCGGCGAGAGATAAAACGACTCATGTACAAATCTCTGCTAATTGTAGCTGCTGCTGCAGGTAGAGAAAGGAAATGTACTCTCCTGCTGACATTCTCTCTCCGGGCATCGTCAGTGTTGTGAAAGTCATTCCTTAGTCGCATGTCGGCGCTTACTATTTTGGTTTTCTGAGTTTACATTTTGACTGGATCTGGTCAAAAAATGTAGAACATGAAGCTGTTAATCCTTCATCTCTTTTATAGTTAAATATCTTACTGGTAAAAAAAAAATACATGGAAAAATATCAGCCATCTTGGTCAAATATTTGTAAATTATTTTATTATAAATGTAATGCATTTAAGCATTCCTTCAGGGCTGCAGCTGATTAGACAGACATGTTGGAGAAAACATATTTTACTACATTTATGTTACTCTGGGCTGTTTTTACTGGAACAGCAAAGTTCAGATGTCACACTTCAATAGAGGTTCAAAGCTCCTAAAGTGCCCGGAAACTGTTGAAGCATCAAACTGAAGAATGTATTTTTCTTTTATTCCTGCAATTTGACTGAAAACGTTGAACCGGTGTTGTGCTTCAGCCTCCAGAAATGCTTAAACGGATGGTGCCTTTCAACTCGTCTTTCAAATCAAACAACAAACAAGTAGTCCTTTCTTCTTGTACCTTCCCTGTTATGCTTGAGTGTTGCCTTCCTTTTCTAGTTTTACCTTTTTGTCTCCCTGACTGGACCCTCAGTTTAGTCTTTTCCATGTTCCCCCCCCCTATCTTCTCTCTGCAGCAGTTGCACCCCTGCCTTTTTGATGAAGTGGTTCATGCATGACTGTATTTTTATTGATTGGGAGCAAACTGTAGAGGCCATGAACATGTTGTTTAGTGTGGGAATGCATGTCATGTGGCAGTTGTGTCACTAGGGAGGTTAATTATGTCTCTATTGCTAAAGAGGGTTTTTACCTCCTGAATTCACCACTAAAAATGCCGATTGAAAACATTGAGTTTCTGTTAAACTGTCGCCACAAGTCAGATCTTTATGCATTACGACGGGACAGGAATGTTTCTTTTCCAATGGGTTTCATTAAATTTATATGATATTGCACATGCGGGAGGAGGCATGTTTACTGAAGTCAACTATTATACTACAGTAGATAAAAACAAGGCATATATGGGGTTATTTTTACATCACAGAGCATTTGTGCAGCAGCTGGAAATGAATTGCTAGATTAATGTTTGTTTTTTTTCTGTACTGAAAACTCTGGGATGAATAAATGTGATTTACTCACCCGGAGAGCTTGGTTCTGTTTTCTTCTTCCTCCTGTAAAATGAAATTGCTGCAGACCTGAAGTGGATCTGTGTTATTTCCTTCTGTGGTTGAACGGAGAATCACTCTTGTTAAAATGTGTCAGATTGTTTTTTGAATTGTGAGAAACTTTGTGGTTTTTCAGTGTTGAGGCTTATGTTCAAACTTTTACACTGAACTGGTTGTCAAAGGAAATCTGACCTCTTGTCACACAACTCACGTTCACTTCATGTTGTCTTCATTTGCTCTTTGTGTATTTATTGATCACTTTAAATTAATTACATAATGATGTTTTCTTTCAGGGATTTCAGAAATACGTGGACGACTTTGATCCGTACTCCATGGTATTGTATTCTTGGGCTACAGAAAAGGAGATTCAGTTCTTTTATTTGACAGAAATCATGCATAGAAACATTTATCTTATTTCCCATCGACTGATATGTTTAAAAAACTGGTTTAACAGATTAAAGGACTGTCTTTGTTCCACTTGTATTCCCAGGGGAGGTAGACACAAACTATACATAAAATACAAAGACTAACCTTGAAAATTTCTTAACTCATCATGACTGATGTCAGTCAATATCTCTCTTAGCAGAATCTATACTCATGATTTCCTCTTGCTGGTTAAGTTCATTTAGAACATAGGTTGCCATTTATCATGCTGCCAAGTCTGTCATTTCATCACATTTGTCTACAATCCTGGTGATTTTTTTTCTTCTTCCTGTTTTCTTGATCAATAGTTCTCCTCAGACCAGATAGATGGGCGAGATGTGAGATTGCTAAAAATAAAAAAGGTATTTTTTTTTTCATAGTTCAAACACAAGGCCTGATTCTTTTTCACATTCTGAAGCATGACTGATGATTTCTCCTTTTTTTCCCCCCTTTTTTAAGGCCGGACAACTTGACATTGCTCTGGAAGGGGGAGCTGAATCTCCTCTTGGAAAGTTGGTGGTGTCTTCAGTGTATGAAGGCGGTGCAGCCGATAAGCACGGTCAGCTAAATTCTTCAATTCATGATTTAACTTTACTGCAACCGTGTAGGGAGTTTGAAATATGACTGTTTGGAGCAGATTTGTTGCACTAAGTGATTTAAAATCATATTTTTTAAAACTCATAGAGAATCAAAACAGTAATTCATTCTGTCTGTTTTTTTTTAATGAATTCAAAACTCTTAGCTTTTCATTCACTTTCAGCCTATTTTTATGTTTTAACACATAATTTGAAAATTTTAGACCTTGTATGTTTTTATTCAACAATTAGTTCCTGCACTGCCTAAACTGTGCGTGTCTGTGGTAATTGTAGGAAGGCCTTAGTGCTGATTATTTTTGCATCTTAAATGTCTGTGTTGTTTCTTTGTGTTTGCAGGAGGGATCGTTCCCGGTGACGAACTCATGGCTGTCAATGGGAAGATCCTGATTGACGCTACTTTAGAAGAGGGACAAAACTCTCTGGCTCGGGCCTGGAACAGTGGAGGGGTATGAGAGCACTTAGAGACTAGAAAACATGCTCTGGATTTTAACAATATGCACAGTTTAATTGATCATATGTTTTACATTCAGCTTCGTATTGACTTAATCTCAGAGATTTAAAATCATTTCACCCCTCAGGACTGGATCGATGTGGTGATTGCTGTGTCCCCTCCAAAGGACTATGAAGATGAAGTGTAAGATTTATTTTTGTCATGCTCCAATACGCTTTGTTGCATTCTATGTGCTAAGCTATGAATCTGTTGAAATATGACGAAGCGGCTCAGTAGCTTACAGACGGCGGCTCGTGTTTCTGTGTGTGTGCATGTGTATGCAGCCCTAAGTCAGCATCAGTCAGTCCCACTGTGAACAGAAAGGTGTTTGAAGGCAGTGCAACACTTTACAGACATGGCTATCAGCTTCAGCACTAGCCCCACCTCTCTTCCTTCCTCACCCTTGTTCTGGTAATCAACTTAACCTTCAGCCCTCATCTTCTCTGCTGCACGTCAGAGGGGAGGTTTGGTGTGGCTTTTGTTTTTGTTTTTCCTCTTGGGGACATGTGACAGTCTCTCTGACAACTTGAATACTTAAGACGGCAAGAGGATTTTAATGTTTGTTTCCTCTCATCCTGTCGGGTTTAAATCTTCTTGTTGCTTGGTTTGCTCAATAGAAAACGGTCATGACTTTGAATGTACACTGTCTAAAGTAGGATTTAAATAAAACACTCTTGCTACTTTAAAGACGTTTATAGTAATACGTGACAGATCACTTTGTGTATGTGCTGGATCCAGGGAGCCGTAAACATGTTGTTGGATGTTCTCAGGTCACGGACACCACAGACTCCTGTCAGCCTTCAGCAGTTGTTCTGATTGATGTTGTTTCTTGGACTGTTACATGTCTTAAAATCTTTGAGTCTGAGATGTTTTTATTGAATTTACTGTCACAAGATTACATCCACTCATCTTATTAGTTTTGGGCTTTTGGTGATTCATTTGAACTTAATGTAGCTTTTCATAAACTACTATTAATATTTGAGTAACTGTCCCAGAGGAGGTTGCAGATAAAACATCAATTGTGGTCATCAACAAGCTGCTGGAGTAATTATGACTGATATTTTGACAACTACAATCCATTCAAAATTGTTCATCTGTTTTGTAATATTAGCCTTTTTTAAAATCCTTTTCCAAATTGGGTTTGATGGGCCAAATCAGGTTTTCCTGTAGATCTAATAATTTAGGACTCAGGCAGAGTAACAAGCCATAGCTGAATGGCTCACCTTGACTCCATATTTGTTTTCATCTTCGTTTCCTCTGAACATAAACCTTTCAATTCAGAAAACATTTAGTCGTTCCATAAAGAGCATTCGCAGTTTTCAGCTATGCTTCATGGTGTTGATTTTAGATTCTTTACTGGTCAGCAGCACCCTCTCCGGTTTCATCTGGAGCTCTAAGCTGCATAATGACTCATATGTGCAAAAAGAATGGCTTAAATAAATCACTAAAAGCTCAAAAGGAACATGTAATCCATGATGTCTACATGTAAACTTTTGACAAGACCTGCATGTAATGTGAGAGATGCACCAATTGCAGTTTCTAGGCAGATTCTTGTCTTGATCTGAGAATTTTGCCAAAAAAGCACCATACAAACTTCAAAAGCTTTTTTGCAACTTAAAAATATATAATACATGAAATGCATATTATTCAGACTTGGGTTAAAAGTCCTCAATTTTATTAGTATTATTTTTTCTCAGCTGATGTCTATTATGTCCTCCGGGTCATCTCTTCATCTTTTTTTTTTTTTAATATTGTGAAATAAATTATTTTGAGGACTGTTGAACTGAAAACCATCAGGTCTGCTATAGAACAATTTGTGCACCTCTAGATACTTTTTTGCATCACAGTAGTTTGGGAAAAAGTGACTGTCTTCTGTAACTCATTTGCATTAGTCCATCTCTGTTTGTTGTGGTTGCTGTGCAGTGTCTAATTGGAGAATGACAGATGCGTGTTTGTCCTGTTCATATTGTACTACACTTCAGATAAAAGAAAAAGCTTCTATTGTTTACATTCTTTTGTTAACTTTGCTCCTTTCTCCTGCAGGACATTCTTCTAATACCACCAGCCATTAAAGCCAGATTCATTAGGAGGAATCTCTTCAATGAGAGGACTGAGAGGCTCTGTGCCTTTTCTTCTTTATCTCACCTTGGGACTGAGCCAAGCTGTCGTTCAGACTGACGCTGCACCGTCTATAGCCATTTTCACTGTCTTGTTTTGTCAATGGATGATCCGATCATTAATCAATTTTCTCCCTTATACCTCTTCCCTTCTGCAAACACTGGGAATAATTTACTTCTATTATGCTAACGTCAGTCACTATGCAAATGAAGGAGGAATTTGAGTGAATAATCAATAATGTATTCAGAATTTTCTTGAGCCCAATAAAGAACTGGTCAGACTGAAAATGAGGTTCCGCTTGAATATTGATTTTATATTTTCTATTTAAAAAATGGTTTACAGATTTATTATATACATACTTAGTGCTGTAAACATAGTATTTTTAAGTAAAAGTTATGTTTGCATCTATCCTTTACAGAAATATGCATATCCAGAATATAATTTACATTTTTGTTTAGATGTCCAAGAGCTTGGGGTTCTAAATTAGTATTTTATATACAAGCGATGGAAAAAAAAAATTGCACTGTCTTTAAGTCGTGTTTTTTATTTTTTTTTGGCACTAGTATATAAAAAAATCATCTGTAGTTTTCATTTGCTACATCAAACCTCAAGTGTGTAAAAAACCATGGCAGATTCTGTGGTATAATTAAATCTGAAAAGTTGTGTAAACAGTACATTTACAGAGCCCAACAGATTCAATGACTTGACTGTGTCTTTTTCTGTATGAAATGAACCGGACCCTCCAGACCTTGACCTAAATCAGATGCCGAAGTGTGAGCTTAGGGTCTTAAATCTTCAGAAATGTCTTCCTTAGTTCTGCTCAGTTGTTTCAGATGAAGGGTGAGTAAAAGCATCAGACTTGATTTTTACCTCCCACACCTGTGTAATCTTCTTCTCAGCAGGCATCATCCCGAGCAGAATGCCCATTAGCTCATATTTATCGATGTGAGGTAATGAGCTCAACAGACAGCAACAGCAATAAGTGAGGCAGAAACTAATCATTTACCAAATATAAAATAAAATAATATTTCACCAGAATGCACACAAAAACCGCATGAGTGAAATTAGTGAGGTGAATTGCTGGGAGCAGACCTTTTTTTACAGAGACGGGATATTTTTATTTCTACATATCGTAAATCCTATGCATGTGTTGGACTGTATAAAACTGTCGCAAATTAAGAGAAAATGAAGTTTTCAAATAATGATTTAATCCATTAAGGAAAATAAGTTATTCAAACCAACCTGGCATTGTATGAAAAAGTGATCTTCACCTGGACCAAGTAACAGGATATATACTGGTAAATACTTTTTTTACGCAGTATATGTTTTCCAAACATTTCTTCTACTTAGTATTTTGTTTCCTTCATTCATTCAAGTTCAAGCTGCAACCAAGGTTTCTTTAAACATTGATGTTAATACCCTATTTTACCATGTTAAATGTATTATTTATCTATCAACTGTTTATTGATTTCTTTATTCTATCTTGTGATTTTAATTTTTTTTCTGCGGTTGTATCGATTTATTTCATGAAACCATTTTTGCATTTATGTGTCTACAGGGGGCAATATTGGACCTTTTTGAATAACAACAGGCCATGATTTTAGATTACCATGTATTATTTTTGGGTAAGCTTGATGTTAGTAAACATATCATGCAGAATTAATGACATTCTTGTTATTTATGATTTTGTAAAATTGGGGAAAACAGGAAAAAAGAAGTTGAGTGGGCGCAGTGTGGGTTTGTTTTATCGGACAGCCTCCCTCCGGTCTTGTATAACCGCTTTTTGCGGTTTGTGGCGTCGCGTTTGTGAGCTTGGCTTTGTGACCTCCTGCTGCTACAGTTCATGACAGAGGTGGCCTTGCATGATCTGCCTCCTTCCCTCCTTCCTCTTGTTCTTCCTCCTCCTCCTCCTCCTCCTGCCTCGCCACCTCCCCCTCCACGAGCCCCGGGTTCAGCACCGTGGACAGCTCCCAGCATCCGCACGCAAACCGCCGCCCGCGGTCGGGCGCTCAGACGCAGGCAGGACAGCGAGGAGCTCGACGGCGCTCTGAACACATGAACGACAGCAGTTTGGGATATCTTGCTTCTTTGTCCTCTCACCGACGGACGTGACACCGTTCAAGACTGTTGCTGAAGTCAGGGGCTGCAACAATGATCTCACGATACAAACCGGTAAGTGCTGGTATCACCTGGGCACTCGTCAGAGAAACACTTCCTTTGTTTAAACAGAAGAGTTTTATCCGCTTTGTCCATCAAACAGCTGCGGCAATGGATTATTTAGTGCTCATGTCATTAATGCACGTGGGAAATATGCAAGAGGGACTCGGATCTTGTCATTTAACTAGGTCGCCCACATAAATTTAAACACTCCACTCCAGTTTAATGACGACACAAGTCGTTTCGGGTCGTATTTTATCCGGTGATGCAGAAATAGGATCATACATCACTGGGATTCTGGTCAGGAGGTAAATTATGGAAGAGTGTGCAGCCTTTAAAAAATATATATATATATATATATATATATATATATATATATATATATATATAGGCTGTCACAGAGACGGAGAGCATATTAAGACACCCCGCCTCCCTCTTCCACATGCCACCCAAAATAAAAATGATTAAAAAACATTATCCATTGTTTACCCCTCACTCAGTTTTCACGTATATCTTACGCCCAAGAACGCGCATTTAAATGTTATATTCTGCACAAACAGTAATAATGGTGAAGTTTGAAGAAAATACATAAGTAAAGCCTTGTTCAAATACTATTGTGATATTTCTGGATTGTAGGACCTCCTACTGCAAGCCCCGTGATACGAGGCTCTAATAGCGTTGCTCCTCCCCATCCCGAAGCTTATTTGAGCGGACGCTGCTTCCCTTGTCTTCCTCAGTGTTTATGTCTCCCCGGTGCTTTAACTCACCCAAGGTCATTGACTGATATAGTTCATTTTTATTATTTTAGGTAAAAATTATTCGTAAAAAATAAAATTTTGTCTGACTTTAATTGATCAGGCTATAAGCCGACCAACTCCTTCGAGTTACATGTAATTAATTTCGAGTTAGGTTGCTTTGCTTTTCTTACAACCAAATGGAAAGAAAATGAAGAAAACATCTGCACTTTTTCAACTTTTCTGCTTTATGAAAATATGAAGATATTATTACATTTGGATATTTGAGAAAAAAGTATATATATTAGACATAAAAAAGATTTAAAAAAAAGAACTATAAGACTCTCAATTAGTGACATCAGTCGATTATTTTCAAATCATTCTTCTTTATATTTTTTCCCAGAAGTGTAATCTTCCTATTAACATTATACTTTTCTGTCACAACTCTTTTTCAGTCGAGTTGTATTTGTTTTCCATTTGTTTTTCTTTAAGCTACCTGGTTGTGACCTATAGACAGTCGAGCATAAAAACCTGCCTGAACTCAAGGGATTCTCCAGCGTTGTGAGACCTTTTGATTTGATCTTCAGGGGCTCAATCATTACCTGCAGCCTCTCACAAAGACATTCTAAAGTGATGACTTGAATCTCTGAAACTTCTTTTTTTTTTTTCCCCCTCCACATTTCTAACTTTAGGAAAATGTGGCCCAATTAGCTGTCATCAGGTGAAAGCATTTGCCTGGAAATAGAGAAACGAAAGCCAAAGTCCAAAGAAAAACATGAAAAATATCTTTAGAAAACATAAACACACTTGGCTAATAAGGGGGTTTTATGAACACAGCACTCTGTGTTCATTGCTGCAAAAAATCTCCCTGCTTGTAATTGAAAAATTACAACTGGAATATAGGAAATTTAATCGAATTGTTGAGCTTTCTTGCTGAACCCTTTATAAGTCAGTGTTTTAAGTTTTTTTTTTCTTACTGGACTTGTGAGGTGTTTCATTTCTTCCAGGTGCTACTATCCTTTTAAAGGAAATGAGCTTTGTGCTCAGGATGTGAGAGCAGAGGGAAGTCAATGTGAGCTTCCTTTACTGTGAGTTAAAACAAAGCACCAAGTGAATTATTTCCCCTTCTACTGTGCTTTGTATTTTAGTGCCTTAAAATACAATGTCTGCTGGTCTATAGGGATTTTGTAGATCAACATGTAGAACGACCTAATTGTGAATTGGAAGAATAATGGATGCTCTTTTACAAATAAAAATCTGAAAAGCGTGTCATGCATTTGCTTTCAACCCTCTTCACTCTGACACAGCAGCCAAGAGGCCCATGTGAACTCTGGAGGAGCTGCAGAGATGCACAGCTCAGATGGAAGAAATTGCTGAAAGAACAAATATTAGAAGTTTTACTCTCCATAATTGTGTGTTGTTTTTTTTAAGAAAATATTTTAAAAATGCAGCCGTTGTTGACAGCAAACCGTGGGAGATCCTGTTTGAAGTTTGCTGAAAGCCATGGAGGGAACACAATGAACATGCAGGAGAAGGTGCTACGTCAGATGAGATCAAAATAGTTTTTCTGGAGAATGCTTCATGTGGCAGAGAACTGCACATCACTGTGAACACGTGTCACCCATGGTGAAACTTGGTGGTTGCAGCATCATACAAATAGGAAGCTTTTCTTCTTCAGGTGCAGGAAAGCTGGTTAAATTTGAGGTGAATACTGCAGGAGCTGAATCCAGTCCAGACTCCAACTAAGAATCCGTTGAAACAGATGCTCTCCGACCCGACCAACCGTGATCTATTTACGATTTGAATATGCAAAGGAGAACTTCTGAAATCTTGTATCCAATTCTGTTGAACATACTCCAAAAGAACTACAGCTGGATGAATCCCAATGCTCTCCTCACTTTTCAGATTTATATTTAACTTCCCTTTCATTTCACAATTATGCATTACGACATGACAAAATGGTAAAAAGTTCAGAGTATGATTACTTTTGAAACATTTTTCTTGTATTTTACTGAAGTCAGATGAAGTAATGTAATCAAGCAACGTCCTTGATATTGCTGCTTTTCTCCACCATCGTCCACTGAGAAGCTTATTCTGTTCATGCGGCGCTGAGCTGCTTGTAAGGATCTGGGTCCCTTTGCTGAACAGACTGTGTGACACAATTTCTACATTTTTTATCAAGCAGCTAAAACTTATTTAAAGAATAGTCTTAGGAAATAAGTTGAGATCACTGAATACTGACCCAGCATCTTTTCCTTTCCCAAGTAATTATAACGGGGCTTTGAGGTAAATGTTGGGAAAACTTCTTCAGGTGTATGACTCAGCATTGTGTTATGTAACAGCAGACTTAGTGAGTTTTTTTCAGATGGAAAATGCAATCATTCCCTCCTACACACATCTGGATTTTTCAGTAAGCACATGAAAACAGAGTGTGTAAATGCACAAGTGCCTTTACACAACAATTCTCTAGCTCCGCTCGACATTTTTAATATTTAGTAAAACCTCTGACTTACATTTTAAGTCCTTCTGGCTCTGATTTAACTGTTTCAAAGCGGCAGATCATGCTTGAGAAAATATTCTCAGCTTTGTTTTTTCACACTCGCGTGAATTGCTTATTACATGAGGCTTATCTGCCTGACATAATCATGTCAGGGTCAACATGGAAAACATTAAGCATGAATTGTTTTTACTGCAAAAAAGTCTTGTGAGGTATTTCTTGTCCACTGATGGATTATCAAAAATCCGCTCCCATGTGGTCTCTCTTTATCCCTCCACAAATCAGCTGCCGCTATGCTGGGAGTCTCTGCCGGCAAAGACTTTGAGGCACGATGTAACCCATTCCTGAAATTCATGAATATTTAAATTGCCCCGCACAGCCCATTATAGCCCAGGTATAGCGTTAAATAAAAGAATGAAGCGTAGGATAATGCATGCCCCTGAAAATGTGCCGCTCTGAGCCAGGTTATTAGCAGTTGCTCATGCCTCTCACGTACCTCTGACGTGACGTTTGCACTGTTCATCCAGCAGCTGAAACCCCCCCGTCTCTTTTCCTTCCCCCTCTCTGCCCTCCCCTGCCTTCATCCACAGCATTTAACGTTTCTTACTTACACTTCCAGCACGCCTGCACTCTCTGCCCTCCTTTCCTCTCGTCATCCAAGGTCGACTTTGAACTCTAAAGAGACAGGAATAGCTGGTGTGCTGCAGAATGCCTCCGCTGCTCTGCATGTGAGCCTGTTTGTGTGCGATGTGAGGGTGTCTGAATGCGTCCTACCGGGGCGTGCGGAGCTGTGCACAAAGCTTCAGACTTAGAGGATGTCAGCAGCCTGCAGTCGGACGGGATGCAGATGTTTCTCACCAACATGGGAAAAGCTGCTTAGACGGTCAGAGAGGAGAGGGAGGTGCTGCTGCTGCTGCTGCTGCTGCTGCACTGGACTCTGACTCTGTCTCCTGGTTTCCACTGGATCTGTTATTTTGGAGCTGAATCAGAACGAAAGGAGGTCACGCTGGGAATTTGCAGGATCTGAAGATGCGGTGTTGCCTCTGAACAAACAACATGCTCTGAAAGCGTCAGCCTTAAAATTCTCCCTGCCTCTCCTCTGTCTCTGGCCTTCCCCTCTTCCTTCTCCTCTTCCTCCACCTTTTCTTCCTCGGCATTTCCTCCTGACAGAGCCCCGGATCCACCATGTCCTTGGCTTTCTGTGGGAGTGAGAACAACTCATCGGCCTACAATGTGGACAGGGGTGTTCTCAACAACGGCTGCTTCCTGGATGCACTCAACGTGGTCCCACATGTTTTTCTCCTCTTCATCACTTTCCCCATCCTCTTCATTGGTGAGTCTTAGCAGGACGGTCAGATCTTCTCATTGCACTGACCGGCACAGATATCACACACTCAGCATCCTCACAGGATGTCAGCACAGTCAGATCGATAAACGTGCCCTTGCCGTTGTCTCTCTTCCAGTTTGTTTACCTTTCCGCGTTAACTCCGTTGATAGCTTGTTTCCTGCAACGAGTCTAAACATCTTAGCTAATCATGGTTTATTAATAAGCTCCTTTCAGTGTTTATTATTTCTCAAAGCGAAAGCAAATAAGAGAGGATGAAAACATATCGGTACAATAGAAGCAACTTCAATGTTAGATTCTTACAAATTTCTTAAAATCTGAAAAGTGTGGCATACCATGTACTCAGCCACCCTGAGTCAGTATTTTGCACTACAACCTACAGCTCTGGTTACAGCTGCAAGTATTTTGAGCCAATTCTCTGCCAGCTTTATACATCTAGACATTAAAATGTGTTGTCTCAGTCTGTTGTCCTGTTGGAAGCTAAACCTCCTCCTCAGTTTGTGGCCTCTAAAGGGTTTTCTTACAGTATTTATATCTTCCTGTCAGCACTGACTAGATTCTGTCTAGCACAGCATGATTCTTCCACCACTATGACTTGTTGTTAGGATTCTGTGTTCAGAGGTAAATACTGTGCTTAGACTTCCACCAAAAATAGTTGTTCTTTTTAATTTAATCTGGGAAGAGCATCTTCTCCTGCATATATGTGGCAAACCACAAAAAAGACTTCTACTTATTTTCTGTCGTCGCCTCTTTCCTCTTGTCTTTTCTCTATTGTTGCGCCAAACTCTTTGATGTTCTATTGATGGATTTAACACTGCATATTATTTTAGAACCTAATCCAGTTTAAGCACGTACACATCAGACTAAAAACCATTAAAACTAAGAAACAGAAACAGGAACACAGTTAATCTTGGAATAACTGCATTTTAAGTCCAAATGTCCTTGAAAGCCGTACTTTCTGTGTCCTTTATTAGAACTGTAGGTTAAAAGAATGTCAAGAATCAAGTAAATAAGTTCAGTCGTCTCTTACTGAAGCTTGACCTTCATGACTGATAATCCACACTCACTCACTCGAACGAAACACCTTCACAGAGCTGCATTCGACTCGCCGGTGTGATCCCCCTGATGGTATGTGCTGTAGTTCACAGAGGCAAAAATGATGCTGGCGTTAGGTTACACATCCACGGCTCACCTTCCTGGCTGCTGGCCTTTCTATTAGTGCCATCAGTGGAGCGTAACAAGGCTCTCTGCACACATCGCTGCTGTGATCACACATGCTCAGGCTTCTCCGCTGACAAGTCCGACTTTGGACGTTATTTTGTTTCAGAGCGGGATCAAAATGTCTAAATTGATTAATGTAGAAGGTTAGAAGATAAGTCAAACAATGGATACTTGATCTATCTTCTAATTCGAATTGTAGGGGTTACTTGAAATAAATGTGTTTCCTGGTTTAATCTTGGAATTTAGGATTAATTCATAAATTCACTCCAGTGTTAATGTTGGAATTATGTCAGAAGCTTAACATAAACTGGGTTTATCCTTTTAGAACCTGTTTTTATGAGTATTTGGGATTATCATCTTTGAGTTCTTATGATTAGTAGGAGTGTTTGCGTTTTTGACTCTCTAATTTTAAGTTATGTGTCATTTTCCATGTCTCCTGCTTGCATTTGGATCCTCTGTACTCACAATAAATGATAGATGTTTGATCATGATAGGAGTTGAACATATCCACTGCATGATGCTGCCATGGCTATGCTTAACAATGCATACAGACTTAGGCTTACAATTCACTCCTTAATAACCCCAATTGTATTTTTATTTTTTGTCACTTTGGCCAACTAGCTGGAGCTTTGGATATAAACCTATCAGACATTTGGCTGGTCCATATGGGCAGGAACAACTTTCTACACCATCTCATTATATCAACTCTTTACTTTGGAAAGCGATACTGGTTGAGTACAAACATCCAAATCATTTACTTTCCATTTAGGGTTTGAGTTTGGGTCAGATGCTTGAAACCTGAACAGAGTTTGGTTCTAAAATAGAATATCTAAAAAAAAACAAAAAGTCCTGTTTTTGAATTATTATTGTGCCAAGAACTTGTATATGGCTCAAAAACACATGAGGTTCAGATGAACTTAGTAGGCAGCATTTTGTTAAATATAAGTGAAGATGTTTGTGTATAGTTGCTCATGTTTGATCAGTTAAATTCTTTTTGTCTTTAAAAATTGTTGCAATCATATTTTTGTATAATTCCACTGTCGATAAAGAATTACATTAAAACCAAACATTTAAATAAAAGACCAAAACACCTTAACACCACTGATTAGCACGTATAGACGACATGCATGGCCTGGGCATAAAACCGCTTCCACTTGTCTTTCACCATCAAAATCTAAATAAATCCTTGAAAATCCTTAAAGGGTTAAAGCACAAATTGTCACTAAAAGAAAAAAAACCTCAAAGTGAATAATAAACCTGCAGGGGTTTCCTCCCTCGCTTCAGCCGCCCTGTGCTGATGTGCTTTCACCAACAGCCTCTCCACTAAAGACAAACCTCGTGGGGTGCGAAATCTTCTCAGCTCACCTGACAAAACCTTTCATTGTCAGAGATCTGTTTATGTGCAGCCTGATGTCTGATGCACTCCATTGTGCCTGAAGCTGTGCAATGTCTTTCTCAGCTGGTGCTCACCAATTCACGGAGTTGCATACAGGCTAGTGTTCAAATAAAGACTGGGAAGATGGACAGGTATTCACCAAGAGACCTTTAGCATCACAGAACCAATCAGAGAGGAGGACTATTTAAGCTCAGTCATCTCCAAACCCTCCATAGCTGCTGATAGACGAGCAACAACCAAGCAGCCAGCGGTTTCCTGACATCTACAAATTTTGTCTGATGTAAATTAGTTCAGGTTTCACATATGCAGCAAAAGCAGCAGAATGATTTATGCCCATTTTCCACAATATTTGACTTCGTTTTTCCTTGAACAGCGCTTGAGCAGAGTGAATGAATTTGCATGTGTGAAAAAGAGCTGAGGAGGAAAAGACATGCTGCAGATCAGTCTGTGCCAACACTTCAGAGTGAAATAAACTGGCAAAAGTGCCAAAAGCACTAGAGTCTCTTATGTAACTTTCTCTACAGCAGAGGTTGATATTTGTCACATGAACTGCTTTTTGATGACTCACCCTTGCTTGTTTTATGCTCTGAGTTAAAGCCAACATCTGTCCAAGTGACAATAACAAAGGAAATGGCTGAAGCTCCATTCTCAGGTTGGCAGCCATACAGCTGCTTTCATCGCCTGCCAGGGATCGCCCAGAGTATTTAAGAGGGCTGTGAGAGAAGCTCCTTAAACTCTGGCAGGCGGTCATTTTTGTCTTTTATTATCTAAATTATTTAGCCTTCTTTACAGATTATGGATCGTAACTAGGTAGCTACTAATCCCCACAGAGCATAAAGTCAAAAAGGTTATTTTCTTCCAATGCACAAGTTTATCTACTCATATTAACACAGATAATAAAAGCTGAGTTATCCTACACGATATTTTGATTAGAATGTGTCTTTCTGGCTTCAGGTTGGGGCAGCCAGAGTTCAAAGGTTCACATCCATCACAGCACCTGGCTCCACTTTCCTGGACACAACTTGCGCTGGCTCCTCACCTTCGTCCTGCTCTTCATCCTCGTCTGTGAGATCGCAGAAGGCATCGTCTCCGATGGGTATGTCAAACCCAAATACTGTAATTTTGTTGTTTCGCTATGATTTCAGCCACACAGGTTGCACTCTTGTGACAAAAAAAAAACAAAAACAAAAAAAAAAACAGGGCATCTTGTGAATAGCAGTGTGTTTTCCAATCTATGCAAACTGATGAATATTTAAAAATATTTAGCGATACCAAAAAAAAACAAAAAAAAAAACATTAAAAACTGAGAAAAATTCTTTAATATGTAAATTTCAAAATATAATTTATGGTGAGGAATAAATTAGTTTATGTTCATCATAAACAAAAACAGCGTTCCTGGAAAATAGCTGTGATTCCTAGAGGTGGATGTGCAATGGTTTGGAGATACTTTAGTACTAGAGTAAAGCAGAACTGAATCCTCAACATGACAGTGATTAAAAAACTAAAAACATGCCAGGTAATCCACCAAGGACTGGCTGGACATTAAAGAAATCCCCCAAATATCTCATAGCCGACGGTAATGAGAGGGAAAAACTGTTCTCAAATTTATATAAGAAGCTCTGGGAGGCACTGAAGCTATTTTAGTCAAGAGGGTCATCATTTTTCCTTAACTAAATATTTAATGTTATATATAATGTTATGTATAATTCTTTTCACATGACATTTTTTAGTGTTTTCGGTACAAATGATTGTTTTTCACTGCATTTGCTCATTTTAATGGATTATATGGGTGATATTTCATAGTAATCATTAATGCTGCACTTCTGAAATTGTAATAGTGTGGCAGCTGAGATCATTTACCAAGTGAGAAAGGTAGTTTTACATATTTAAATAAAAGTATCAGTCCCTGCATGAGAAAAAAAAAAAAGCTTACCCAGAGTTGATTAAATTCACCTCAGTGGTTTAATGTCTTGGCTTTTTCGTCTGTGGAGGAAAACTGATCTTTTCTGCTTTTTATTGTGTGCCCTGTAATTTAATTTAATCTGGGATTCTTCTTGATTACTGCGAGGCTGTAGTTCCTCAGAGTGATTTTATTATCTAATAAAACACTGTTATCCACCTGCGATGGGAGCCGAATCCAATTAGCTGCAATTGGCACTTCCCTGACCACCATTCATCATCTGCATCAATGTCCTTATCGGATTTGCCCAACAGTGTTCAGTCGGGATTAGCTACGATGTGGAGCGATCACTTTTGGCATCGTGGGTAGACCTGGATGGAAATCGAAGGAGGATCTTCTCTGGAGTCCAAAAAAAGCACACTGGGGAATGTGTAAATGCTGTTTGGAAGAAACATTTCTCTCTTGGCTTCTGGCGATATTAAGATGAAGTATATTTTGTAGCTCTGTTTTACTGCAGAACAGTTTGATGGTATGTCTGGCCTAATGAAAGATCCCTGTGGGGTTTATGCACCATGAATTTGTGGGACTGGATACGGTTCATTGTGAATTGATGGAAGATCTTATGTTAAAACAAGAGAACTCCTGGAGTGTTATAATCATTCAGCTGACTGAAAGCTGGATTTCAGAAAAAGCTTGGTCCCTATGTAACTTCTAATGTGTCACACAAGCCCATTAAAATAATTCTTTAAATTTAACTGCAAAATTTCTAAACATTTCAAGCATCTGTGTAACCATCCATAGTCCAGGCTCACTGTGAACGTCTGTATTTATACATTAAATTTGACTCAAAATGGCTGAAGTCTCTCAATATTTGAGTCTGGAAAGCGATGCAGTTTGACATTAACTCAAGAGGACATTCCAGTGGATGCTGGATGAGGTTGGAAGAGGTTATTGAGTTTTCTAACACCGAGCCAGTCGTCCACCTGCTTCCCCAGCAGCTGTAACCACAAGGGCGAGGTCAGCTGGAGCCAAGTGTTGGAGTTTGTGTCCCAATTCTCCCTGCTGCCAAATAAAAAGAAGTCGATGAGCTGCAGCGACTTTACTCAGGCTCTGCTGGAACCAAAACAACAGCGTGTGCATCAGTTCAAATTGTGAAATTACATCACACCGTGTCCTACATATGTAATAAATCTGCGATGTTAGAAGTCGATCCCATAATAAACGTTTTTCCTCTCTCTCTGTATGGATTCTTTCTGCACCATGTAGTTGTCAAAAGCAGTGAGTCAGTGTGCTTCTGTGCTTTTTGCACCTCAGTCTTTTCCACAGACTAGAGGACGGTGAGTTGTTGTTAGTTGGTTAGAAGAGCTCTCCATCTGCTCACCTCTTCAGTTCCCTCTTTAGGCTGAGCTTACTGTTGTTCTGAAGAGGGCCTGATGTCATGTCAGTCTTTATTTAAATGTTTTTGTTTACATGCGGCGAGTTTAATAACCTCTGCTGCAGCTGCTCATCATCATCACAGAAATACACAAGAGTATCCCTGTCAACAGTCTGAAGTATTTGCTAACTTGTTTCTTTTTCTGTTGAACTTTTTTAGGTTCACCGTGTCTCTCCATCTTCACATGTACATGCCTGCAGCTCTGGCCTTCATGGCTGGCATCACATCAATTGTCTACTATCACAACATCGAGACCTCCAACTTCCCGAAACTGCTTTTAGGTAAATTCTCCTTAAGTCCTCAGTGAGGTTTCTACTCCAAACATAATCTGATAAAGTGCTACAGAATTTGTGGTTTTTACAGGAGTTTTCTCTTTGTTTTTGCATAAAATGTTAGACATCTTGCTGCATAAAAATGTTGATCTAGTTTCATGAAAAACTTTAAAGGAAAAGACAAATCAAAGCTGCTTTCTTTCCTGATGAAAACACAATAGCAAAAAACTTATCTAATACCTAAATACAGTAGATAAACACCCTTTTTCATATGTTCCTAAATTTATAATTTAGAGAATAGAGTTCATATCAAGTAATTATTTTCAGGTTTTAAATTGTATCTACCTTTGCCAGAACTAAATTGCCTTACTGTGCCATGCAGCATTAGGTTATTGATCATAGATCATGCACAAGACAAGAAGGCAGATCATTATGCATTAAAGCCACAGAAACGGACTGATCAATGATTCATCTTGAAAAGTGGCAACACTATTTATCAAGAGTCCTGGGGCAGGCAAAGGGAAAGATTAAGGAGCAGTTAAATCTTCATTATTTCTATAGCAACCACCTGAGAGTTGTAATTAACTTTGTTAATAGCCCATTAACAATAGGAGAAAATAAATGTTCTGCTTATTCTCACAACAGGTAAGATTTGCTATTAACTTGTAATGGGAACCTAGTTTGTTAACAAACTCCCAAAACCATGACCAGCTGCCCTGGTTGTTACTTTCTGTGTCATGACATGTTCATGACTGCAATGAGTCTTGGCACCGTTTGAGTTTATAAAGTATTCAGTACTTTGCAGATGGTTGTACATTACCTCTAAGTTCTTGCCATCTTGTAAAGTGATCTCGATCAATAGCTTCCCAGACTTTCCGAAGGTTTTTCCAAGGTTATCAGTTTGAAAGATTTCACTCAATTTCAATTCAGCTTGTACCCATGGCAGCACATTGTGCAGATTGTGCAAGAGTTAAGCATGCAAGACAAAATGGGTAAAAAAAAAACAAAAAACAACAGCAACAAAAAACACATTTACAGTAGATGAACAGTATCTGAAAGTCACATGTTTGAAACTCCAGCACAGACTGTTTTCTATTTGGTCTTATTAATAACTATAACTTAAGAAATGAAGTAAATTTGTCCTTGTGGAGGTGCTAGGACCAAAGATCCAACTTTAAATCAGTTTTGACCTGAGTAATTCACAAACAGGGAGTCTCAGATTTTAGTAAACTCAGTTCAGTCCCCACCTGATGACGTTCTCATGTTTAGCGGTTTGCTTTAGAGTTGGGCTAAGGTCAGCATAGCTACTTCTTCTGCTTCAAGTCGTATTGCGTTGCTTTGAACATTTTGAAATGTATGGACTGGTCCAGGGACTACCGTGGATATATGAGATACAACATAGGATGTAGACAAAGTGTAGAGAGCAAATAACAGGGCATGTCCTGGAAGCTGCAGCAGCAGACACAACATCGCTTTCACTGTGAACATTATTGCTATCGGTGAAAAAGCTAAAATCAATAAAATAATGTGCACAGCCTATCTTGCTATGGTTCTACAGTTATTATTATTATTATTATTATTATTATTATTAGTGTGTTGTTGATCATGCTTATCTTACAATCATTATTTTTAATTCTGAGAAACAGCATGTGAACATAGAAGACAACAAAGGACCTTACCTATAGCTTTGCTAACAATAAACAGGAAAAAAGGTCATGATGGTTAAAAACATGGCTGCATGTTTTGCTGCAGTGACAGCAGCTTGATCAAGTCTGCCTTTACAGGTCAGTTTTCTCTGAATTATTCTCATAGGGATTCTTGTTTTTGTTGAATATGTTGAATATTCTTTGCTGTATGGGCCCTTGTGCAGCCATTTGCTCATGGATGGTTCATTAGTTTCAGATGAGATTTTTAGTGATTGAAGGTAATATCTATGAGAAGGTGCCTCAGGGAATTGTGCTCCAGTCTTTTTGTGAGAGGAATGAAACCTTTTCTTGCTTGCATATTAAATACTGTGATGTTTTGGTAAGGAAACACAGTGGTCTCAGTGATCTGCCTGCTAATGATCTCAGCTGAAAAATGAATAAACTACCACAGCTCATCGTGTCGGAGTTAACTTTGGTGTAGTTGTTCTTTACTTTTTTCACTCCATTAATTCGTCTGCATGCAGCCTTTGCTGCTTTACCTCCACGAAGTTACCAAGCCGCCTTTGCCTTTAGGTCTCCGTGTCACAGCCAGACAGATATTAATCTTTCAAATGGAGGCTGTGGCGCTGACCCTCACGCTGATGAAGTAATGCCATCAGAGTTCTTCATTACAAAACGTACAAGCAGTATTTGGATGGATGTTGTTCACTGATCTTTTTTCTTATGTTTCCCATCAATACAATATGTAGGAAACGCTTTTCTTTTCCTGCTATTTTTACTTTGAGCCTCCCAGAGTTTGGAGTAAACCATCTGGACTGACCTTCAAAGAAATCTCATAAAACAAAAGTGACACGCTGATCTGCTATTTTAAAATTGGTGACCTTGAAAGCTGCTAGGTGTGCACTGAAGATAAACTCCTCCAGAAACAAAATTAGGGTTGGGAATTAAATAAGTTCTCTTGCATACTGTGAAAAAGAAAATATTTAAAGTGCTTTGCAAATGTATTTATGCCCCTTTATGCATTTACACATTTCATCATGTTAAAACTATCACCTTTAATGTACTTTATTTTAGACAAATGTAGTGCTTTGTAGATGTTAACGCAGAAGTTTGTGTTTTTGCTGTGTCTTCTTCGTGGTGTTTGGTTAACTGTACTGTAAGCTGAATTTCTTACGGCTTTCTTCTTTCTAATTTTCCATAACAACAAGATTTGAGGAGTGTGCCACTAATCGTTTTCCTGCTATGACATTCTCCTGAGTTGTAAATTTCTGCAGCTTCTCTGGAGCTACATCAGGCCTCTTTGCTGCTTCTCTGAGTAATGTTCCCCCTGCCAGGTCTGACATGTTAGAAAGACCTCTAAGCTACACCATACTGTGTTTATTTATAAAGCAAGGTAAAAGCAGGTAAACTACAGGACAGAGTTAAATCCTAATAGCGCAACAAAATCTGAATAACAGGCAATAACAACTAATGTCAAACTTAAAATAAACAAAGTTAAATAAGCCACCAAAACTCTTAAAAACAAACCAAACTTAAATTGATCCTTAAATAAATAGGCAGCCAGTTCATCATGTCACGTTGCTGCTGTGACATGTTTCTATTTTCAGATGATGGGTGTAACAGAGCTTTATGAGATGCTGAAAGCTTGTGACGTTGTTTTATAACCTAATTCTGCTTTAGCCGTCAGTGGATCGCATGTAAACGTTTTGAATGTTAAGGGGTTAAACTTTCCCCAGCAGTATGTCTGACCTGTCTGCTGCGTCCTTTGGTGTTTATGATTCTGCGTGTTCGCTGATGTTCTCGACAAACCTCTGGTGCCTTCGCAGAGCAGCTGGATTTATACTGAGATTAAATTGCACACAAGGATGGAACAATCTGAATAAAATACACTGTTGTTTGTGATTTTTAAGTGACATAAATGGTGTGATAAATACCTTTTCATGCTTTCTGTGCTTATCATTATAGATCTGGCTGATGTATATAGGAAATATATTGGGTAAAAAATGCAGATTATAAACTCCTTCAAGTTTTGACACTTTGATTCATCGACCTGTCAACATTACGGCTTTTAATTTAAATGCTGCCCTGCAGTCAGTTTCTTTATCTTCTCTGCTTGCTTTGTGATTTGCTGCGTCTCTCTGATCTTTGCGACTTTTCCGCAGCCCTGCTGATCTACTGGGTGCTGGCTTTCATCATGAAGACCATCAAGTTCGCAAAGTACACCGAGCACGGCATCGGCCCCCGGCAGCTCCGCTACTGCATCACTGGACTTCTGGTGCTGCTTTATGGACTTCTACTGGCCGTGGAGATCAACGTCATCCTGGGGAGGGTGAGCCTGCGTATGTGTGCGTGTGTGTGTGTGTGTCATCTTTTAAGCAGAGATCATTTTTGATTTGTGATGCAATATGCATTGAGATGGAAACGGAGGACTGCTGCTTGGGTTTTAATGAGCTGTTAATACAGATTTATTGATACGGATGAATGTGACTTTGGTGAGGATGTTTGGTTGGATATTACCGCTTTGATGTGAAAGCAACACACACACTTATTTTCTAGGTAGCGGCACACTCACATATACAGAAATACAGACTTTTGCAGGTTAAATGTATTCCAAGTCTACTTCTGACATGTCCACAGTGATAATATTATCAAAAAAGGAGATGAATTAGACATCAACATTGGCATTTCAACTGATTACAGGATAAATATCAAAACAAAATGTCCATGATTTTCAATTACATTAAAAAAACAATGCAAAAAGAATCGTGGAAAAAAGCAAATAGCCTATCAGGTTTATTAACCACAACAAGAGCTACAGCGGACATCTGTCTCCTACAGTTTAACAGACCTTTAAGCTCAACTCATTTCAAGTGGCATCCTAATCGTGTCTTTTGTTTGCGTTTTATTGATTTTTACATCAAAGTCATGCCTTCACGTTAAGATTATTCATTTTCTGACATTTACAGCTAGCCGCCTGACCCTTTCTGAGCAGAAAAAGGAAAATGCCAGCACAGTGTACATTTGTGTGTCTTCTTCCTGTGGATACTTTGGCCTGTTTATCTGTGTTAACCCCAGATCTGAGCAAACATCTGTTAGTGTGCAGGTTTCCTCGGGGTGAAACTCCATCACGCTCAGCCTGTCAAAGCTCTGTTTGTTATCTGCTCTGTTATGAGGATTTAAGTGATATGGCCTTCATACGACCTGCAACTGTTATCCAAATTAAATATTACTTATATGATTATGTGATTCCCTTGGTCAGTGATTCATTTGTGACTTTATTCCTTCATGGGGAAAATAAAAATGTAAACTGTGTTGTACATTAATTTTAATCATACAGAATTTCTGTGGTGCCATGAGCTAATTTTAAATACAACTAATAATATTTCCCTTAATATTTATTCATATGGATACATGTGGCTATAAATAGCACATTATTCTGTCCTTCACACAGTAAGTGTGAAAGCCTTATCATGTCAAATCTTCCCGAGTATTTAACTCTGTCAGTTTTTATTTCATTTAAAAGCTTCGTCTGAGGTTCATGTCAATGGTTCAGCTTTTCCAAGTTGCCATATAAGACAACTTGTTATCTATGTGCAATGAATGTGATTTATCTTGCAGCAGCTGTGATTAAGCCCACTAATAACAGTGTGTTTTAATAACCCATCTTTTGCATTTTAGCTCTCCAAACAAAAGCTGCTGCAAGTTTTGATTTCTCTCTGATCAGAGGTTTTTCCAAATTATTTTGGTCTGTCTTTGTTGCCATGTCTCGGGCCTGATTTGAGCAGTAATCAGCTCTCTCCTTTCTGCCGCAGCGCTACATGTGTTTCGCCAATCCGACAGAAGTGAAGCCCCCGGAAGACCTCCAGGACCTGGGCGTTCGTTTCCTGCAGCCGTTTGTCAACTTGCTGTCTAAAGCCACCTACTGGTGGATGAACACGTTCATCACGTCGGCTCACAGGCGGCCCATTGACCTGAAGGTCATCGGCAAACTCCCCATCGCCATGCGGGCGCTCACCAACTACATCAAGCTCCGCCAGGAATTTGAAGAGCAGAAGGTGAGCTGTAAAAGATATATGCACATGGTCACAGAATGCATCAAATTTGGATCTACGTGAGAAAATGAGGTAAAACATATTTCTGTAGCATGTAGTTTTTCAGTTCAGTTATGACTAAACTGAAATGATTGAAATTCCTGAATAACAGTGAACTGTTTTAGTTCAATAATACAAGATTTTACGCGATTATTAACACATAATAATTGCATAGTTTTGAATAGTGTATTCAAAGAAGATGATACATGGTTTTAAAAATGCTTTACTAATAAAAACTTGAAAAAAATATTACGTGCCTTTGTCTTTAAACTCCTTTTCTCTAATGCCCCTAAAATCCGGTGCAGCCAAGAGTCTTTAGAAAACGCTAGATTGTCCCTTCACTGCAAACCTACTAGGATACAGTTGCACATCTAAGCTAACAAAATTAAAGCTGCTTTGTTTTTATGTAATTATCTTAAGTGGGAACCAAAATCAAATTTTCCACTGTAAACCAAATCAAAGTAATTCTGTTTTTCAGACTGTATCAAGTTTTTTCCTGGATGCCCCGACTTCACTTTTCTATTTATTCAGTTTCCCTCTGTCAATTTTGTGTTTTTAATGTCTCAGAAGAATATCTTTGATGCAGCCTGTCTGACGTGTGCATGGAGTGACCTCTGAACCCTGCAGTCCTACTTTATTCAGCTGTTCTCATATGAAAGCAGGTCATGAGATGATTCAGCCCGGTCTGTTGTGGGATTATTAAACTTTATTTGGGCTTGCAGTGAGCTTTCCAATAGTGTAAACAGGAAAATGCAATCAGGCACGTCCTGTATCTGTGTTTGCACAATGTTTCTTTTCATTCCCGTCTGTTTATTTTAGATGATATTACAATTTTTTGGTTGTAGCTACATGCTGCACAGCGCTTGTCTCTTGGCACTGATTGAGGTGTTGGATGGATTTATGGCTTTTATTATATTTACCGTGTTATGCCATTGCAGATTCACACCGTATCAGTGGTTTGTAGGAGTTTAGTGATGAACTAAAAGTGATGCTTTGACTGGTTTTACACCCACACAACTGAACTGTTTTCCTTCAGACAGACACTACAAAAAAATAATAAAGAATTAAGGAGGCGTGCTTGGAGATAAATTAGCATTTTCAGCCGTGGCTACTAATTGTGTTTGTTGCTAAGCTTGACTTATATGGTAAAACACCTTGAAAATGTTTCGTTTATGTTGTGTAGTAACTCCATTTTGTTTTTTGGGGGGAAAACAAGGAAACAAAATCTCAACATTCTTTTGAATGAGAAAAAATTATCCAAGCATGTTGCAGGTGTGTTTTGCTTAACACTCCCTTACATGATAAAAATAAAATAATATTACAAATGTTTCTATTTGGCACTTAAAAAAAAAAAGAAAATGTTCCTATAAAAATTATGTATGTAAATTGTTAGACTGTTATGACATTTAATGTAATGTTGTTAGAGAAAACGTCCAGAAAAATATTAAATGATAATAAAAATGTAACTAGTTTAGTTGGAAAATTTAGCAGTTTTAGAGACAGTTTTCGTTTCTCTGAACTCCTTATTGATCGCACCCTGAGCCATTCTTGCTCCAATCCCTGTCCCAGCTGAAAATCTTTCTTTTTTCCTTCATTTGCTCCGCTCTGGGACTCCCTCTGTCCTACTGATGGACCGCGTGTCAGGGGGTCAGACGTAAAGGGCCTCCTCCACAGGGTCGTTGTTTTCCAGTGTTTGTTGGTTCATCCGAGAGTCGTCACTGCTGCGTACGCGTCCGGTGTGACCGCTACTCCGCTTCCTTCCGGCAGGAGCGAAGGATGAGAGAGAGGCTGAGAGATCCCAGCGGAGTGCCGGGGAAGGGCGGTGGCAGCGGGGCACTTAGAGGGGGGTCTGAAGACGCCGGGTCGTTCCCATTTATCTGTGAACGAGGTGACATCCCGACCTCTGAAGGACTGAAAGCGCTGCTCTTCATGGGAAGCTAGTTTTGCTCAGAGAGTGTGAGAAGGAAACAAAATCCTTCGTAGCTGTTTGAACCTGGGGTAGGAGCAGAAGATCTGTGTGTGTGTGCGCGCAACTGTGATGCGTGCGGCGATGTGTATTACGCATGAAAACTAGGAGCTCAAATAGGAAGATGGAGACATGGTAGTAGTCACGTCTGTTCTCACAAATCTGAGCATGACTCACTCATGTTTATAGAAATACACACGTACACACACTCAGCATCCTGTTAAAGTGACGGTCCAGATGTTTTCCTCTGATCAGTTCTAATTATCTGAACCAACTTGTTCAGAATAAGTTACAGCCTCAAGTAGATTTTTAATTACCAGACTTATTTATGTACTGAAGCATTTAAAGTGAGAATAACCTTGAATTTATTTGCTGTCTGATGTTCTGCGTTGCTGATATTATTATTTCCACAGCATTTGTGCACACTGTACACATCTGAGAGTCTCGGCTCCTCAGTGAAACTTTCCATTAATCATGACATCCTCTGATGTAGAGCGACTGGAGCCATTGAGTTCCCCTCATTTTGTGGGTTTCTGCTGCAGTTGATGGAGCGGCACTTCACTTTAATTGTGCTTTTGCGCCCACACATTTATTTCCCTTTGCTCTGCTATTGCTCTTTAAAAATCTGAGACAGTTTATTTTCCTTTTGTCGGGCTGCCAGTTAAATTCCTTGGAGAAGACGCAGGATCTGCAGGAGGAGGAAATGATCCAGTTTTACTGCAAACTACCAGCTGCTGACACATAATATTACTAATAGATGAGGATTAATGTGCTCAATTTATATTTTTTAAAACCCTTTAAAGACAATATAATTGTATGTCACCCACTCTAAATGAGCTCCATTCAGCAAAGACAGTTTGGCAAAGGAGTTTACATCCATTCATCACTGCCAAGAGTTTATATTATTGTTGGACTTTTAATAATTTATTTAAATTGTTCTTTTTACCATGTAAAAAAACCCTAAACTGTAAGACAAAGGGAAACAAAGATTTGGTGTACAAATTTAAATTTATAGATTTGTTTTTCTTCTACTCAGAAGGTCCAAATTATGCATCCAGGGTCAAATACCTTAAATAATCTGGATTACAAGGCAGAGTATTTGTCCAGTCGGACCTTAATTGTGGAATTTGGTTATAATCCCTCAATAACTTCACTTACCAAGCTGATCACTTTGATTCCAGTTGCTTTTTTTTGTTTACCTCCCTCTCAGAAGCCTCAGGGCACTGCACCTCAAGGTCCAAAGTGGATCTGGCTGGCTTTGAGAAAAGCTTTCGGCAGGCCTCTCATCCTCAGCATTACGTTCCGCATCATGGCGGACCTGCTGGGCTTCGCCGGCCCGCTCTGCATCTCTGGCATCGTTCACCACATCAGCAAAGACAATCGTACCATCCAGCAACCGGTGAGAGTCCTTCTACAGTGCAGAAGCACCTTCCCCCCCCGTCCATTAATGCCAAACTGTCCAAATATTTATGAGACCTATTGCTGCTGAAGCTCTTTCAGCTTCTTAGATTCCTCACAGTGCAGACTCAGAGCCATTCAGGCATTTTCCTGCACCAAAGGAACATTGAGCATTTGTTGCAGGGAGGCAGATGTGAGCTTCAAACTTAATTATAGAATCACAAAAGGGCTCTTGAGTTCATGAAAAGTAGTCAGAGTAGCAGCTCAGTTTAACAGAGCAGCTGAAAAGTGGCTCCACTTTAGGATATGACAACTTAACTCTGGAGAAAAGAAAGAAATTTCAGACATTGAGGCTCATATTAACCAGTCATCAGTAACAATCGATTGAGGATGATCCATTTCCACTGAAAATGTGGTTAAACCTTGAGGGCTATTTCCTTACAAAATGCCTTCTTTTTGAGGTTTTGTACTCACATAAGAGACGACCGTTGTTGAAACCGAGGATTTCTTCCTGACTTTGAGTTTGCAGCTTGAATAACAATAAAGGATCCTTCAGTATTTTTTTATTTCTCCCTCTGCTTCCTGTCCTTACAGATGAAGCTTCTTGGCATCTATTTTATTTCATCCAAAGAATTCCTGGAGAACGCGTACGTGTTGGCCGTGCTGCTCTTCATCGCTCTCCTCCTGCAGAGGACCTTCCTCCAGGCTTCCTACTACGTCGCCATCGAAACTGGAATCAACCTGCGAGGAGCCATACAGGTGAAGATGTCTGGCCAAAGTCCAGACTTTGTCCACCAGAGATTTTTATACATTAACCTTTTTCAATCCTCTTGGTTGAAAACTCAGTTTTAGCCATGAAGTCGCATTAGGATGCAATTCTGTCTTAAAACGAGCAAATAATTAGTCTTATAATGCCTAAAATCACTGTTAAACTCAGATTCACATCCAGATTTGGTCTCATTGAACAGAGCTCTTTCTTCCACAAGTTTGCTCCTGGATCTCTACAAACTGGACCTCTTTTGGCTTGCTTTTCAGCTTTGGCTTTGTTCCTGCAACTAAAACATCAAGGACAAATTTGTGGAGTGCAAAACTAATAGTGGTCCTGTCCACAGCTTCTTAATGGGCTGTGACTGCCTCTGTCATGTTCTCGTTGCCAAGTCTGTCAACTCAGGTGGTCGGACATGAGACGTTCAAAGCCTGAGATATTGTTTCATAACCCTGCTTTATCCTCAACTTTTCTGCTGTATTCCTTCGTCTTCATGACGTTATTTGTTCTCTAATATTCTCTGAGATTAAACACCAGTCTTTAATAAGAGTCCTATTTAATAAACAGGTGAATTTTGAAGGCAACGTGATGCAGTAAAGAGAGGTGAATACAAATGCAGGGAACATTTTCAAATTTTGTCTTTATTAAAGGATTTAAAAGCAGGTGTTGTTTTTCCTTCCTCCTTTCATTTCCCTTGAATCGTTTTGCCGTCACACACGGCACTTTGGTTTATTCTGTTTAGGCATAAAAAGCTACGTGAAACAAATGATGCTTCTTGGAATATCATTTCTCTCCCCAGACAAAAATCTACAACAAAATCATGCGCCTGTGCACGTCCAACATGTCCATGGGAGAGCTCACCGTCGCTCAGATTTGTAACCTGGTTGCCATAGATACCAACCAGCTCATGTGGTTCTTCTTCCTCTGTCCTAACCTGTGGGCCATGCCAGTGCAGGTAGGAAACATGTTTTTGTCTGTGTACTTTTACAGTTCATCTCGTCGTCTGTGTCTTCCATAGCAACAACGGGCAGCAGAAGGTTTGAAGCAAAAACTTAATAATTTCCTTTCTGTGAGGCATTTTGGTTATATGCTTCGTTTTCTTTTCTTCCTCACTAAGCTTTGTAATAAAGCTACTATATTTGTGTTTTTGCAGCTTGTTTCTCCTACTATTCCACAAATGAGTATCTGGATTTGTTTGATCTTTTACAGCTCACTCAACAGGCATTTTTATTATGTGGGAAATAAAGTGATGTATAGTGAGAAGTGTGAGGATGAGAACATTAGTCTTCAGTGCTGGATGTTATTGCCGCAGTCGGAGTTTAATTGATTCTCTGTTGTTGTGTGCAGTCTATTAGAAAGCTCTGAGTTTCCCCAGTAAAAGGTTTCTTTTATTCCTGTGTAAAAATTGTGAGATCAATTATTTGTGTGATTAATTGAACCCAAACATTAATGCAGACAAGAAAAATGAGAATTAAAACCAGCTTGTAATGGAGCTGCTGTTTCAGCCAACCCTAGAGGTTCAATAATGGTTGGAAATGAATCATTACATGATACTTGCTCACTTCAGAGTTCCCTCTGTGAACTGCCTACTCCTCTCCTAGGTGTAGAAAAGAGATATTATCGAGTTATGTTTACCTGCTGAGTCGTTTTCCATCTACATAAAATGAAAGGCCTTTTTATGACATAAAATTATTGCACATTAGTATTCCTGCTGGGTTCTATTTGTTAATAATCTGGAGAAAATTTGAGTTGGTGGGAAGGTTTAGATGATTTAGAGGGCTGTAATATGCACAACCTGAAATGTGCTTTGTTGTGTTTCTGAACGTACACAACAGTTAAATTTAAATAAATGAATTTAAATAAATCCATGTTTAGAGGCTATAGGCTAAGATTAGCATGTTTACGCTCTGTTTTAATCAGACCCATTAATAATTTTGCTTGTAAAATAAATATATATGTGTGACTGCAGTTAATTGTGTGTTGTCAAGACTTACAGGTCAGACTTCAAAAGGAAAAGTCAATTCGTTTGGGTTTATAAAAGTTTTATCAGTGCATCTTTTATAATCTGCTGAGTTTAGTCAGAGTCTCTGATGCTGACTGCCCCAATATGCTTGACCAGGTCGCTGAGATGATACTTAGGATTGGATCAGGATATCCTTTGTATTTACTGTACATTGTGACAGTTTTAAACAAAATAATTTTTCACTGAACACACTCTTAAAAGAAAACTTGATCAGTTTATGTCCACATCAGTCAAACTTTGCTTATCATTATTAAATAGCTATTTATAATATATATATATATATATATATATTTTTTTTTTTTTTTCTGCACTTGAACGTTTTTTTATGTTTTGCTATCAACATATTAAAAAAAAGCCTTGTCACCATTTTGGTCTCATTAATCCCAGCACAAAACAAACGCTGGTTCTTTTGCATAGCTGTGCTGTTCTGCAGCAAAGTGTCGTCGCATGTGAGTAATTTTTAGAATATTTTTTATCTGTTTGACAAATTAATCCTTTTATGTCTTTCTGGCAGGAAACTGTTTTGCAAAAACATGTTTGTTTTCCAAATGAGAATAACAATTCAGAGCAGAATATCATGTTGAAAGGCTGAAGAGATAAACAAAAGCATAAAACAAAATCTTTACAATATTTGTTAGCAAAAAATAAATAAAATAAAATATGAAAAAAAAAAATCAAAGCTTGCACATTTGGACCATCCAATTTAATTTTCCACCAGGCTGAACTTTTTTATTTGATTTTAGCTTCAAGTCAAACATTGACTGGGTCGGTTAAGCAGCAGAGGTGCTTGTTGATTTTATTCTCATCAAATTAGCAACAGGCAACAAGGAGACAACCAACTGAGCCAGGAACCATTTTACTGTTTTCATATTTTTAAAAAAAAATTGTTGTCAGTAGTTTTGCATTTGGATTTGGCCAGCATCAAATCCTGGCCCTGCAGAGGTTACACAGGTACATCTGCAGCGATATCAATATGTGTGTTTCCCAGAAAGCGTGCTCTGTCTCCCAGCACAGCGTAAAGAGCAGAGATGGCGTTCCAGGAAAGAGGAAGGTCTAATAGGACAGCAGAAAGTTCTTAACCCACCAGTACCCGCTCTTCTGTTCTAGGAGCGACAAGATGATCACTGTGGGAGCTAAACAAGACGGCCCCCAGCAGGTCACTGATGTCTCTGTCTGAACAATCAGAAACGGACTTTATGATTGTAGCTGAAAGCCTGACCTCCTTTATTGAGCCCTGTGATTTCTGCCTGGCACCCTGGAGCCTTTGCTATTGCAACTATCAACTCATTTAAAATACTCTGGTGTCCAAAACCCAACAACTCTCAAAGGTCACAAAACATCAAATCATTCGCTTTGGTTATCAGCACATTTATTATGTTTGAAAATGAATTCTTGACCACTTCCATGGATTTAAAAAAACTGCACTGGCAAAGGATGAAGAAAAGTTTTTTGAGGATTTATGTAAGATTAACATTTAATAAAAGAACAAACTTTAAAAATCTAATACTTAAAAAGTGACTGTAGATGATATCATGTCCAAAATTGATTCACAAATGACTCTGTACTGGTAAAAACGCTAAGAAGGGAAGACTTCTCAAATAATAACAAATCAAACAGAGAAGAGGATAGATAACATGAATGTACGATTTACTGGGCTTACATTCATATGCATTCATAATGTTGAAATAAACAGAATCAAATGGGGCAATTTAATGTGAAAAAAAAATCTCTAGTCAAAATCCAACTGGTTTTACATTACATGTAAAATACCACATATGAACAGATTCAGTCTGAATCTGGTCCCAGTAAAGAGAACGGAGAAGCCATTGTTAATGTCTCTCTGTCCAGTGATACTGGTTTGACTGGTCCAGGTCCCATCATCCACAGCATCAGAAGTTTGCCTCAGCGCTGTGAGGTCTGCTTTCTCACACACAGGAATCAGCTAAACTGTTTTTAAATTCAGGTGCTCCATAGTTTCAAATCAGCATCTTCGTGAGCAGCGTGTATTATGACAACAGACATAAAATGTTTGACATTTAGGTTTGACAAGCTAATTTCTCTCCAACCAAACTGTGACAAACAAAAAGTGACAAGAATATCATTTGAAATCTGTCATTTCTAATACCATCAAACACACAATTGCTTTTCATGCTATGAGAAGCTTCAGTGTCTGCAGCAGGAGGATCTAGAGCATCTCGCATTTGTTTCTCTGACCTGAAATGCCATAACCGTCCTCTCCCTGCCTCATCTTCTCCCTTCCGGGGACATTTTAGGAATCGAGATATCCGTTTCGATTTGTGCTGAGATCAATATCAGCATCTCTGAGGGAGGAAACCTGAGAAATTGAGTGGAGGGGCACGATCAGAAAAAAGAAGAGACTCATGAAGATGGAACTGACAGCCGATTGAGATTGTGTCCTTGGATAAACGAAAAAAAAGGCCTTCTTATTTAGACATCACATGCATCTGTACTAGAAATAATATTTCAAAAAGTTTCTTTTCATATCAAATTCTGAATCTTCCATGGCGCTGGCGTAGGATAGAAAAACACGCACAAAAAAAACATGTAAGCTCTGCTGTCTGGATTGGAAAGAGGCTTAGACTTGTTCCCTTCAAAATAATCTCAAAAATCTCCGGGTGGAGCTCCTTGCTTTTATCTCAGACACCGGGGACCCTCCTGGCTGGTATTTTCTGGTCTGAAAGCACCGACGACTTTGGAAAGCTGCTCTCAGTCCTGTGTGTGGAGTGAACCCTTTTAAATCAGGTTTCTACAATGTGAGAAGCTGACAGACACTGCGTGGGGGTGGGTGGTCTGCATGAATGTCTCACCTGGGACTAAAAGAGAATCAGCCACCTTGACCCCAGTGGCATACATCATCTTGTCGCCGTTGACGACGGGGAGGTGTCACATCCGTCTTCATCTGGTTTTCTGAAGTCGGTGCACAATTATTGCCGTGCCAATAACGCCGGACGGTGCAGAGCGGCAGAGAGGTTAACATGTAGCGTGTTGCATTTAAGTCACTTGGAAGACGGTGATGTGAGGAACGTTAAAGAATCTCAAAGTCGTGTCTTTCTCTGTGTGTTTCTTCCCATGTAGAAAATCTGCACTGTTTTTATTTTTCCTGGTAAATATCGAGATCATCTACTGTAAGTGGCTGCACGTCCCTTCACCACATGCAGCCGTGGTTAAAAGAAAGTGCTCCCTCTTTGAACAATCAGATTTTACACAACAGGATACAACAAACCCAACCTGGTGTTTACCAGCTTATAAAAATATATAAACCGTTGATTCCAGTGGGCAAAAGCACACAAACTGTTTGGCTCAATCATTTATTTACTGAAGATGAGGTCAAAATCGTTGTTGTGGAGGAATTTGATCTCATTCTCCTTTCAACACTACTGCCTCATTACTTACATGACCCATATCCATTCAGGCTTTAATTGTCTGACAGATGGTCTCACATATTAACCTTAGAACGGATGGGAACAAATACGAGTTCCTGGTCAATTCAGTGTCTGCAGGGTACACAGGTTCTGGATGCAAAACAAGCCCAGTCCATTGCTTACAGCCTGAGCCTATTGAGCACCAGGTCTTTGCGTCTCCATCACCCAAACTCTGGTTTAGCGCTAAACCACCTCAAAAGGTCAGATCCTAGAAGTTGTACCATCTGGCTGTTTGTCTTGAATCCATTTGGAGCATCAAATGTGCTCTTAAAAACGTTTTGTTTCATAAATAATGACAATGTTAAATCTCGAGGTTACATTTAACGCACATCAGAACGTGGAACACACCAGACCACTAAATAAAATCTGTGAGGATCTGTTTCTCTGTATCTTGCAGCTTTCTGTACGGGATAAAAAGCTCGCACATCGTCTCTCTGTGCTCTCTGCTGCTTCGTTCTTCATTGTCTCGGCCACCAAACTCTATATGTGCGGCAGATGAAAAGGATTGCCACTGGGGCATTGTGAAAGTGCACACATTCTCACTGAAAGCACAGCTCTCCTCGCTCCTATGGTATTTAATTTACGTGTTCAATGCCTTTCAGATCATTCTGGGGGTGATCCTCCTCTACTACCTCTTGGGAATCAGTGCCTTGATTGGAGCCACCGTCATCGCCGTGTTAGCTCCTGTTCAATACTTTGTAGCCACGAAGCTATCGCAAACACAAAAGAATACCCTGGTGAGTGTTTATGTCTTGTTTTATTCCTATAAAGCAGGCAGAGATGGCTTATGCTGTCCTCTAGATCGAAAGATCTTAAATGTGAGATTATTGTATTTAAAGCAGTCAAAACCAGCTGGAGTGGATTGAAATGCTTTCCAGAAATGTTTTTGTTTAGTAAAGAGAAAACATGTTACTGAATGCTAAGAGACATTCTGCTGCTTTTTGAAGCAGCAGAAGTCCTTAAAACATGTTGGACTTAAACAATTCAACAACAAAAGTCAATCTCACCTCAACTATCCCCACTGCTTGAGAACTCCAGCGGCCGCTCTCGTGTCGACTTTCATGTCTGATTTGTGTCCTTGACGCGTCAGACTTCAATTTCGGTTTTCGCACTTTCAGGAATACTCCAGCGAGCGTCTGAAAAAGACAAACGAGCTTCTCCGTGGCATCAAGCTGCTGAAGCTGTACGCCTGGGAGCACATCTTCCGAGACAGCGTGGAGGAGACGAGGGGCAAGGAGCTCACCAGCCTGCAGGCCTTTGCCCTGTACACATCAATATCCAGTATGCTATCGTTCAAACTTCACTGGTTCAACAGAGCATGTGCAGAAAATGCAGTGATTCAACTGAACTACTTTTGAAGTAAATTGCAAAAATAACAGTCGTTAATTTACCAATCATCAGAAATGTCAGACATCAAGTATTTTATTTAAAACTCTGTTGGCTGGAGTCCAGACTGTTCTCCCTCTGAACCTCTGAAATCAATTATTGCAAACTAGGAAGAGCAGTCAGAGTTTTTTTTTTTTTTTTTTTTTTTTTGCTGGCACTAATTCATTGGAATAAAACATTTTGTTGGTAATATTGTTTGCGTGCAGGAAAATATCAAAGATAAGATTCATAATCCAATCTTGTTCCAGATGTGGACAAATATGTTGTACATTTAGTTAAGAGGTGTGTATAGCATGGAAATAAATACTTTTATTGTAAACGTATGATGTCAAACTGAAAGGTTAGAGAAAAAAAAACAACTTTAGGCAAACAGGAAGTCAAGGAAAACTAGAAGTTCACAAAAACAATTAGAAAGTAAAATTGCTCTAGCTACATTTCTTTCAAATGTTTGATATGGGCTGCAATTTTATGTGTGAATATTTATGTACTTGTTCAATATAAAGTATTTCTGTGTGCTTACATGAGAAAACTACGGCTTAGTTGATGAAAATCTTTCTTTTCTGCCTCACGATGTTTGTTTTCGCTTGTTAATCCTGGAAAAGTCTTCACATCCTCCTCCTGTTTGTGTTTCCTGCTTCCAGTTTTCATGAATGCAGCAATCCCGATTGCAGCTGTGCTGACGGTGAGTTTTCCTGCTAATTCGCTTTCAATTAACTTTCTGTTTGCCCAGCTTCGTATTTTACTTGGTGGCCGGTTCTTAGTGTTGTGTATTTACCCCGCTGCGAAGCACGGACAGCCCCTGGATGTCGGGAAGCGTTTCAGAGGGCGACTTGACAGCAACACACTAAATCCTTCCTGTATTAATAGAAGTCCTTCAAGGCTGCTGACTTGGGCTGTTAAAGAAAATCAGAAAAGACAGACACCCCCGAGCAGGGAGGGCGACTCTGAGGGACGCACGTAGACAAACGATCCGTCTCTGATTCGATCCTCCTTCAACACTTTGACAGCAGATCAGTTTGTCCCTGAGACGTTTTGCCTTGAACTGGTTACACCTCACTGTCAGCTTCAAGGAAGTGAGATGTTTTATTTCAGACTAACCTCAGGCAATCTGCTCATTCTGCAGACGTTTGTGGTTCACGTCCACATTTCAGAGGACGCTGACCTGTCCCCAGCCGTGGCCTTCGCCTCCCTGTCTCTCTTCCACATCCTGGTCACCCCGCTCTTCCTCCTCTCCAGCGTGGTGCGCTCCACCGTCAAGGCCCTCGTCAGGTGAGACGCGCCGATGAGCCTATTTATTCATGTGGTTTAAGCATTTATCAGTAATAAATGTCTGTGGTTGGTTTTGCTACAGGCGCAGCTAGTGCTGAAAAACAACCTGATTAGATGAAGCACTTGACCTTTTCCCCGCAGCAGACGGAGCTGCTTCGTTATTGGATCCTGGGAATAACACCATCACTTTTCTGCCATTTTGTTTCGATGACCCTACGATTTATTCATTTCAGCCGAGAGCTTTTACAATTACTTTGACACCCGTAGCATCGTTTGCGATCAGGCTGCAGATGTCTGTCCGTCCTCCACCAGTCTCTAATCATGTCATAGAGCTCTGCTCATTACGCCCAGCTGTAGGCAGGTCTTTGTCTAGAGGAAATTGAGGATATTAAATCCATTTCTAAGCCTACATGCTTTTATTGTCAAAGAAAATCAGCTGAAAAGATGTCTTGATACTCTGCACTGCTTTGTTGTAGTATTTATTCATCCATTTTACTACCACAAACCTCAGTTTATCTTATTTTGCACAAAGCACAGCTTAGTCGGGAAGTAGAAAAAGTTATCTTTCAGTCTGTTATACTATGGTTCCACTAAATAAAACATGTTGTCTAAATTGTCTAATTACTAAGCAGATCTCACTGTAAATACTAATAATTAGTGAAGTCATTAGAAGTTAACTGGTTGATACATTTGAGATAAACGGTCCAGTCCTTCATGTGAAGGACTGACCGGCTTTAGTGAAGGACATTTATCTGAAAAGCAGCCAAAAGCCATGTGTGGTAACTTTGGAGGAGCTGCAGAGATCCACAGCTCAGGCTGGAGAACAGGACAGCTATTATTTGTGAACAGAAATCCTTGACGCCCGTCAAAGAAGTCTGGCTTTTACTGACTGTTTTAAATTCATAGTCCTCATACTTCCTAGCTTATTGGGATTAGAAAAATCCCAATAAACTACATTGAAGTTTGTGGTTTCAGTGTGACAAAATTTGGAAGAGGTTCAAGGGTTATAAATACTTTTCCAAGGCGCTTTGAGCAGCACAAAATCATGACCCAGAAAGCAAAACGTGTCAAACCGAATGTGAAAGTAGAAAAGCTTATTTTCTTGAAGTGCTTTAAGGAAGTCTGAGCACACACACTTGAATCGAGTGAGAAACACCGAGGTAGTAATAGGGACACTTTGCTTTCAGAACTGTTTCCTCCAACCGTGCTGCTGGGAAATGATGAGAGATTGGAGAGTTCTGCAAAAACTGCCGTTATCACATATTGCACACATTTCTCCTTCAGATATGTCACATCACTGGTGTGCACCAGTATCACTAGAGGACCTTATTTTGCAGAGAGTGGGCGGGGAAGCTGCCCGCGATCCTCAGAGACTCTTATTTTAAGGACAGAGAAATGTGGCACAAGTAAACTGTGTCAGGAAAAAAAAAAATCTCCTCACTATTATGGCTTGCCTTTGCATAAATGCGATAGAAATACTTATTTAAGCAGGAATAAAAAAACAAAACGGTCCTGATGAAAACATGATAAGAATGCTACTATTACTGCATAACCCAGTATTTGATGATTGGTGATGTTCTTGCAATCTGTGAGGCTCATCTCGTGCTGTACTGTTATAAAACTGATGTGCTTGTCATGTTTACTGTGTGCAAAATTGAACAAATTAGTTTTAATTGAGTAATTGAGTTTGATTACTGGTGTGTTATGCATTTATGTGACATTTAGCTGCAGAAAGGAAGGATTTCCAGGAAAGACGCCAAGATATGTGAGTGTCTCAGGCAGAGAAAGAGAAAAACTCATGAGGGCTTATTCACTATGAACTACTGACTCACCTCAAGTCGGTTTTTCTTTTTCATGAGACCCGATTAGAATCGGGACTCTACGCAGATGAAGAGAGCAGTCTTTGTGTTATTATTTCTCCATCAATTCTCACTTTGATGCTCGTTGTTTTTCAGTGTTCAGAAGCTGAGCGAGTTTTTCTCAAGCGATGAGATCGGAGAAGAACAGGAGCCCAAAGCGACCGTGTCGTCTGGCTGCAGTAACCACAACCAGAACAGATACCAGGCAGTGGTGGGTAAATCCAAACCTGGCTGTCTGTGCCGTGGAAACAAGGGGGGAAACACTTGATTCGCTGTTTCTTCTGTTCTGCTCTGCCTGAGCTGAGTTATTTAGCTCTGATTGTTGTCTTCTTCCTCCACCCGACCGCTACCTTTGACCATTAACCCCCCTATTCACTCTGGTTATCATACAACCCTCGTCTAGTCATCCTCTAAGCCTTTCCCTTCGTCGTCCTCCTCCTTTTTGTCCCGATACTTCCAGCCACTGAAGGTGGTGAACCGGAAGCGCCCTCCGCGGGACGAGTGGAACAACTACAGCTCGCAGGGCGACCAGGAGGGCGACGGGCCTTCTCAGGAGGTGGACCAAGACATCTGCATCAAGGTGAGGCTGATGAGTCCCACCTGAGCTGGTCAGGAACAAGTCCCGGCTCGTTGCAGAGGGTTAAGATGACGGGTGCAAGAGCGTGAAAACCTCTATAGGTTGAGCTTTTGTTAAAGGTCAGCTGTTGGACAGTGTGCAGTTCAATGAAATAAAATGAGTTGAAGGTGTTTTTATCTGGTTTTTCACTGCTAACGATGACCTTTAGAGATTTCCCTGCATGAGAAGAAGTAGCCCTATAGGAAATGTCTGTGCTGAAATGATATATTGTACATTATTTTTGCCATAGATCTGCAACCTTCACAATCCAAAATGACATGTTTGCCCTCAGTCAGCTAAAGAAAGTTCATTTAGAGACACAACTTTTACATCATTTCTTTTAAAACAACTCATTATTTGCTGCTCCCCCCCCCTCATTTTACTTCTTATGATTTTATTTTTAACAATTCTGATATTTTTCTGTCTATCTCGATATCATCATGATTCCAAACACTTTATAGCTCACCTCTCATAGCTGCATATGTAAAAAAAAACAACAACAAAAAAACTGTTTCTCAGGATGTAAAATCTCTGTGTTTCCATGTATCTTTATTTTACTGCAAACCAATCAGGCTCCAACTGTTTACTTCATCATTTTCTTTGCAGGTTTTGTGCTGCTGCTTGTTTTGCTGAATGGTGCTCCAGAAAATGTGTTTAGTTTTTGTTTCTCACCAGATGCATCAGCAGAATCGTCAGGTTTCTGAAAGGAGCAGCTCAATGGCTGTAGCTCTTCAAAACTGAACTAATTGGCCTCAAGTGTCTCATCAAAGCATGTTCTGCACATTTAAAAAAAATTGCTTTATGATTGGCTTCTCTTCAGCGGCCTTGTCAAATTCAGAAATTTGCCTGAGAAAAGTATTTTAGATACATTTAAACTGCTGTGAGTTTTGGTTTCTTATGAAACACAGATTTATTTATTATTATTATTATTTTTTTTACATGTTTTTTTATCTCGACTTCTGAACTGTTTTCAGATAACTAGTGGTTATTTCACCTGGACAGATGGACCACCAACACTGTCCGATGTGGACATTAAGATTCCCTTTGGTAAGCATCAAGTAATAAAAGAACAGAGCACCTATAATACGTTCTTCCAGTTTTTCTCTTAAAAAAGTTTCTTGTTAATTTGCAGTAAAACTGTTCCTCTGATGATCTTTTGCCAGGAAAGCTGACGATGATTGTGGGTCAGGTAGGCTGTGGGAAGTCATCTCTACTGCTGGCAGCACTGGGAGAAATGCAGAGAGTCTCTGGAACGGTCATCTGGAACAGGTTTGATTTATATTTTTCTATTTGCTTATTTATTTGCTGTAAAGGAGCTTCTTGTTGTATTTTTTGTGCAGCAATAAATTCTATGCTCCTGACGTAGCAATTAATTCGCCTCGCAAGGACTCCCTTGCCGTGACACAGCGATATAGAGAATTGGACTTTTAGGGTAATGCAACGCAGCTGATTTAGCGACTTGTATTTTTCATGGTTGGAGGTACAGACGCAGAGCAGTGTGGGGACTGCTTTATGCACCACTGACCCAAATTTCAGCCAGCTGCTCCGGGGAAGAAAAGCTAAGCGGCTCCTGTTCCTGCAGGACCACGCCACAGTAATCTTCTGCTCCATTTCTTCTCACCTTTAAAACATCAGCTGCATTAAAGATGTGCCAAATTTACACAAAATTTCCATCTCAAAATCTTTTTGGCTCCTTTAAGTTAAGCTAACACTGATTTATTATTTGTTACTAAGTTGGTAGTTCAGAAAATATGTAACCATAGAAAATGATTTCCACATTAAAAATTGTTTTTATTGGTTTATTCTAACCTCCTAGTTTTGTGAGTAAACTGAATTTGGGGTGTTCATTTACTGTACACCAAAATCTGCTCAATAAACCAAAAATAAATAAATAAAAAAAATACTTGAAATACATCACTCCTACATCCTGCTTTACCCAGATTCACTACAGCGCATTATCCTTGCACAGTAGCCGGCAGATCCGTTTTCTACTGCACCATTTACTTTCCGCTGTAAGCCTCCAGCTCTGTGCAAAATGGATGTTTGGGTTTTTGTTCGAACATGTTCCAATTTTAAGCACACAGCTGACCGGGAAAAATGTTCATCTTTTGCTTCACAAAAGATGATTATTTAAATTCTTGAAGGAGTTTTAAGATCCTTCCTACTGTTTCAGCTGACAGCTCTGTTGTCGGAGCCATGTTTCCCGTCAGTCAGACAGCTGCAACAACTCATTAAAGTCTCCAAGTAGTCACTCAACTCCGGATGCATTTTGCATATTTAGAGTCAGTCAGGTATTTGTGCTAATCTTAAAAATGACTCAGCCTTTTTTTTTTTTTTCCTGTCTTTATTTGATCTAAAATCCCCTCTAGTTTTGGATAAAATCCTACTAGATCCTGAGCTGATGTGCAGCTTTCTAGGAAAGAGTTATTGTTGTCACACAGTAAGTGGATATTTTCTCTGTTGTCTCGGAGTCTTTTCGCCTACACACAGAGAGGCAGACAGAGGTAATGAGATCATCTGTCGGGGCTGTGAGAAGAGCTGGACTCACGCTGAGCGGTCCAGGCTTAGAGGGAAAAAGTGACAACGAATGTCCCTGAACTGTCAAAACAAGTAGCTTAATAATAGGCCTCACTTGTTCCACTACAGGACGGATTCCTTCCGGTAAGAAGCTTCTGTTTCGCTGAGTTTTTTTTTTTCTTTGCTGTGTAAGCATTTTATTTATTTCTTTTTTAAATGTTAAATAAAAAAATAAAAAAAGACAGAACAGGTTTGGTTTTTCACCAATCAGACTCATTTAATTCCTTTTTCCGCCACACAGTGAATAACTTACTACTGCAAAAGCAAAGAAATGCACTCAGGACAAAGACCCTAATTAGTGCAGATCATTAAAGTCTTTTGACCAGGATGGTCAAATAGATGGCATGGTGAGGAAAGAATAACACAAAATACTAAAGCAGCCAGGAAACTAATGCATCAATGTGAACATATATATTTCTATTCAGGTGTATACTGTTGTTTAGTAAGTAACAAAGTGGCTTAAAGACTTTGAAGTCAATATTTTGGAGATGCCATAGCAAATAATAACAAATAATCTGAGATGAAAATGTGTGTAAGCCAGGAGACTGACTTGTTCTCATATGATGTGTTTCAAGAAATCGGCTAAAACTTCAGCAAGCTATTGGAGGAAGCTTGTAAAAAGATACCCACAATGAAAAGCAATTCTGCCAAACACTAAAGAAATGTATGTAATCTAAAAATGACTTTTGTTGTTCAGGCATTTTGACAAATGAAACTAATTTTGATAATCCTCCTAAAACACAAATAATTGATCTCATTTCAGTAAGTAAAAGACATTTAATTTTGGTATCTGTGGACTATTTCTGAATAAATGTTTATCTTGCTTTAGATGTGTATGCAGTTCAAGTATTTCTTAGTTTCATTTCAACATAAACCCAGAGGATAATGATAAACAGAGTTCATATCAATTAGCTCGGCTTAAAGTGAACTCCTGTCTGTCCTGGAAAAAGTCCAGAGTCGTCCTTGCTGCTGAATTTCTCTTCGGCTCTCTCAATTATGCAGCTTTCAGTCTCCATTTGTCACAGAAGTTTAGGGTTTTCTGATTATAGCTGCTGTTGGCAGGCAGCTAAACTCACTCACTCACTCCAGCTGCTCCGGAGCCAGAATCACATTGGCACAATCTCTGATGTTGGCTTGGGTCAAACGGCCCCTGGATCATGTGTCCTTGGGAGGCTGAGGAGCAGCAGTCGTGACTCCTGGCATCTCGAGACACACACGATGAGGAGTTTTGCCTGCGTGTGTGTTTCCCTCACATTTGCTGTTGTTATGCAGCGCTATAGTCAAAAACATTAAAGCTTGGATGAGCAGCTACGCCTCAAAGGAAGAGTTGGGCTTTGAGCCGTCGATGCTACATAAATTATGGACAGCTTTCTCTTTATTCAGCTCAGAACTGAAGGCAGCAATAACAAAGTGCTGAGATTAGAAACGCTAATAAAGTGAAAGGCAGTGGAGGATAAATAAGACGGACTTCTTGAGCCTGGCAGGGGGAGACGTATTAGTAATCAGGGGGTGAGTCTGCAGGGCTGTCAGGTCCATAATGATGCTCTCATTGACCGGTTTGGAAAGGAGTTGTGATTGTGACTCAGCTGTAATGACCGCGCTGATGGTGTTCATGAGTCGATTGCCCGGGTCTGTCCTCCCGGGGGCTTTAGAAGTTTGTTTTATTGATAATTTACTCACTAAAGGGACATTTATAATCCCAAGTGCTGTTCAAGATCATTGGTGATGCTTTCAGCTACATCAGATGAAAAAATGCTGATTTTTTTTTTTTTTTTACATTTACTCTTGACATTTGAAAACAAATAGCTTTCTTAGTTTGGACATGATGAAACATTTGAGCCTTGATAAATGTCAGCCCTCATTTACTCCCTGAAAACATCTAAACCTGTGAATAAGCATTGCAAGAAACCAGCCTGAGCTTTGGTCTTTTCCTGGCTGCAATGGCGGACTGTGACTTTGTCAAGTCAGCGGTAATCACAGTAGTAAACTCCTGATGCAGCTGCATGACTACATGATCAAATGCAACGTGTGCTGTGTGATTTTATTTGCGCACCTTCGTTGAATAAAGTATAGTTATTGAGTTGTCGAGGCGGGTCACTTGGAATCTCGGATTCAAACATAATCATATGTTGTTGCAAACAGATCTGTAATTTCTGATCTGATGCCTCCTTCTAGTTGTTCCCCTGCTTACTTCGCTTCTGCTCCTAATAAATTAAACAATGTCTTTTTCTGGGATTTCTGCTTCTTTAAAGTGGACAATTGCTTGCATCTATAATTTACTTTTCAGCACAGACCTACATGTCTTACATCCTATGTAAGATGTTGCTCAGGTCTTCCAAAGAGAACTGTCAGTTCACTTCTTGCACATTTGCTTAAGGTAATTTAACTTTCCAACTTTTCCATCACAACCCATGAACCAACCCTCGTATCTTTCCAAATACTCGACAAATAAATCCTGATCTTGAGTCTGTTTTACTTAAGGATTAAACACCACAAGGAGGGAACTGGATTGCCTTCTAACGCCACTTTAAGTCTTAATGATGTGTTTCAAACTGTGGGAATCGCCTCTGAAGATTAGTTTCTCACTGCTGATTGAAAGTAGGAAGCAGGACTCCCTCACATGTTTGTCCTTCTGAGATTACCACCCCCCCAATCCTCCAAGGTGTTGATTAGAGTAAATCAGCAATCTTTTTCTACGCTTCAATCAGACATGAACATGATTAAACATGCCGTTACAATGGCTGCAGGATGGAAAACACTCAGATGTTCCCGCGAGGCATCAAGTTCCTTTAAGTGATTTGTGGTGAAGAGATTTGATAATGTTATTGCTTGAAGTGTTTTTCTACAGACTTTCAGTATTGTTTTTATCTGTGGGTTCTCCATATTTTTGTTGCCTTTGCAAATATATTGCTAAGAGTAAAATCTGTAAAGGCATCATTATTCTTTATTCATATGCACAGAATCACTTCTGTCTGCACAATAATGTTTTGATTTATGAGGAGATGTATTAGTTGTTTAGACAGTAGGTAGCAGTTTCATTTCTATTTTTGGAGTGTTTAAAATGTACTTTTTTTTTTGTTTCGATAATATTTATCAAATTTCTATTAAATGCCTTATTGAGCCAGACGCTAATGTTCAGTGGAAAGTCCTTGTGGGTGAATATAACCAAACTGTTTGTTGACCCATTTCCTTCTCTTTCTTCTGACACAGCATGTAACAGCTGTGTTTTTACACGTTCAAGAGCAAACTATCAGAGCCTCTTAAATGTCAGCCTCCTCCTCTCCCCTCCCCAACGAGTGTTTGTTACTCTAGCTGCTGCGATAATAAAAAAAATAAAAAAAAACGGCAGTAAAATCGTCCTTCACCTTCCAGCCATCCACAGATGTGACTGAAGTCACCTTGTCAGGACGAGGTGTCAACCGAACATATAAATACACCACAGCTGCAACTGAGCAAAGCCCGTGTGTACAGTTTACTCTGGACTGTGGAGTAACATTAACAGTTGCAGTTTTCTTGTGTCTCCATCTTTCCAAATCATGAAAAGTAAAGCCATAAATTAAACCCAAACTTCTTTTTTTGTTCTCCTTTTTTATTTGCAGCATGCCCATCCTCAAATCTGAAGGAGATGAAAGGTAAGCCAGACCCGCCAAACCCAAACACGAAAGCCAACACTGCGATGTATTTTTAGTTGGTGCCGTAGAGAACATTTTCTGCCACTCTCAGGCTGACTCAAATGCACTAAAAATATTTGCAGGCTGGATTTCTGAAACACTCAAGCTGTTGTATGCTCAGTAAGTCTGTACTGGACTCGTTTTGATGGGAAAGATAAATGCCTGAGCCGTTGTGCTGAAACAATAACGTTAAGCATAAATCAATGTTTTAAATAAAGCTTTGGTGACAGCTGTTCTCCAGCGGACGGTTGTGTGAGGGTTATTCCAGCACCCGTTTGATAAATGTTTCTATTTGTAACTCAACATGTCATTCGCTGCTTTCAGCTCCAGAATTACATCCACAGTCAGATTTACGTGATTGAGTCAGTGACTTGTTTCTTTCTGCCTTTCCTTTGGACGATGCACAAAAACATCATATTCAGATGGCATAAATTTATCTGATGACCTTTTATGCGTTCTGTACATGTTAATGTCTTTTAAGCTGTGATGGATGAGTGAGAAAGATAACTGGCTTTAAATTGACTTTTAAAAAACCAAACAGAAAAACATATATGTGCATGTCAATAAATTTCAGTATCAGATTTATTTCAGTAATTAAGATCAAAAAGTAATGTATCTTCATGATTAAAGGCACACAGGATGACATATTTTAAGAATTTATTTTTTTATTTTTCATGAAAAAGATGAAAAAAATTAAAAGATTCCATTCTGCCTTATTTTGAATATTACATGTGTCCCAGAAAAACAAATAACGCAAACGACTTAAGTTCATTTTTTACAGTTGTGTTATAACCCAAAACAGATGCAGAAACCGAAAATGGTATTTGGAAAATAAAGAGATTTGTCTTCTTAATAAAATACCTATGAATCAAATATTGAATATCTTTGAAACTAAAGGTTGACAATTGGACTAGGTCAAAGGTCAAATTAAAGTAAACGTCATAATAATACTGTTCATTAACATAAAGAATATTTTTTCTGGATTACTGGTAGCTGGGTTCGACTTTTGCCTCTACTGAGCCAAAACGTGCCAAGCCAGCGTGAACCTGACATCCCCACCAATCAGACAGACTTGTTGGAAAAAGCTTTGTATTTTTGTCCACCATCAGAAACACATTATTTAGTGGAGACAGGAAGAGCAGGAATACCAGCAAGCATGAAGCTCAGAGCTGCGGTTAGCGCTCTAATCTCGTCTTCTGGAATCAGATCTTCTGAGAACTCTCTGAGTCCGAGCAGGTTGATGCTAATTTCCGTATCAGCAAATTACAGGAAGATGAACAGGATGAGGGCGTTATTTCTTTTAGGAAGGATAAGATTACTGTTAATGGTAGATGTGTTCATGTGGAGCAGACGTCTGCCTGTTTGCTTTTGGGCCGCCGAGCAGTGACGTGATTGCCAGGGCGAGGAGAGAGAAAACGGGCCTACGTGCGTGTTTGTTCTATGTTAATCATTGCAGAAACACGGTGAGGTCGATGATCTATTGTCTGCCTAACGTTTCGATGTTGCCGTGTGTTTGACATTTTCCCCGCAGTCCCACAGACAGAGATGCGGCGGCAGGGGACCAAGACATCAGGTGAGTCCAGACGTGACGGCCCGTCCTCATGGAGACACATCATGATTAAAAGCTGAAAGCGCGCACTCAGTCTTATCTGGAAATCCACCAGCTGTTCTCGTTGCATGCCTACTTGGCCCTGACCCTTAGCTACATATTGACAGCACAAACACACCGCGGCCTCTAATGATCCCCGCACTACTTGCTTAAGGACTGGAGACGTCTCAAAGCAGTGTCGGCCTCTGAGGTCGAGGAGTCTCTGTGATGCAGAGATTTAGACAAACTCCTGGATCTCAACCCATGTGTGAAACAAGAGGCCCATTAAGCAGTAAAAATGTAGACATGGAGAGATTATCCTGTTTGTTTAATAACTCGGTGTGTTCACTGAATCTGTGGCAGGAAAAGGTGCCCTGTGGCCTACGCTTCCCAGAAGCCCTGGCTGCTGAACTCCTCTGTGGTGGAGAACATCACCTTTGAGATGCCAATGATAAAATCAAGGTAAACTCTTACCTGCAATTAGAGGTTAATTGCTGTGTTTTTTTTTTTTTTGCCAGTTTTTATCCTTTTGGTTGCACGGTTCATAAGAGCAAATTGCTTCAAAGATCACCAACGAGGCCATTAGTGGAGTCCTGCAGTGTTCGTTATCCTTATTGGCCAAACCTTTGGGTATTTTATCCATTTATTAGTGAGCTAATTAAAGCTAATTCAGTGCTGCTTACAAGCGCACGCAAATTAACACTTTCAGAACTGCCGTTTTCTGTGAAGCTTGTACTGAACGTAAATGGAGAACTTAGACACATCGCAGCTCAGCAAAAACCAGGAATTCAAATCGGAATTACTGGATTTTCCCTAATTGGGGTTAAAGTTTACACCAAAATCTGCATAGATTAAAGATTTCAGGCGACGTGTTGTTTCAGTGAAAACCATTTCATTCTGAGAAGTTGCAACTTACTTAAAGAGAGCATTTTGCAGTCATATGTAGCATTGTTTGTGCATTGAAGGATTATATTTAGACCCCCAGTTTTCAACTGTGTAGTTGCACTTCATTAAGTATTCTGATCATTTAATGCTGCTGGTTCTTCACACCTGAGACCACAATTTAAGCATTAGTGATAACAGTGTCAGAGGTGGACTCATTAATCACTGCCTGAGTATTTATTATGACCTATTAGCTGCCATGTCGAGATGTTAAATGAAAATACAGCCTCTGTTGTCCCAGCAGCCCGTTCACAAAATTGAAAGTGCTGATCCCTGATTGAACTAAAGTTACTGTTCGACCTGACAGTAAAACACTTTGAGAGAGCATCATTTGATTTTACGGAGGGTGTGTAATTCAACCTCGTCTCTTTAAATCACTCCCGGCACAACAACACATGCTGTGAAACACCTGTGCCTCCAAAACCAAAAAAACACACAGCATTGCTAGCGCACAGTCAAGCCCACACTCATGAATTTCACAGCGAATGGTTGGTTTGAAAGGCTGCTTTCTTGATCTTATGGCAACAGCCTGACTCTCTGCAGGTCTAATGGAGTGTTAATCATTTTCCCTTCCTTTCATATAGCACTAATGGCCCTGTGAGCTTTGTTGTTGTGGATTTGTTCTGTGAAACAAAGCCTCCTGTTGCTTTGCCGCTAACATTTTTGTCATGCTGTTTGGAGAAATACAGACAAGCCGTGTGCCGCTGCAGCAGGCGTTTCTGCACGTTTGTGTTTCTCGTGGCGATGATGGGTGTCATCTTCACTGCCAGCTGCAACATGCAGTCGTTGGTTTGTGTGGTTCTGTGGATAAGCTACTGTTTTGCAATGACCTTCCACCTACTGAACTTAAAAACCTGATGCTCATTCAGCTGAAACTCGACATTTATATACACTGTAAAATCTACATTTTCATCACAGAATGACATTAAAACAGATTAAGCAACTAGTGATCACTATGAGAGTTTTAGACCTAAAATTAGGCTGTAAAACCAATTTTGTTGAAGTGTAATTATTTTTGATTAATGTTGGAAAATCGACAGAGATCATTTTCTGCTTCTTTTTAATGTAGCAGAGATCACTCTAATAAAGGTCAACATTTCATTTTAGGATTATGAGACGGAGTGGTTTATAACCCGGAAGAAACATATTTGTGTTTTATAAATAATTATTATTATTGAAGGTTTTTGTGGCTCTATTGGTCTTTATTCATTAGCACTAAATGGACCGGGAATCGAACCGGAGACACCTTTGCATTATGGTGTGCCTGCTCTGCCACTGAGCTGTGCTGCAACCCATTATACAAATTATCTAATTGATTTTGAATTAATGTCTTAATTGATCATTACGTTAGTGTGGCCATTTGTTCCTGTTAACGCAGCCAGATCAGACTCTTGGCACACAGATCTGCTTTGTCTTAAACTTAATTAAAATTGAACACGTCTTGCAGTGAATCTAAAGGAGTCCTCCTGACTCTGTTTTGCAACAGAATCGACAAATAATTCTTGCTCTAGAAACAAAGCTGCTCTCCTAAAGCTAAAGCACTGATTTCATGATGCATCAGTTTGTTTTTTTTGGGTCATGGAGTTATGTCATTGTAGCCCTCATACGGCTCCATTCGATTGGGCTAATGCACATCATGTAAAAGATGACTGCATTTGATAAACAATGTGGGCTGCAAGGTTTAGTAATTGCATTTTAAATTCAAATTATATTAATGGACAGCTCCTCTGCTTTCTGTGTGGAGCTGAAATCGACTCGATTGACCTCTTCATCTCGCAGCCGCTGCCGTTTCCGCTGTTTTTGCTTTCGCTTCAGGTTGGGTTGTGGTCTGCATACCTAGCCGCAGCTGGTATGTAAAAATCATTGAAATGACAGCTGGAGAGCACAGCTAAAGAAAGCAGCAGCGTTGTTTCTGTCTGCCAGCTGATTTCTGCCCTCTTTTGTATTCTGCGTTTGCAGATACAAAGCCGTCATCGAGGCCTGCTCCCTTCAGCCTGACATCGACATCCTTCCACAAGGAGACCAGACAGAGATCGGTGAGCGGGTCAGTACCACCTGGAGTATTCTGTACATATTACATAAGTCCTCAAGTCATTTTTCATCATTACTGTGCAGCAAGGCTTTGATTTTTCTGCTTGCATGGAGCTGGACTGACCTCATTTAGTCAAAGCACTGTTCTGCTGCAATTTCTTTTTTGTGCGCTTCTAATGATGGAAATAAATCATTATCTCCTTTGTTTTTTGTTTCATATTCATATTAACTGTTACCAAAAGCCTTTGGGTTGCTATTTTTTCCTATCTTCTTGTGCAGGGTATCATCTTATCAGGAGGACAGAAACAGCGGATCAGCGTGGCCAGAGCCTTGTACCAGCAGACCAACGTTGTCTTTCTGGTGAGTCTGTACAGACACACAGCAGAGAGGGTTTTATCAAGAGAGTCACTTTGGTTGATTGGTTTGATATTTCAGCATTCGGTCAGACGTGATTCTATTTCTGAAACTGTCCTGCATAACAAAAATAGCAGCATACACCTTCAGCTCAGAGCAGATGACTCTGAGATGTCAGATCCTGATGGATTTTAGTCTTTTAGGACATATTTGTTTCATGTGACTTATTTCCCCCCTCTGCCCCCCAACACACACACTCACAATCTATTTTGCTTGGTTCCTAACATGTGAAAGTGTGTAAAATGAATGTTTTGCACCTCTTGCAAAATGTAGGGAGAATCACTACGTTTTACCCTGACCTGAGCAACATGTTGTGTCTTTTTTGTCCACTCATAGAAATAAAAGCGGGGGAAAAACGCATACAAAACATATATCTTAAGGTATTTTCATGTGTAAGAATGGCCCAATAAAAGTGCTGAGTACAGTACAAACTGAGTTTTATTTACTTTTCCTCCACTTTTCATGAACCCCTCTGTGCATCACACTAAAACACTGACAAATGTGAGAAAGTCAAAGTGGTATTAACTCTCTTGCAAGGTACTAATTTGTGTCATGTTGGAGGTGAAAAAACTTTTGAAATCATTTCTCCTTCTCATTTTTCCCACATCCCAAAAGCCTCAGAGCTGTGCAGACGTTTAGCGTTCCACTGTTTGTTCTGACACACGGTTGTTTTCTTGCACTTTGAAACGTCTGCTTATATATTTTTAGGATGACCCATTTTCTGCTTTAGACATCCACCTGAGTGACCATCTGATGCAGGACGGCATCCTGAAGCTGCTGAGGGAGGAGAAGAGGACGGTGGTGCTGGTCACACACAAACTGCAGTATCTGCCACACGCGGACTGGGTAGGACCACTCGGTCTGGCTTCCTTCACTCAAACATTTTGTTGACGCTTCATCACCAAGACGTCTCTAAAGTGCACACATGTATTCTGTGGCTGCGCTTCTTCACGTCAGATTATCGCCATGAAAGACGGGACGATCCAGACTGAAGGGACTCTGAAGGATATCCAGAACTCTGAACCAGAACTGTTCAGGCAGTGGAAGACCTTGATGCACAGGCAGGACCGGGAGTTTGAGACGGTGATTAATGACCTGCACTTACAGTATTAATGAGTTTTTAATGACTCCGAGTCAGCATTTAGTGAGACACCGCTTCTTTTAATTTGAGAAATTTCTGAGCAGACCACTGTAGGAGCTTCAAGAGAGCATTAGATAAGTGCTTTTATTAGGAAAAATATATCCGGTCCGGGTCAGAAGTTTATTATCACGGGTAAGATTGTTTTTGCACAGTGGACTGATTGTACAGCAAACAGAAGTAGAAAAATAAAAAAAAATATATGTTTTTTATTTAAACCTGATCATACATGCAGGTTAAGATTCATACACACGCATGGACATTTGGGTAAACGCCGTCAACGAGGTTTCTGAGTGAATATCTGGTCTGTCATCTCAGATGGATTGGTTTTCTTTTGTGCCACAGATGCAACTTTTAAGCACATTAACCACATTTCCAGCAGGACGACATGCAGGTCATTCCAGCAGACTGCTGTTATCTTGATTTGTCCATTTCAAAGCCAGTGCTAATACGTAATTGGGATCATTGTCCTGTTGGAACTCCAATTAAGTAAAGAAAATTGGTCAGAATAACCCAAAACAATCCATAAACCAGCACAGTTTGACAGGAGAGGGATCCAGAGGACGCTGGCCAGTACAACAAACCTTCAAGTTGGACTGAAGTCCTTTAACCTTCCCTCAAAACAACAACTAGATGACTGAAACATATTTTAGTGTTCTAACATTACCAAATACAAATTCACAGTAAATTCCAATCACATGCATCAAAATCAGGTAAATGTTGATTATTCAAAACATGACATCCATATGGCATTCATGCCCATGATAAGATGTAAACCTTCCTTGGAACTGTGCATAAAACCATTCCTGAACCTGTTTTTTTTTTTGTTTTTTTTAGGAAACTGTGGCAGAGAACATGACGAATCTGGAGAGGAAAAACCTGCGGAGGGCCATGTACTCCAGAGAAGCTCTGAGGACGGAGGAGGACGAGGAAGGTGAGAGGAGATGGGGGAAACAAACCAGCTGGAGCAAATTTATGCATGAATGCAGTCTGAGCTTCTCTGATTTCATCCTGGCTGATAATATGCAGGATGACATTTACCTTCACCTGCTGTGTTTGCTGAGAAGCATCTGCTACGTTAAAGCTTAGGCTCACCAGGCTCACTTTAATATGTAAGTCTGTAGTAATCCATGTGACTCCTAGTGCTTTTATTTTCTGCATTATGGTTGACGCAAACACTTCAGAATAGATAAATAATCTCAGTCTTCTTCTTGGCTCTCGTTTTGACTCACCAGGCGCTCAGAAATGTCACCCCCCTCTCAGTCCAGCAGCGTCCTGCTGTGACTCTGTGTGTTTGTGTTTGTCTTTGACAAAAAGGTGAAGGTGTTGAACTGCAGATGCTGCGCTCTTTATCTGTGCTCTGTGTTGTCTCCCGTGTGCTGGCGGCACCTCGGGCTGGACTTGTGCGATGTCTCCGGCAGCAGTGGTTGCCGTCCTTGCCTTTGAGCAAACAGGTGTGGCCAGAAAACGCATGGTTTGGATAGAGAAATGGCAACAAAGCAGCCATTGTGGCACTGCGATGCTGGTAGCAAACTGCAAAGTGTGTGGATTTCTGCGTTTTAGAAAACCGTCATTCCTTCGTAGCAAAGCCTTTCTCTCACTTCCCTCTGAAACGTTCCCAACTCCTGCTTAGGCGACTGAATGACAGCATGGCTGTAGGTAACTGTTGACCTATTTTTACCCCTGCTGGTTATTAAGCCTGATTTCCTCCTGCTCTCCCTCTGCTTCCGGCATGTCTGAGCCCAGAAGGCACTGACAATGGAGCCTCATGCGCCGACGCCTGCTGCTGCATGGTGTGATGTGTTGTATTTACTCTTCGTCGTGAATGAGGAGGTGGAAAGAGTTTTAATCACCAGGTGCCGCAGCCCTCCGCTGACAGTGCCCTGCAAAAGTATCCATGCTCCCTGAACTTTCTGCTACATTGCAGCCACAACGTTTATTTGTCGTTTGTTGGAATGTTCCGGAAATAAAGCAACATTAAAAAGCACACCATTGTGAAGTTGAAGGAAAAATTTAACTTTTTTGTTTTGTTTTGTAAGCAAAAAGTTGTGGTGTGTTTTTACTCATTCTTTAAGTGAGGAGAACTAATTAGGTTTACAGTACAGAGGTAAGTGTCTTATTATGTCATTACAACTTGCTCATACTTATCAAGTTCAACAGTATTCTTGAACTGATCTGAAGTGTTATGCTCAGCATTACATTTGTGAACCAACATACATTATAGAATCATGACGTCATCAGATCATATTTTTTCAACACTGAAATCAGCTGTATAAATGTTCAAAACTTCAGTTTGCAGGTTCGCTTGAGCAGAAAGGGAGTAAGGGGATGTCCTGAACATTAACCCTTTACAATCCAAAATCCTCACTGCTGTCCAATACTTAACTTTTTTTTTTTCATAGACTCAATTTAAAATGATTAACTTATCAAGCATTTTTTATCCAAAAGTTCACACCACTTGATGAGTGTTCAACAAGTTGATGAGAGTTAAGTTATGCTCGCTTGAGATATTTTATTAAACACAATGTTTTGTTTTATTTTGCACCTGAGCTGTGGATTTTTGCAGCTCCTCCAGAATTATCAGGGACCATTAAGGAATGCTTGAACTGTTTGATTTAGCAGCCATTTTCCTCTGATGATGAATTAACCTTCCATCCATGATGTTTTATAACCTAATCCTACCTTAAATATCCCCACAGCTTCATCCCTGACCTTTCTGTTGTGTTGTTTGGTCATAGATGTTTGCTGAGTTTCCTCTGCAGCCTTCAAAGAATAGCTGAGATTGAATTACACATAGTTAGCATAAGTAACATATGGTAAATGACCTGCATTTGTATAGTGCTTTATCAAGTCTGAGGACTCCAAAGCATTTTACACTACAATCAGTCATCCACCCATTCACACATTATAGTTGTGAGCTATATAATAGCCACAGCTGCCTTGGGGCAGACTAACAGAATCTAGACTGCCATCCAATCGGCACCGGGCGCTCTGATTACCACCTACAGGTGAGGCAGGTGAAGTAATTTGCCCAACAACTGAGACGGACAGAGTAGGGATCCAAACCGGGAACTCACCGCTTACAGAAAACCCTGTCCACTGAGCCACTGGCACTTCATGCCAAAATGGTTGCACTAGATTTTCTTTCGGAGTCCTAGAGTTAAGTGGACTGATTACATGTTTTTGTCTAAAAGAAAAGGGGAAAACTGTCCTCTTAGCACAAAAAGTCCCCAACTTTGAGCTGCTCTGTGACTTAACACCCTAATAACATAGATTGAGGTTTGTGATTGTAAAGTGATGAAATTTGAAAAGTTCAAACGGTGTGAATAATTAGCAAAGCACAGAACAACTTATTAAAGTCTCTTCTCTGTCTTTATTAGCTGTTTTGCCCTAGAACTACTTCATAACAAAGGTGAATGATGAGAAGTCACTTCAGATAGACACAGAAATAAGACGACTTATGTAAAAAAAAAAAAAAAACTATGCAAGTGTACCAGTAAAACAAATACCACATTTGTTTTACCTGCTGCTTGACCTTTCACCTCCTCTCGCTCTTGACCCCAGAGGAATCGTTGGACAGCGACGATGACGACAACTTGTCGCAGGTGATGCGTCAGCGAGCCACCATCCCCTGGCGCTCCTGCAGTACCTACCTGTCCTCCGCCGGCCTCCTCCTCCTCACTCTGCTCCTCCTCTCACAGCTCTTAAAACACTCCCTCATGGTCGCCATCGACTACTGGCTGGCGCACTGGACGTCTCATGTCATCACGACCAAGATAGACGCCTCGGCTCACAACTGCACCCTCGTTAAGGTGAGTAGCTGATGAAAACCCGGCTGACTAAGCCTTCTCTTCCTTCACCGTTGTTTGTGCCGTGCTGCAGCGGTCCGGCCTCTCTACTGCGACCCTAAAGTAGATTGAGCTGAAATTGAGCTTGGATGAAGGTTTTAAGAACCGCTGTCTGAGTTAAAGTTGTGATTCATACTCATGTCTTCATGCAGCAACTCACCTCCGATGAGATTAAAAGGTTTTCACACTTCAGACACACATCTGGCTTTGCAGAAATGCTTATATACGTAAGGTTGTCAGATTAGGTGCTGCAAAAACAAACAAACAAAAAAAAACACTTTTACATTTGGGATGACGTTGCAATCTTTCAACATCCAGTGCAATGAACAGATTTCTATTCCTTGCAATTATTCAGTGGGTGTAATATCTGCAGAATTCCCCTCCAGTGAAATCATCACAGCTTTTTTACATTTTCTTCACGCTCTTCTCACCGATTCTCCACTGAATCTCAATTGAACAGAGCTGACCTAAAACCAAAACACAGAAATTGCCAGCACCAGATGGCGTGCTCACTAACCCACCCTGAAGCAGCAGCAGCAGCCGTTCAGTCAGTCTGCATAGCAGAGCTGGAGTCACGCATTTATGGGAAAATCTGTGCCAAAATTTGAAATATCTTATTACAAAAAGCAGAATTGAATCTCTAAATTAAAGTATTCACGCCTCTTTAGCCACTTTCTTTCTACATGTGGTTTATTCATATATTTTTTTTTCACGCTGAACTTATAGCACATGAGAAACATGTGCTATAAAGCTTCAATCCCCATTCACTGTAAACATGGTGAGGAAAGCTGTGCTGCGCCATTCGCACTCAGAGGTCACACCAACTGTTTTCTGGTTGTCGTATCCAAGACGAGTAAAGCAACAACTTTATTAATAGTTTTACGTGTTCATGTCCCACAGACGGAAATTTGATACCTTGTCAGGCTACAAACAGAGTCAGCTGGCCATGAGGGCTGCAGCGTCTGAAAAGCTCTGGAGAACACAAGCACACTACGAGCACAGCTAAGTGTTCAGAAATTGTCACCGAGCGTATCTTGTTTGGCGGAGCTTCAGAGACGCTCTGCCAGGTTTATCTAATCTGCTCTGTGCAATAGACTAATCCACATGGGGACATTCAGAAGTCCTGTTTGGACATCAAGCACACACACGCACGCACGCACGCACGCACACTTCCCATGAGCAGCTCAGAACTAAGGAGACGGGAGAATTCAACCTGCATTTTCACCACACTGGACAGACAATAAGCCGAGTTTAGGCTTTATGAAACTGTAGCAGGAACACACAGGTAGGAATATTTTTAAGTCAGAGGACAAAACAATCTTTTAGGTTTGCTTGACATTGTCCAAAGTAAAAAAAAGGCAGATTTAGTCGCTGTAATCTGCTTTTAAAATGTGCCGTAACTTGTAAAAGTCACATTTTATTACATTCCAACCACAAACTTCCATATATTTTTGGGAGGCTTTTGTGAAATAACAAGGGTTTCAAATCTTTCTACAAATAAACTCTTACATTTTTATTTAGCACTACTGAATCAAAGCTTTCTAAAACCAGCCTTCATTGATGAAAAATGTCCTTATCGGTTTTGGTTAATATATTTGGGGTTGTTGTCCTGCTGTAAGGTGAACCAGATGGATCGTTTTATTTATGTTGTCAGAGTAAATAGCTCAGCCCTTTAGATTTTATTTATGAAACCTTTTGATATCCAAATATCATTTTATTTCCACTTTACAATCTTGCACTTCTTTGTTTTTCTCAAAACAATCTCTCTTAAATACAAAGAAGTTTGACAAAATGAGGAAAGGTTGAGAATGTTGATGAGAAGTTATGAGAATATTTTTAAAGCTTTGTTCTCATTTACATGTTCACCAATTTTACTGTCGTCATAGTTTTTTTTTTTTTTTTTTGCTTTGGATGATATTACCAAGATCTAAGCAAATCTTAATATAGATGTTGTTAATGTTAATAATTCAATTGCTGTCACATATGAACTCATCTTCTTACCACGGCTTTAAACACTAATGGAACAATTAATTTGATTTGATTAATTACTGGTTTTGGTTTGATTCCTTCAGCCAGAAGCAGCTCAGTTTTTAATTATACTTGGAAGCCTTGTGTTGTCTCCTTCATGTGCTGCATGGCTCTATTAAATCACTAGAAGAACACAAAAATACTCATAAAAAGACAAAGAAAACACATTTGAAGTGCAGGTTGAAGCTGCTTGAACTGAAGAGAGAGAGAGAGAGGGAAACAACAAAGCATCATCAGCTCTTCCTTTTCTCCCTTTTTGTTTGTTCAAAAGTTGCCAGCTCAGCTCTGAGCTTCTCTGGCTTCTGCTGCATTAGATGGCTAATTTTTAACCAGCCTCACAGCTTAATTATGCTGGTAATTATAGCACAGGCAAACAAAGTGACACCTCCTCAGATGCTAAGTGTTACATCCATCTTGTTGATAAATGTGCCTCTGTGCTGCAGGACTGTGGCTTCAGCCACTCGTGGTATCTGTCCGTGTTTAGCGTGCTCTGCTGCCTTGGCATCGTCCTCTGTCTCGCCACCTCTGTGACCGTGGAGTGGACGGGCCTCAAAGTGGCCAAGGAGCTCCACCACAACCTGCTCAACAAGATCATACTGGCCCCCATGAGGTAGGGCACCCACAGTGCGGGCCTGCCTCATCTGAGGTGAAAACAGGATGTCAGTGTGCTGTGTGTCTCTCTGGGTCCATGTGCAGAACATCGCTTATATGAAGGGACGCGGTTAAAAGCACCTTCATTTGGCCTCGTTACTCAGAGCGCAATCTGTTCTCTGGCACGTCTCTGAAAACAGACATGCGTGTTTGTACGCCCTTCGTAGACACTCGCACGCGCAAAAATAAAAATAAAAACCCTCGCTGTACTCACTCAGCACCAACCGATTTAAACCGAAACGGCTGATTGGAAAGACTGCAAACAGAAACTGCTGATTAGTTCAATACTTAAATGTGGGGATCTTTAGATTTAAACTTGCATGAAAAAAATGTTGAGTAGTAAGTAGAAGGTAAGGAGTTTGAAAATAGGAATAGGAAGTAATATATGATTAAAAATCACTGAATAATTATCAGTAAAAGGAAAAAGCCAATAATAGTGAAAAGTAGCTAATAACTAAGAAAAGTTGACTAAATAAGATGGTAATATTTATATGTTAATCAAATATATAAGGAACCAGAAAGTTATAAGAACGTAATATTAAAAAGGAGAAAGTCCTAACATGTAGATATTATCGAAGAAGAATTAAGTGTTAATTGCATCAATACTGAGTATTAACTAAGTCTTATATTGCAAGTAGCAATCTATTGATTAGAAATAGATAAACAGAAGTGGGTAAGTAAGAAATAAGGAAGCCATAATCAATTTAACTTAATTCAAACTACCTTAAGTAAGTTTCATCTTGCAGTTCAGTAATAATTTAAAGTAATAAGTTAATTAAAATAAAAAACTCAGTTTCCTTTGTTTATTCTTGCTAAATTATGATAAAATATGTATCAAGTTTGTAGGCGAAAGCAAATTTGAGTCCCGTTAACTCCAATTCAACCAGAGTTTGATCATTTAATATTTGGGCTTTAAGTGATTGAACCTCAAATTAACTATATAGTCAAAATGGAATAAATTTTGTCCTGTTTGTCTTTTTAAAAGCCAAAGTATAATAATTTGTTGTAATTAATCTCTGTACCAGTGAATTTAGTTTACTTATAGATTTATTGATTAGTTACACATTCAGTCAGTAACCGATCATTTTAATTTATTCCGGCTTATTTCAACAATTTCAATTCAGCGGAGGAAACAAAACATATCGAATAATAACGTGCAACGTTAGCTGATCCATTTCATAATAATTAGTTATTGCATTTATCACAATTGCATATTTAATTTCCTTTCCCCTTTGTCCTGCTGAGGCTGTTTGAGACGACCCCGCTCGGCAGCATTCTCAACCGGTTTTCCACGGACACAAACACGATCGACCAGCACATCCCCACCACCCTGGAGTGTCTGTCCCGCTCCACCCTGCTGTGTCTCTCCGCCCTGGGCGTCATCTCTTATGTGACGCCCGTTTTCCTCATCGCCCTGCTGCCGCTGGCTGTCGCCTGTTACTTCATCCAGAAATACTTTCGAGTGGCTTCAAGGTGAGTCAGCTGGTTTGGAATATTGCGGCTTTATGATGCCCTTTAGTAGCACAATTTGAACTGTGATTGATATTTTCCTTCTCCTGTTTGCCTGCTGGTCAGGGACCTGCAGCAGCTGGAGGATGCAACACAACTCCCTTTACTCTCCCACTTCTCTGAGACGGTAGAGGGGCTCAGCACGATAAGGGCTCTCAGGTAAAATGCAGACATTCTGCCCTCAGATCTGCAGACAAAAGAGCTTGTAACCTGTAATACTAAAATTGAAGGAAGACAGAGATAAGTGGGGCCTGGGATTTAGGTTAAATGCTGTAAAAATTGACCTGAATTTTCAGAAAGCTGTTTTTTTGGGGGACGATTAAAGATAAGAGAAATACGTTTTTTAGCCATGGTGGTATTCTATAAGAAAAAGTCCTGAATGAAAAGCTTGAAGATATAATAACTTACTTTCTGTTAGGGTTTCCAGAAGCTGTTTTTACATTTTTCATGATGGTCTGACAGTAAGCAAAATCTATCGAAACACATTCACCTTCAATCGGCTTTGTATGCGTCCTTTTTCTGAATCTAGCCTAAAAAATGTTAATTTTTAATGCAAAATATAAGCAGAAACCTGCATGTCTAAAGTGTGTCAGATTCATACTTTTATCTGCCTTCATAAGAAAGGATTAATCACCACTCACTATTCTGAATGTTTACATTTTTTATTATATTGACCAGCAGGGAGAGTTAAAACATTCTTCTTCTTGCTTTGGATAGACACTCCAAACTAAGACAGTCTTTGTCATTGTTTATCTTTGGTCAGTAAATGATGTCAATATATGGCAAATTCATTTTCTTTCTTTGGTTTTGGTCTGGGATTTGATGTTGTTATTGCCACCTACTGTCTCAACATGGCTATCACAGGATTTTAGTTACATTTGTGTGTGTGTGTTTTTTTTAAACAAAATATAATTTAAAAAAAAAATCTGAATTTGTCAAGTCCCAAATGATCTAGCATAGAGAAAATAACATATAAAAGTGTTTATTTTTGGCAAAGAGATGGTAGAATGACTGAAGTTTACATGTGCAGAGCGACTTTAAACAGAGCTCTCTTGCTTGATTTCAGCTTTGAGTGAATGACGCTTCAGCATTGTCCTCTGATGTTTCTGATATTGCAGCAAATGAAATGGGAATCTCCAGCTAAGTTAAGCTCTCTGTGATTCTTAAAAAACATTTAAAAATGTTCCATTGTTACATATCCCCCACATTTGCTGCTCTGTTACAAAATGTTTGCAAATGTCTATAAAATAACAGAGCAATGAACCCATAGTAACGCTGTTTAATCTCACGCTATCCTATGCAGATGCTTTGTCTGCACTGATGAAGCTTCACTCCCCTCAGCATGCCACATGCTTGCAGTAGCTGCCATGCAACGGAGTTTGACTTATTTTCTGAACAATTTAACTAACATTAACTTTCCACATCCCAACAATGATGAGGCCAGTTGGTGTGGCCTCAATCACCAACTCTAGCTATGTTTGTTTATATCAAACATAGCTATTTATGCTACAGCATGGGGCTACAAAATGTACTTAATGTTGCAGTAAAGACAGCGATAAGGTCACCTGATCTCATGCTTCTCTATACAGATGTATTGGAACAGCTTCCACAGCTGGTGAATTGGACTTATGTTCTAATCAATTCAGTCAATATCAATTATCAACTTTTCTAACAGCAGATCTATTTGTTTCTTACATTTTATTCACCAAGAATTACGCTGGAAATCTTTTCTTTTACCGAAAACTACCATAGTAACATGTGTTACAGTTTGCTGGGTTAGACCCCTTAAATTTCATCATCCTGCTTCAGAATGACCTTCCTACTTTTTAATTCTGACTCTGATCCAGTCAGGCAGGAGAAAGCTGCCTGCAGGGAAGCCGGTAGAGTTTTGAAGATGTCGTGGAACAAATTAAATCTTCCCTCTCGGCAGATACGAGCCCAGGTTCAGACAGAGGCTGCTGCAGTTCACCGACGCCAACAACATCGCCTCGCTCTTCCTCACGGCCGCCAACCGTTGGCTGGAGGTCCGAATGGTAATGAACCATCTGCTGTTTGGATCTTTGACGTTCAGATCAGTTCTGCTGCGGTGCTGGCCACTGTGCTGGCACACATTTATGCCAGTATGGAAGGATAACTGCTTTCTCTATTGAATTACTGAAATACTCATCACCATAAAAGGCAGTCTTCACATCATGTGCGATGTCTCAGCTGCTGCCAATAAGCCAGTCTACTCTTGTGAATCACTTTACCTGTGATATATGACGTTCAGTCCTTCATTGAGTCTCCTTGCTGTGGTCTGCAGGAGTACGTCGGAGCCTGTGTGGTGCTGGTGGCAGCTGTGGCCTCAATCACCAACTCTCTGTACAACCAGCTGCCCCCCGGCCTGGTGGGGCTCGGACTCACATACGCTCTCATGGTGAGCATGTTTTTAATCTGTACCAAATATCTTGGAACATTTTTACCAAAAGGAGCTCATTTCTTTTTCATCTCAAGGTTCATAACCATGGGTATCAGTTCTTTAAAAGCCATTATGATTGGTATTTCATACTACATTTCCTTTTTACTGAACATGTTTAATAAAAACATTTAATAATCGTGAAGGTTTAGAAAAACGTAAACTCAGTATTCTTCATAATAAGAATCAGACCACCTCATCAACCACATTTCTACAAACCTGAACTTTAATGTCACAGGAAATGCATGTTATGGACCAACACTAATTATTGCACATTGAATGAAGTTGAAAGAAAATTTGAAAAAAAAAAAAAAGGAAAACATATTGCATAAATTTATTTTCAGCCTCATGTACTCTGATCACACTAAATAAAAGATAAACTGGAAAAAAAAATCTCTATAATCCTTGCCCTAGCGGTTAATCAATAGGGGCTGCCACGTCTTACGGGTTGCCAGTTATACTCTTTAAATTTCCAGATGATAGACTAAACAATCTTCCACAACATATTTAAATCTGTTAAATTCATTTAACTCGTCTGCAGCTTTCCTAGGTCCTCGTGTTGCTGTTTGTAATGTTTTCTCTGAGACCTTCACTGGAAACTTTTAGCTAAGCAGAGATTAAATTACACACTCTGTTTACTTCAAGGCTGCTTGTTGCTCTAGGTTTTTGTTTAAGGGTAGCAAAAGGCACTCAGTAAAGGTAGCCAAGTGCACATTTGATATAAGATTGTAAAGAAAAAAAGATATTTAAAAAAAAAATTAGAATGATTTTTAGATTACTTTCAAAACACTGGGATTTGAATCGAAAACTTTGAATCTTTGACTGTAACATGGAAGTGACTACAGAAGCATGCTTGCATCAGCCTCTTTTTTCCTAACTAGAAATTAGATCAAACATGTTTTTTTTTTCTTTTTTGCCACATAAACCCCCCCCAGATTTCTCAATATCTTCCATTTTCTTTTAGATGTACTGCAATATTTTTCTCTCCGAAGTTTACTACTATCAAAAGAAACAAAAAGTAATGTGGTAAACGTTATGAGCTGCTCTAAAAATCATCAACGTTTCAGACATAAAATCTTAGTCGTCGGGTCTCTCTGCTCGGTGGTGCGTCCAGACTGGAGGCGCTACGTACTGTAACCGTCCTCCCTGTCCTCTCGTATCAGGTGTCCAACTACATGAACTGGATGGTGAGGAACTTGGCAGACATGGAGGTGCAGCTTGGCTCAGTCAAGAGGATTAATGGCCTGCTCAAAACCGAACCGGAGAATTACGAGGGACTCCTCAGTGAGTGGAGCAGACAGCGTTTTCTGCAAGCCCTAATCAACCCACTTCCTCTTTTACCTTATTTTTTATTCATTGCCTTTTTTGACGTTTATGCGTAACATGCTTCAAGTTCTTCTCATTCTGAGATAGTAGTTTGCTGAGCGAGGCTGTGGTAACGTTTCTGTGACGTTTCTGCGTCTCAGGTGTGTCTCAGGTGCCCGACGGTTGGCCTCGACAAGGAGAGATAAAGATCCAGAATCTGAGCGTGCGCTACGACACAACGCTAAAACCTGTGCTCAAAAATGTCAACGCACACGTGCATCCTGGTCAGAAGGTGAGAAGAGCCGCTGCCTGCAGAAGCTGCTTCGCAGATCTGAGCGTTTCTCATGCCGCTACGATTTCATGTCTTTCAGGTGGGGATCTGTGGGAGAACTGGCAGCGGCAAATCGTCTTTCTCCTTGGCCTTCTTCCGCATGGTGGACATGTTTGAGGGTAAAATTGTTGCCGAATTAGTTCAATACAAGCAGCTGCAGATAGAGAGCAGAGAACGTGCTGGTAGTTCTGGTGCGGATGCATTTAAAAATGCTTAAAATAAACAAGCGTTTTATTACAGCAGCATCATTTCACAAAGCAAAACATTTTTTTAAAATTCATCATTTAATTTGAGAATATTTATTTGATGCAGAAATAAATACATGTTGGGTTGTTGGGTTGCTAAAACACCTGATGCTGACACTCCAGGGGTTCCTCGTTTGTTGTTTTGTAAAAACATACAACATAGTTCAACATTGTTCTACAAACGTAAAAAGGTTTTCTAGAAATAAACCTGCAGCGTTACAGATCCTCCTCCATACTAAACATTGGTACATGTATATAGCATCTAGTTGTTGCTATGGAAACTTAATTTTCAAAGATGCTTAGTATAAGATCATGCTTCTGTGATAAAAGACAAACTTAAAGGGCTTTCTACATATTTAACAGCCAATAAATGTATCTGTCTATATTCCAGCGCTGCTTTAAGCGTTTTAAAAAGAAGCGAAACAGGAACTTTGCTTTTCCTGTTTCACAGGGCGGATTGTGATTGACAACATCGACATCTCCAAGCTGCCTCTGCAGACCCTCAGGTCCCGGCTGTCCATCATCCTTCAAGACCCCTTCCTGTTCAGCGGCACCATCCGGTACGACGAACTCCTCTGTCAACAGGAAGGCTTGTTAATGGAGGCTCAGATCGGATCGTAGTTAATGAAGAGGGACGCAGGACATTTCCAGAACATTTGGGAAAACTGCGCCAGCCATTAATCGCACTTATCTGAAACATGAGAAGAGCTGCTCATAGATAAGAGGTCATTTCTCTGAAACGTTCAGAGGAGGTTTTTATTTATAGACCACAGTGGTACACCCCATAAAAGTCTTTTAATGTTGGGAAACAGACGACAGGGAATTAATTACGGCTTTGGATATTCAGATCAGCCGTAATGCAAAAGGTACAGTTTGGTTTTAGTCTCTGGTGTGAACAGCCTGATATCAGATGAAGTTTAAAATCAATATCTCCACTGCCTCTCTGACATTTATTTTAGATTTCACAATCGTATATTGACTACAAAAATACTACCAGAAAGGTTTATTTACATATTATAAAGTACCGGCGCCTCTAAATGTCGCTTGGTGGACCCGTGTGTGCAGGTTCAACCTGGACCCAGAGATGAAAGCGACGGATGAGATGCTGTGGGAAGCTCTGGAGATCGCCCAGCTGAAGCCTGTCGTCAAAACCTTGCCAGGAGGTCTGGGTAAGAGGAAAACAAAACGCCAGCATTCACTTTACGATAAACCCGTTGGATAAGCTGCGCTTCAGCTAATTAATAATCTCAGAGTTCATGTTCAGAGTGCCGTCATCGAGTATCTCCAGTCGAGGATCGAGGATCGTATCAAGTCACTTAGGCATTAAATTTTTAACTTAGCCGACCGTCTTTATATGGCAGATGTGACAGCTGACGCCTGCAGCAGACTCAGTCATATCAGATGTTATTGCGGCTTGCCAAAGTATTAATACAGCATGATTTTTTATTTATTTATTGCCAACATTGTAATTTTATTGACATTTTCTGATCGAAAGTGACAAATATTTCCTTGTAAAAATGGAATAAAAATGACATTTGCTTTGTAAAGCTCTGAGAAGTTTTGCATAAATTTGTATTCAGTCGCTGTTTTAACATCTGGTAATAATTGTCAAATTCAAATTAATTCATGCACTTCAAAATGCAACAACTAGACTCACTAAATCCAGAAATGAAAGTCATAGAAGCCATACTTTCTACTCTACACACGGGTACGCCGGGTCACGTTGGAGCAGGACAATGATCCTAACTTACAGCTGAAATTGAACGAGAATGGTTTAGATAAAGGCATATTAATGTGGCAGAATGACCTAGTCAAAGCTCAGATCTAATATGTGGCAACGCTTAAATGTTTTTGTTAACAGACTCTCTCCATGTATCCTGATTTAGTTTTGAACTGTTTTGTAATGAAGAAGGGAAAATGTGTCTGAAAAGTGAGACAAAAAAAAAAACCCCACATTCGTCCACAACCCAATAGAAGATAGAAAGAGGGCAGGAGGGCAGAATACAAATACACCCCGCCCACTTTTCGTGTTTTTATTTGTAAAGAAAATCTATTTCTGTCAGTTTCCCTTGTCTTCACAATTAAGGACTACTTTGTATTACGCTACGTCAAAAAAGTCCATTAAATACGTTGAAATGTGTCATTTTAATGTGACAAAATGTGACAAAGCTTCAAAGGGGTATGAATACTTTTGCAAGCCTTTGTATGTGAAAGCAGTTAAGCTGCTGCACACACATCAACTCGCTGCATGAAGCTGTACACGAAGGTTTTTACTGCACTTTTTACACAGTTTTTCAAGAAAACAGAAGAGAAGCTGCGCTGCTAATGTTTGACTAATGCTAATGTCATCTGATGCATCTTTCCACGTCAGAGTCAGAAACCTGTTTTCTTTTGCAGAGTGTAGCACTGATGAAAGCAGGCATCTGGAAACTGAAGACAGATGCTAAATAAGACATTTGTGTGTGGACAGGGACTTTAAGGTTTAATTAAGTTTCCCTACGATTTAAGGAAAGTGTGTGTACAGTGCCTGTGTTGCATAATAAACAGTTTGAGGTTCACTTCATGGGTGATCATGGAGCTAAGAAAGTGAGAAAACATCAGAAATAATTAACGTCTCCTGTTTTGTTTTTTGTTTTTTTACTTTTTCAAATTTTTACTTTTATTCATTCTCTGTATTTTGAACCAGTATATAAAAATGTACTGGGGAGGAGAAGCCATAAATATTGCAACTTGTGAGGGAAATATTTATCAAGTTACAGCTACTATGTAACAGACAGAGGATCAGCTTAAGAATTTCACCTCAATTATTGAGCAAGTTTAGAGTTTCAAAAAGGCCACTTATAAATGTTGCATACCTGTCACTGTGCTCATGGGAACAGATGTTTATTGGACTCACTGGGATCTGGTCAGTTTAACACTTTTTTCCTTTTACTAAGTGTTTTAGATCATTTTTTGAAAAAAACCAAAACAAAACAAAATGTTAACTAGTAAAATACATTATTCTAGTAGCTGCTATATTAGCAGTTCATATGGAGACAATTATACAGTCGATCTTATGTTTAGGATTTCTCCATCATAAAGGTTCAAATACATTAAAAAAAAGTTATTCTGATTTCAACATCTCAAGCTTTGTATATTAGGTCAATCTTTTATTACTGTAGCTTAGTCCCTTGTTACTAACTGTGATTCCAATGGTAAAAAATTTGTTATAAAACCTACTAATAGTATAAACATCATATTATAAGGTTAAAAAATACAGAGCAAAAGTTCAAAGTTCTCTTCTGCTTTCCCGTATTCAGTCCACATTCGAGCCTTTATGACGACTTTGTGGTTGTCGTTCATGAAGTTTGTGGTTGTTGTTTTCAGACGCCATGGTGACGGAGGGAGGAGAGAACTTCAGCCAGGGTCAGAGACAGCTCTTCTGCCTGGCCAGAGCCTTCGTGAGGAAGAGCAGCATCCTCATCATGGACGAAGCCACGGCCTCCATAGACATGGCGACGGTCAGTACGCGTCTAACAAGAGAAACATCTCGAGGCGATGAAATGGAGACGAGGCGTTTTAGGAAGGGAGGCGCAGGAAATGAGAAAAGCCGAGATAGGAGTGGGGCGACGGAAATGAGAGCTCACAAAGTTCCCTGGGTGCATTTTAGCTGCCAGCGACGGCGCAAAGATAACGACAAACGAAGATGTTTATGGGATAAAACTCCAGATACGATGAAGTGTAAGAGGCAGATTGAAATGTTTCAAGGAGAAATTAATGACAGTGAGTCTCACATGATCTTAAATTAAAAATATTTACTTCTATAATTAACTATTGAGACCCGCAGATTTGGTCAAAGGTTTACACCTCATTCTGAATCCCATATTCATTTTTGGACTTTTACTGAAACCTTCCAGTTTTTCTCGTTGGTGTCGAGTTGTTAATTCTGCATTCAGCTGCAGCGACTTTGCAAACAAGAAATTTGTATCGGATGTGTATTTTCTCTAAACCAAGTCAGGGTCAAAATGGTCTGTACAGGCTCAAAATATTAATAGTGCGCATAAACCACTATTAATATTTGATTTAGCAAGTCGCGTCTCACCCAGTTCTGTTTTGTACCCATCAACAACTTTCTGTCATGATTCTGGAAGGATATATATTTTTACCGGACTGATTTCCTGGCACACATCCCGGCTTTTAAGCAATAAACATTCAGCAATTTTTAGGTATTTTTTTAGAAATTCCATCTCTGAAGCTTAGTCTGCTTTATCTTTTTCAAAGCCAGTGATGATGTGTGTTTAGGATCAGCGTCCTGCTGGAAAAGCCAACCGTGTGTAAGCCTCAACCATCTGGCCGCAGACTGTCACCTTTAGAGAAAAGGAAATGTTTAGGATGCCCAGAATCAAGATAACACCATGACTCAAACGTCCCATAAACTGGAAGAAGCCGGGACATCAGAGGATGACAACCAATAGAGAACATCCTGCTAGAAAATCAGCTAATTCAAATTCGACTGAAATTTTTAAATGTCTACAGAGACAGAGAGTAGTGGTGCTGGTCCATAAAGCGGTTGAAGCCTGGACACAGTTTGGTCAGGGCTCTGATACCAAACATACGATAAGTTAGGGCTTATTGTTAAGGTGCCAACAATAAGCCTCTGGAACGCTCCAGACCTTACTGACAATGGAAAGGCTCTGCTTAAAAGCAGGGTCAATGCCAGGAAGCTAACTCGTTTACAGAAGTGTTAAGGAGCGGGATCAAATAAAGGAAGTTCCAGAATAATGTGCCATTCAGTCCTAAACAGTCACCTCAAGCTAAACATGTGGATAGTCTTTGACAAGAACTGCGCTTGATAAATACGAACTACTGTGGCAGGGAGAGAGGGAGACGATCAGACGTGGAATCCCAGACCGAGGATTTTAGAGCGAGGAGGAGAGTTGGAAGCAAGCAGAAGTGCTGGAGAGGGTACGCACGAAGCCGAAAGAAGGTGAAATAAAAGAAGGCAGAGCTAAGTGCGTATAAGAGCCTGAGGGGAGTTTCTGTACATTCAGATATCCCTCTCTTGAATGTTCACTGACAAACAGCTCCACTTTGAGCTTACAACAACGTAGCAGGAAAGCCCTGGAGGAAACACAGTTCAGCTTTTAGTGCACACAGATAAACAAGATAGAGGGCAGGAGGAAGAATATATGTGTGTGTGTGTTTTTGTTGTTTTGTTTTGTTTTTTCATTACAAGCGTTAAGTTAAATCTTAATAAAAATCTCATATTTTTATGCAAAGTGGAATCTAACGTGTGCATGTTTGAAACAGCATTCTCTTGCTCTGCATCCCTCAGGAGAGCATCCTGCAGAAAGTGGTGATGACCTCTTTTGCTGACCGGACAGTAGTAACTATAGCAGTGAGTACCTCTTCCTCCTTTTCTTCCTCCTCCTCTTCCTCCTCCTCTTACACTGCAGCAGCTCTTCAGGGATTCCTACAACATAGCGGCTATACATTTCTGCCCCGAGAGTGCTGACTTTCATCCTGCTCTGCTAATGTGTTTCTCATAAATGGTTGCAGTTATTCTGCTGCAAGATTATGAAGCAAAGAGGGGAAACTAGGTCAGAAGGAAAGAAGGAATGAATGAACGTCCCCGACTTGTTTTGTTTTTCTCGTCCTCATAAAAGTTTTCCAAAAAAAACATGAATCTGCCAATGCCGATTGTTTGTATTAAAGAATATTCAGCTATTTTAACTCTATATCTTCCATTTGCAAACTCATTGATTTATGCATCATCACAACACTGCATCCAAGTTTTGAAAGAGAGGACAGTGAGTCGGTTTGACTTCTTCGAAGCTTTCTCTCTGAGCTGTCCCAGTGCAGTAATGGATCCCTTCTTCTCCGCCACGCAGCATCGAGTCCACACCATCCTGAACGCCGACCTGGTCATTGTGATGAAGCGGGGGATCATCCTGGAGTACGACAGACCCCAGGCCCTGCTTGACAGAGAGGACAGCGTCTTCGCCTCCTTCGTGCGAGCGGACAAGTAGAGGAAGCGGCACGAGAAGAGGACAGCTTCGGAAGCGTCAAAGGAAGACATTCAAAGTGCAATTGTCCCATGGAATATATATATTCCTCTTATTTTTTAATCATGCTGTATTATATTTGTACATAAAAATGATTGATTCTTTGTTAATAAAACATAAATTATCATCACAACGTGCTCGGACTCTGGGGTTTTCAGGACGGTGATTTTTATTACTGCAGACGAAGAGAAAAGAGCTCAGCGTGTAACTGCTGCCCCTGCACACACGTCATCCCTGCTCAGTTGCTCAGTCAGTGAATACAGTTCTCTATACAATGGATGATTTTGAACATTGTCATGATTGGTTATTAAAGATGGAGGGGATAGTTTGTTGACCCCTTTAATCTTAAAGAATATAATCTCTTTCAATGATTTGAGATTTAGTTCATAATGTCTCCACCCAAAGATGCAGCTTACTTTGACTAGTCCCAAAAAGTATTGAATTTGTAACTTCATTCTTTTAATTCAATTCACTCTGATTGCATCCATCACTACTCTCAGCACAGTGGCTGATTTGTAAAAAAAAAAAAACACTTTGCGTTTTTTTGACTGCTGGTGCCGTCCCACCTCTCCACCCCATGTGGCCATGTGACCCACATCAAAATACTCCACCTGTTACAGGTCGGGTTCCAATATTTTTTTGCACCACTGGTAATTTTGAAAAAAAAAAAAATGTATTAACTGGAGATTTTTTTCCTCCACTAAAATATTTACCAGATTAATGATGAATTTAGTTTAAGGTTGTTTTTCTTTTTTATTCACGCTGAATGCCAATAATGTGACCGGCTCGATGTAAGATGCCACCATGTGCTGTTGGTTCTCAGGGTTGTTTATAAAGAAACCCTTGAAACATTGTGACGTGTGGTTTATTTGGGTTGAGTGAAGATAACTAATGGATGTTATTAGTTAACGCATGTATTTTTTATATGTGATTTAACCAGCTGCTAGTTGCATCTCTCTTGGATTCTCGTCTCCTCCTGCGCTTGCGTTCCTCCGTTGTAGCAGAAGGAAAAGTGGGCGTGTTGTTGCCTTGAGGCAGCAGCAGAGGCAGGCGGAGGTGACTGGAAAGGATATATTTGACAAGCCGTGGCTTTGCGTAAGGGTTTGTTTGGGGTGAGTAAAGAAAGTCAACTCCTTTTTTAACTACAACGTATCCTTTGAGTACAAACAGCGTTTTTAAAAAAACAATTTAAAAAAAAAATCACCGATAGACTAAAACGGAGGGTGGGGGAGGGACTGCTTCTCCTCCTCGCTCCATCTCACATTACCGAGCTATAGTGGAGTGGCGAGGTCAGCACAGCTCCAGCTGCGACACGTGAACCTGCCTCCAAATCCAAATGTGATCAAACGCCTCACACCCCTGCGTCGCAACTTTATTCCTCCCCCAGAAGCACCTTTTTACGCACGAGGCCACGACCACGAGAGCGCAGCTGCGCGTGTAGCCGAGTGGACTCAGAATGAGGCTGGGCGGCGTGGCCCAGCTACGTCCAGCCAGTCGGTCGGTGCTGTGAGTGGCAGCGGCAGCTGTGGAACGTGGAGGAAGAAAATCCTCTCATGGGACTTCCCGGTCCTGAAGCGCCTGATCCGGAGGCAACGTGAGGTAGCGTGCGAGCCTCCAGAACACGGAGCGGACACCAGCGGGTTCCGACTGGGAAAGACAAACCCGTCTTTGAGCCGAGCGCACAGAGGACCCCGGACCTGAGGGCTGTGGGTACATAGCATGGGAGTGCAATGTTGTCCAGGAAGGGACTCATTCCTGAGGATTACTTGCTGACACGACTAGCTGAGGATGTTCTGCAGCCGACGTTCAAGGCCAAACAAGGGAAGGCTCGGTTTGTGGGAAAAAATGGCACCTGCAACGTCGCGCACACCAACATCCGAGAGCAGGGTCGGTTCTTACAGGACGTGTTCACGACGCTAGTGGATTTAAAATGGCTCCACACTCTCATCATTTTCACCATGTCCTTCCTATGCAGCTGGCTCCTGTTCGGGATGATCTGGTGGCTTGTGGCTTTTGCGCACGGAGACCTGGGTGAGACGGGGGATGATTTTGTCCCGTGCGTAACGGACATCCACTCCTTCTCCTCCGCCTTCCTCTTCTCCATAGAAGTCCAGGTGACCATCGGCTTCGGGGGTCGGATGATCACGGAGGAGTGCGTCTCGGCCATCATCATCCTCATAGTGCAGAACATCGTGGGACTGGTCATCAACGCCATCATGCTGGGCTGCATCTTCATGAAAACTGCGCAGGCCCACCGGCGCGCGGAGACGCTCATCTTCAGCAAGCACGCAGTCATCTCCCTCCGAAACAGCAAGCTGTGTTTTATGATCCGCATCGGGGACCTGAGGAAAAGCATGATCATCAGCGCCACCGTGCGGATGCAGGTGGTGAGGAGGAGCACCACAGAGGAGGGAGAGGTGGTGCCCCTTGACCAGATCGACATCCACATGGATAACCCGGTGGGGACCAACGGCGTCTTCCTGGTGTCCCCCCTCATCATCTGCCATGTCATCGACAAGTCCAGCCCCCTGTACGAGCTTTCACCGAACGACCTGCAGCACCAGGACCTGGAGGTGATCGTGGTGCTGGAGGGGGTGGTGGAGACCACCGGCATCACCACGCAGGCCAGGACTTCCTACGTGTCGGAGGAGATCCTGTGGGGCCAGCGCTTCGTGCCGACGGTGTCCGAAGACGACGGCATGTACGCAGTGGACTACTCCAAGTTTGGAAACACCGTCAAGGTACCGACGCCGTGCTGCAGCGCCAAGAAGCTGGAAGAGGCCGGTGGCGTCGCGCGGTTCAAGCTGAACGAGGGCGTCACCATGCGGCCGTCCGTGAGAAGGCGGAGGGGGGCCGCGATGGTGCGCAGGTCCAGGATGGAGAACAAGTGAGGCGTTCTGCTTAAAACTGAGCCGCTTCATTTTCAGTATCATTAAAAAAAATCATATTTATTTTACATTTGCGCGCACATGCACACATAAACCTGTGTTTACCTCAGGATCAGAGAGACAAAGCACTGAAATAATTCTGACTGTTGGAATAGTTCAGAATTTCAAACTTGGCGTTCTGTGAAAAGGTTACAAGTAGTAAATGACCTATTTATCTTTAATAAATGATCCTCAGTCCCTCCTTATTTATTATGAATCCAGAGTGATTATCTGAGAGGAAACATTAAACTCTACCACCTTTAAAGCAGCTCTAGTCTCAACCCTGTTTTAATGTGGCTTTAATTAATTAATTTATTTTTATTACCAAAGCCCTACACAAAAATATCGTATATGCTGCATCAGTGTCATGACTTCAAATAATAATTATTTTACCATCATTTCATGATTGATCTCTATGACAAAGAAAACAAAGCAAGCAGATTTCTGTGAATTTGAAAGCATTAGGATTTACCAAGGATGAACACCAAAATTGATTAAAAGAAAGGAGTCATAACTACAAAGTCTGAATACCAAAGTACCCAACATTTATCTGAGAGGAGAAAGATGGGAAGGGTTTCAAAGTCTGAGAAAGACATTCGTTCTTTCAGCTTTCAACACCAGAGCTGCCAAGGACAGAAATAGAAACTAGAAACGGTGCCTTACCTTTGTCAGATGTTATTTTTCCCTCTCGGTTGAGGACCAGAAGGCTTTCTCTTACCTGTCTTTCTGAACAGGTAAACAGTTCTGGGCTTTTCAATATTCTCACTCTGGATTTGGGACTAGGTTGGATGTGCATGAAGAAGTGCTTAAAGAAAGTTAATAAGTGGCCAAAGTTACAAAACCTCGTTGAGAGAAAAAAACACAACAAAGAACTTTCAACAAAACTAAATCAACAAAATCTGACCGGGTCAGATAAAAGCCCGACGCGGTCGAATAAAGGCTTTGACTTTTTGCCGCTTACATGTTTTAAAGATTAAATACAAAGTCGTGAGAAAAATGTCAAAATGTGGATAAGAAATGTAAAATTACGGAAGAGGATTGGGGCCTCTGGAAAAAAAAAGTAAAACAGTTCTGACTTTAATCTCAGGATTCTGAAAAACAAAAAAACAAAAAAAACAATTCAGAATTCTGAGAAAAAAGTCAGATTCTTGTTTCTTTTTTCCAGTGGCCCTAATCCTCTTCCGTATAAATTGTACTTCAAGAATAATGTTGAAAAAAAATCTGTAGTTTGCAGTCAGACATAGTAATGTGGAAGAGGAGGTATGAATTAGGCCTAAATTTGCCCTCATTCCTGGATCCGTGTATTTCCTGGAGAGGAGGCATCAATAGATAGATTAGTCCATTAGAGGCAGAGTTGGGGTGAGTTTATGTAAAAAATAAATACAAATAAAAAGAAATGAATATATATATAAGTTTCAAACATCAACAATCAATCTATTGAACAGTTATTCTAATATCTGATATGCTTGATTAAAATGTTATCAAACTTAGAAAACAGTTTGAGTACTTTGGTACTGTATGTAGGTACAGAACAAGAGTATAAATTGGCAAATGGAGGAAATAACTTTGACCCAATTAAGTCATAATGTTTTCTATTCCTGATAAGAAATTTACTTTAACCTTTTAACAAAACCCCACTTCAAAACTTCTGAGCTAACGGTTTAAATGTGAGCCCTGGTATCCAGAGTGCAATGTTTTTGTTTGTTTGTTTTTTAAATTTGAGTGATTGCATGTGTTTTAAATTATTAGAAAGGAAGATGCTTAACTTAAAAAGAATGTTGTACATGGCCTTGCTGAAAATGACATTAAAGTAAAGCTGTTTTCATGTACTCCATTTTTTTTCTCATCTTTCTTTGCTTGAATACAATCATGAACAATATTTGAAATATTATCGATCATCATATATACAAGTATTTTCAACATTATGGTAATAGTTTTACTCAAATAAGAAAGTACCAGCCCTGGAGGCAGAATTGGCCTGAGGTAAAGCGAACCAAGCAGCTATTTGGCCCCTCAGACCTTCTGGGGCCCCATAAAGACTTAAATTTTAATACAGACTTAACAATAACTAGTTAGATATGTTTCAACATTTCAACATTTGTTTGAGGATGAGAATGCTATTCAATTTAACAGTTTCAGCATAAATTAATTAGATTTCAAATAGTTTAACATTTAAATTTAAAGTTTTAAGGAATTGGCAAGTTTACTTTCTAAAAGTAAAAAAGAAAAAAATTCTCATAGTTTGACTGTTGTGTTGCCATAGCTACAATCTGATGCCGAGTTTAGTCTTTTGTTTGAGCTCAGTTTGTGAACAAACACATCTCAGTGGTAATCAGTTATCACAGATGGCTTTTAAGCTTGGCTATTTCACTTATTTTAATTTCCTGTACCTAACCAGGTTAAAACTCCACTGAGACGTCGCTGTCCTTTACAAGCAGGACCCGCGCAGAAAATCTGCAGCGCATATACAGATGTTTATACAGAACATGGCTGCACAATTAAACTTAAATTCCCGATTTCACCAAATCTATACTGAAACCCCGTTAGTGATGATGTTCTCAACAGGAAGAGGAGTCCTAATTTATTTCTGCTTAAGGAACCTTAGCCGGCCATGCTAAGGCTGTGTGCGTTACTGATGACGTGCCACTAGAGGGAGCTATTCCACCGTCAGAAGTCTATCTGATAATTGCTGTCGATGCGTTTTGTGATAAGGAACTTTTCTCCCTTAATTATTGCAGACAAGCTGAATCATGTGAACATTTATAGAAAGTAAAATGAAGTTGGCAGTTTTGGTCCTCCATAGACTTATTGTCTGACTTCACATTAAACTAAAATCTTAAAGAGATTAAGATTTAATCTTATAATTGTGTTGGAAGTTTGATGTTTATTTAATTAAAAAAAAAAGTCAAAGGATTTTGATAAATATAGATGAACTGGCCTAATAAATTATAAATCAGTATTTAAGTATAATACAAAAGTTTAACTTTTATTTAATGTCAATGTACTCATCGGCCACTTTATTAGGCATAGTGTGACAATAGGGCTGCATTTTACCCAGTTTTCCCAAACAGGACCGCTTAATTCGTCATGGCAACAAGTCTTAGACATTCAAAGATTCTGGTCCATATTAGTGCATCATTTGATAGAATATATACAGTATGCGTCATACTTTAGAACTATTATACACTTAAATCCCTTATTTTTCCTGATCGTGTAGGAAGCCCAACGTGAGCCAGTGAAATGTAGTAAATGATATAAGGTCATATTTTAATGTTAATTTTTTTAATAAACCTACATTTTTCACAGTTGAAATATTTAAATGGTTACAAACCTCTGCTAGTCATTTCACACACTAAACCTGTTAAAAGTTTTGGATTAATAAGAGACAGACACAGGTGGCATTTCTCTCTTTTATTAGATTATAATCCGCAGAGCTTAAAATATTAAATTGCTTTTAACTTAGTTAATAATTAAAATACATAAAAATGAGCCAGAACTGAGGAACCCTGCAAAAAATGAGAGAAATTTAAAAATAAATAAAAATGGAGAATTATAAATTCAATCCTCCTCCATACAGAGGCTATATCTGACAGAACCCGCTTGTGATTCTTTGTACAGTAAAGTCCAAGCAGACTTTGCATGTTCTATACCCAAACTAATTTTCCTCTGATAATCTTTTATTTTCCTCTTCAAAAAAAGAAAGAAAAAAGTAAATTTAAAGGGCGAGGCAAAAAATAAAAATAAAATAAAAGCTGTGTTTTTTTCATTTCTGAGCTGGAAGCACAGGTGAGTGTTTACGCAGCAGAGCAGCTTTGCACCGTAACTCCCACCCCTCCTCCCGTCTCCACGCCCGCCCCTCTGAGCCTGCAGACATGACCTCATGTCTTTGTCCTCCTGTGCTGCCGGAGTGGGTGGTGCGGCCGTGCTCGACACCAACACGCAGCTGTGAATCGCCCGGTGTGGGCGACCAGTCTGCCTCGAAGTATCCGCTCTATGAGAAGGTTAAACATCTAGCGTACAATCTTTAGATTTGCCCCTTTGTCTGCATGTTTGCTGCCCCCTACAGGTGCGCTGTGGGACATGTTTGTGGGGGGATTATGCGAGCACAGTGCAGTTAAATATGATCAACATTTGTCATATGAGGCAGTCTAGTGAGTAAGGGACAGAATGAAATCGAGAGGCTCCTCTCTGGCAGCAGTGACTGATTCTCTCAGATCCTGAGTAGGAAGCGCCTTAATTATCCCCTGCCCCCCACCCGCTCCAGATAAAGAACCCAAACAGTGATTGGCTAGCATTGCCCCTTCAGGCGGTAACATGGCTGCCTCCTGGCCGTTGCAGCGCTACCCCCCCACCATCGCCGGAGCAGGGAGGGGGGGAGACGAGCCTGAGGGTGAGCAGAGGCGCCGCTTCTCCACACATCTACAACACTGTACACATAGCAGGTCGAAGCAAAGCAGAGCCCCGGCCCCCACCCCTTCCTGTACTGTATGCTAGGTAGAGGACAGATGGAGGTGGATAGAAACACTGCACCCCGCTCCAACAACAACAAAACAAAACCGAGTAAAACTTTCAACAAAAAAAATAAGAGGAAAATAAAAACCAAAAAAATAAAATATACACATTTTTTTCTTTTGTTCCTAGTTTAGATTGCAGAGAAGATGGGAGGGATTTGTCCCTGGGAGGAACGCTCACGCCATTTCCTGCTGGCGTGACAAACCCCTCCCCGCAACCCCCAACACCCCCACATGAAACCCTCCCAGGCCTTTTCCTCCCGGCTGGTCGGTCGGTCGGTCGGTCGGTGGTGGAGCGAAACATTAGGGTGGTGGAAGGTTTCGTAAGTCCTGCCTGCACCGAGGAAGGGGACTGGGTTGTTTGTTTTCCCTTCTCTCCTCTCAGATCTTTCATCATCCCCCAGGGCCGCCATCTCGCCGCCGCCACCGCTGCTCATCTCTCCGTCACGTGGTTCTGTGAAGACGGGGAGGGGGCCGGTGCCGGGGCGGAGGGGGCTGGGGCGGGAACGGGACTGCAGAGGATTTCGGACAAGTCGTCCATGATACAGGTCTCCTTAGGGTCGATCAGGTTGAATTCCCTTATGAAAACGATGAAATGTGCATACAGAGTGTTCAAGTGGCCGTGCAGATCCAGAGCCACCGTCTCCTTAAAGTGCGCCCAGTAGAGGTGAGCCAGCACGTGGAACAGGTACCGGCAGATCTTCTTCACCAAGGACTCAAACGAGTTGGGGAACTCTTTGCCTGAAGGAGGAAACAAAAGCAGACAAGAGGGACTGGTTTATGAACAAGCATCACGAGATACGGAAAAACAAAAAGTCAGGGGTCAAGTCTACTATTGAGTCACGGGCATTTATTTATTTTAGCACCCGACACACCCTGTTGAAGAACTAAACTAAATTAGCCGTCGGGCTAAATTATGTTAGTTTTACTACAACTTTTAGCCGAGGCGCTTGTTAAGAGATCTGGTCAGAGTTCTCAGTCCCTTTTAGTCCACTTTTCATGTAAAATTACAAACTTTACTATGAATTTAAGGCCAATACCTCTACAAATGTAAGGGTTCAACTATGAAACCTGAAAAACTGAGGAAGGAAGGAAGCATGATGAGTAAACTGGTGGAGGAAACAGAAGGACAAATGGTTGAAAGGATAGACGACTGGCCAAATGAAAGATAATTGGAATTGATTGATCGACAAATGAATGGATGGATGAATGAGTTGGATGGTCTGATTGGTAAGAAAAAGGCTGGAAAGATTGATGGATTTACATATTGATGTAAGGCAGCTGAGTGAAGGGATGATAGACCAGAGAAAGGATGGATGGACAGAATCTGGAGGTCGTTCAGACAATGTTATGGAGTGAAGTCTGAAAATTCAACCACATTTAGTTTTTATTTTAGTTTCTTTATAAAACCTAAATGAAATTCAGTACTGCAGTCTTCTGAGGCAACATTTTAAATCTCTACGCCTGCAGGGGGCACTGCAGCATCAGTCAGGCTCACCCTTCAGAGGCTCAGAGCTCCACTCACCGTACTTTGTAGGAAAGATTTCCTCATCTGTGACCAGTTTCTGACAAAGACTCATTACGAAGTCGACGTACTGTGGAGCAGTGCACTTCGTCTTCTTCCCCCTCTCGTCATACCAGTAGTATATTCTAGAGACAGAGACAAACATGAAAATCACCACTCTGATATTTTGTAAAATCCTCCGATTACGCAACTGTGCAACTTTAAATAAACATGCAAATAGATGTTTACGGCAGCCGAGACAAAAACAAGAGCACTTCCTGGAACAACAGGATGATGAACACCACATTAGCCAATGATGAGGCACAATCAACCTTTAAAAACAATCAGCTGCTCCGTTTCCTCATCAAGAAAAATAAAACTTAACGACTTTCTGAATCAAGCGGCACAGTAATAAAAAGAGCTAAATAAACAAGTTGGGTTTTATTCGAGTCCAATTGGAACCAGTTTCCTGATCTCTCAGGGCCAGACCAGTTGCTGGCCCAACATTTCTGTTCGGACTAACCCAGAACAGCAGGTAAAACATCTGGAAGAACAGGTAAGAAAAAAAAATGTCGTCAGTGGGAAGAAGTCACCTGAGAGACTTTAGCGTGCTCACGGTGAGTCAGACAAACAAAACAGGATGAGTGAAGAAACAAAGCATGATCTCAGAGCTGAAAGGAGTCGGTTCATTTGGCTGATAAAATGAGAGCGAGGGCGCAGCTGAGGCACCGTGTGTGTGTGTGTGGGAGGTGGAGGACCAGACATTACAAATCCTGAGTAAACCTGCAGGAGACCTACTGGTCACACCAATTGTAGCGCCCCGCAATGCCTCGCCAAAGTATTCACACACCTCTAATTTGTTCCCATTGCAGCCACAGACTCAGGTGTGTTTATGGGGATTTTGTGTGGTAGACGAAAATTGTAAAGCAGCAGGAGGTGTAAATATCTGTAATTCAGCCCTCTTTTGTCTCATAAACAAAAATAAAATACATTTCAGACCAATTGACCGCCTCTAGAAGCCATCTTAATGGTAATATTAAAGTAATTTAAGAATTTTGACTCTAAACATGCAGCCAGAGCTACTGTTTAATGTTTTAGATCAGGCTAGAATGGCCTAGTCAAAGTCCAGACCTGAATTCAATTAAGAATTTGTGACAAGAATCCATAATAACAGATGCTTTCGTCCAAGCCGAGTAAATTTATGTTTTTTGCTAAATAAAAGAAAACCAGCCTCTAGGGGTGTGAAGATGGTCGAGGCATTCTCCAAGAACATCTGCAGCTGGAAATGTTCAAATAGGAGACTCTAAAACTTGTTGACAGAGGAAGGAAAACAAATGCAACATAACATCGTTTCCTTTCTATTTTTGTCACATAAAATCTCAGTAAAATACAGTAAAGTTTCACGGCTGTAATGTGACATTTACATTATAAAGTAGTGTGCTCACACAGACGATGCAAGGTGCAAACACACGGCGCAGATCTGAGGCAAACATGGCCCAGAGCCGTTGTCATCCAGACTATAAATGCACTCTGATTATATTTCAGGAACCGTTACGTTTTATTACGTTCAAACTGCTTTGAATGGGGAAAACCGTTTTAAAAAGATTTTATCGCTGTTTGCAGAATCCAAAATGGAACCAGCTAAGTGAGACCAACAATGAACACACAGAGCACTTTATCCACCCACCCGAACCAAATGGGCCTAAAAGAGCTGCTAAATGGTTCCATTCCCTCAAAGATCATGGAAACATTTTCTTCCTAAAATAGTGCCAAGCTCTGCCCGTGGGCAGGGGCTCTGACGCTGCTGTGACTGCGGCTCAGGCGGTGTTTTACCGCAGAAAGAGGGAGGAGGGGGGCAGGAAAGGGTGGGGCGCTGCACAGCAGGAAGGGGAGAAAGGTAGAGTCATAAATATAAGGCCTAGTGTTGCAAAATGGATAATTCAATCCAGAGAGAGGCTACGCCACAAAGCGTATTTAATATTAGTTTGGAGTGTTTATTTCTTCTGCGTCAACTCGTTGCTTCTCATCTCCGCAGCTCAATGGACGCGGCTAATAAAACGAGACACCGTCGCCCCCTGCGCTCACTCCTGCAGGCCAAGCACGCTGCCTCCATTCCTCTAAGAGTGGAGGCTAACAAGACTAGCTTCAGGTGACAGCCGTGGAAAAATCCACTGTTGACTCAAGAGGGAAACTCGCCAAGCTTCTTTTACACGGAAAAGCTACCAGGTCGCCATTAGTCGGTGGTGGAGGTGGGTTTGTCAGGTCATTTTGCAGATTGGTTAATAAGTTACAAGACTGTGGGTAATGTGTTGCTTAGAATGTGTGGCTGATCAGATTTTATCGTCATTCAGCACACAGAAGGCGTCTCTTTAGAGACTTAAAGGATGACAGAACCACACCCTCCTTAGATAAATACTTGCAGTCAGTCGCCTCCCCTCATGCCATAAATATGCCAGCATGTTTTCAGAGGTAAAAGAGCTTAAAAAAACAAACTGCTGCTACGAAACCTTCAGCTCAGGTAAGTGGCCCGGGAGTGAGTTTTAATCACATCTAAAAAGGTAAATGAGTGACAGTTTGATTACAGCATTAAGAAAGTCAGTCTGTGTTAATATCAGCAGGCTGCAGAAGCCAAAGACATACTGCAATTTCCTGAAATATGCAGGAAATTGTCCAGGTGAGTGATTATACCACAATGACTTCATCACAAACACTCTTAAAATAGATCTGTGGAAAAATTAACAAGTGAGGAAATGTCAGAGGGGGAAAATAAAGTTTATGAAGTTCTTATCTGCAGGGCTGACCTGTATTGGACCGAATGAGTGTAAAAAGCCTTAAAATAATTTATTACAGCCCATAAACAGAAAGAAAATTCAATTTTACTTGAAGATTTATTCCGCAGAGAAAAGATGATGCAGTCAAAGTACTTTTAAAAATGAAATTTTAAAAGAATGTTCAGAGGAGGATGTAGCATCATAGATCCTCCTCTGAACTCCACAGAGGGGAAAAAAGTCGTTCAAACAGCCGTTCTTTGTTTTGCGCAAAACCCACTGGTGAATGTTTGTAACCGAATAGCAACAATCTTACTTTTATCTGACCAAAGTATGTGTGAATAGTGTTTAATAGATACTACAGAGACTTGGATCCCCCAAGGTGGCAGCAAAGTGGCCAGTGGCTGAGAGAAATGAGCCATTGATTCATACCAGCGGGAAACAGTAAGCAATGGATTATTAGTCAAAAGTTCCCAGAAACTCTGGTTGCAAAAAAAAAAAAAAAAAAGATTTTAAAAAAGCCTTTATTTAAAATGAACTGTTAGGGGTACCTATATATTTTATTTTGTTACAAAATATCATAAAGAATTGTAATTAAATAAAATTTTTCAACATTTATACATATCAGATGATGCATCTACAATAAGAGATTGCACACTTTTACAAGGGGTGCTAATAAAGGTGGCAGTAATGAGAAGATTTGGTGCTAATAGGCTACAATCAGGGACCAAAATAAACCATTAATGAGTTTAAAGCAGAACCAAAAGTTGATTCTGATTATCTTTTTTTTTTTACATCTCTTGGCACTTGTGGTTTTTATTCATTAGGGTGATGGAGAAGAGAATGACAGGAAGAAAAGGCCCAGGAATTGAACCCTAGACCGGTGAAACAAGGACCGTAGCGTCTCCATACGGAGCCACCTGGAGCCCCAGACCAGATATTTCTAATAAATTAACCAATATGTTGTTTTCTGCTGAAAACATGTTGCAGAGAAACTTACGTGCTACAAGCCGTCATGGCCTGACAGGTCTCCCCGGTGCAGAACTCTGAAATGGTGCTGTACTGCAGGTTGATGAGATTGAAGAACGTCGTCGCTGCGAAACAGATAAAGACACACAGATCACACCACGGCAACCATCCCGTGTCATCTGCTGCTGCAGAGGACTAAACCAGGCTACACAAATACTGTCAAGTCAGCATCATCAACAGCAGCGGACAGGTGTCATCACTTAGAAGTGAAAGAGATAAACGGCTCCATTACTGGAAACGAGCCAAATCTGAGGCTGATCGGTGACAAAAACAGTCTGAAATATTTGTTTCACAGGTTAGATGTGTGCAACCGTGTAGTTTTTACTGGTGGGACGACATTCCAGCTGGAGTCCGTCTGTTTACTTAACGCTTACAACTTCAGTGGAAAATACCCACAGCAACGTCTTCCAAGCAAGTTTTTCATTCAACATAATACATGCAGCCATATTTATGTTTAGTCTTCACATTACGAGCATTGAATTTGGGGTGTATGGGTTACTTTGCACCATCTACAATTTAGTAAAAGATACATTTAAATCTTTATCAGAGAGATGCTCCATTATTTTATTGATTAAATGCATCTAAAACTAAGAAAAGCTAAACCTGCAGGTATGACCTCGTGAAAACAAAATAATTAGTATCGACCAGGAAAAGTTTGATCACTTCATCCCACACAGTGTTTAGCAGAACCTAGATTTAGATTTGAAGCTTCTTCTCTCCTGAAGATAAGTGCACACACATGTTGGGGAAAACAACCCAAGCCCCAAGGGGAAAACCGTACAAGTCGAAGCAAACACTGAGCTTTAAGGTATAGTTTGTCTTAACGACATAAAAAAAACCCCACCTCTCATCTTGCAGCTGTGTTTAATTACTCCTAATAGCTCGGCATTCACGTTAGTGGTTTTTGAACTTGACACGCTCATATGACGATGTCAGTCACTCACTGTTGCTTGCTAGCCATTCGTTGAGGTCTATCTCTCTGGGCAGCACCACCAGCTCCTTCAGGTCGAAGTCCACCACCCGGATCTTGGTGAACTCTGGCTCCACATACTGCTTCTTCTCCTCTGCCGGCGGCTTCTTTCCATTTGGCTTCGTCTTCGACTTCCTGCGACACAGAGGAAACAAGGACCGTTTTGAAAAGCTGCGCACGCTTTTCGATCGAGGCAGTCGTTCTTAAAAGCAACAGCGAGATGGCGATGCCAGCCTAAACTCAGTAGTGCAGAAAAAAATTAAAAAATAAAAAAAATTTATGGAGACCTCAGAGTTAAAAGGAACCTCAGTGAGGTCAGATCGATGAAGCATGGGGGTGACTGAGCCCATAAACACACCAAAAAAAAAAAAAAAAATGCTCCCCAACCCAGATTTTGACAGTGACTTCACTGCAGACCCCACAAACACCCACTTGTCGCATCTTTGCTGCAGATCTCCAACCTTACATCGACTCAGATAGCCTCACGCAGTCGCCCGTCCGCAGCGCGTTGTGCTTCAACCGCTACTTTTAGCACAGACACGTCACATCACACCCTGCCTTTACTACCCCGAGTTTTGACCTCTCACCCCTTGGGCTCCTGCTCGGGCTGCGCCAGGAGCAGCAGGTTGCTGTGGGGTCAAAGGCCAGAAACCTCGACACACAATACAGACGGATGCCTGGTCGGTCCTCTGAGCCACACGGAAGGTTGTTGAGATCCTGCCTGATAGGCGCTCCGCTCTAACATTTTCTCTCTGTTCCTGGTCCTGATTGGCTTAGGTCCACTGATGTTTGGGTTTGTGTGAGGACAAGGAAGACAGAGTTTACTCCCTGAATGCGTCTTGGTTCTACTGACCCTCACTTCCGGTCTTTCAGCAGTCACCGACTCCATCTCTTCCAGAATTTTCCTCCAGGCAAAACCGAAAACATGCATGTAGCCCCTCAGTCAATCGAAAGCGTTTTAGAGGGAAGAAAAATGTAAGGTCGAGAAAAGAAAGGAGGGGTCAAACTGACACGATTCCAGCTGATATCCATGGGAACAAATAAACACTTTCAAAACATGACAGAACCGAGAGGCACAGGGCCTTCTGGCACTCTGCAGTTTCATTCCCTTCCCAGGAAGCGCTACCTCGCTTTTCCACCCAGCGTACAAGAGAAGGGCATGTCGGCGTGCAACTGCGCACACACGGCCTGCAGCCTTCCTACTTTGTAAACGTTTATTTTTTATGTGCTTGCAGTCATCTAACTCATCATCAACCCTGACAAAGGCAAACTTCCTGATGATTTCCTGTGAAATGTTTAACTTCTGAGCAACCCAAACTGGTTCTTGTTCAAAATCACTCAGCTGCCGAGCCGGCTTTGGGACTTGAAATTCAAGAATGCTAAAAGGCACCTTTGATTGGTTAATTGCTACTTACTAATCAATATTAATTTTTCCAATATCTACTTCTGGATTGAAGGATTTCTTTTTTTTTTTTTTGACTACTGGTCAAAAGTTTCAGTCCATTTTATTCCTTCATTTCTTCGTATCCATCCAGTCGATCATAAAACCTCGACTTGTTTGTGGGAGTGCAGGCAGAATCAGGTGGTTTTCTGCTCTGAGCTACATGTTTCATCATGTGAAAACTGTTTTGCCCAAGGACAAAGCCTCATTTGCAGATACCCTCAGTTCTCGTAGCTTTTTGTAAAGCATCTCGGAAAAACTGTTCGTCTCTTATGAAAGGATCCTTTTAAAAACAGCTTCACAGCCACTTCCTGCCCTCCTCTCTGCCTCTGCAGTTTCACAACTTTCCAAACAAACCCCTCCTCCGTTTCTAGTGTCCACACATCAAAGTGGAGGGGGGGGGTGAAATTCCTAAGTCATTATTTTAAGGTACAGAAAACTTCGTCTATACCAGCTCTTATCTAGGCTTGCACAACACACACAAGTTTGCCTGTTCTTGGCAAAAGCTTTTACCATAAAAGGCATCGAGGCGCCTCGTCCTGCTCACCAGATCTGGGCAGAGCACAAGGCAGAATTTAAGGGAAAAGTGAGGTCAGGCATGTTTTTGGACCGGAGAGAGCTGCAGCCTGTCTGGCACCAGCAGGGTAAACCCACGATGATCTAGAAAACCAAAAACGTCTCATTCCAAGTGAAAATGAAAGATGTGAATCAGAAGGAGTGATGTAGATGTGTTTATCTGGCAGTAGTGCAAGGAAACCGGTATAGAATCGCGATCAATGGACCAGATTTATCTTGATCAGCTCATAGCCCCTCCCACAAACACATGCAGGTAAGTGCTGTAAAATTGTAAAATAGAGAAGAAATGGGAAAATGTGTTTCTGCCAAAAAAAAAAAAGACCAGATCAGAGGAACGCTAGAAATAGAAATTTATTGTTGGCCAATACAGAGGTCAGAGCAACGACCAACAGCTGTTCCAATTTTCTCCTCTCGCTTTCTCCCAACACCCCCGACCATCTAGCCATCTTCATTTACTACCTTTCCTCTTGTGTCCCCTCAACACACACACACACACACCTGTGTCTTCCACAGAAAGGCCACACTGACTGCAGCCCCCTTTCACTTTTCATGGTCCAGCTGGTCCCAACAGCTGCGCCCCCAACCCCGTCCCCTCCTTCGCCCCACCAGGCCCTCTGAGATAATCTAGAAGAAGCGAGTTCTGTCCGGTTTGAGAAGCGGTGTTTGTCCAGGCGCGTGTGCGTCCGCCGAAGGCTGTTCAAACATACATCTGCTTGGCCTCAGGCTGGTGCAAATATTTGTTGCTCTGTGTTGGCCGACCAAGTGGCAAACAAGTAGCCGAGTATGGCTGGGGTAAAAATGGCCTTAGCCCGAATATGAGTACAATTTGAATCCGGTCCCACTACCAGAATCTGGTTCCAATTTATCCTGGAATCACAGGGGAGAAACATTTCAGAGCCATGAAGAATCATCAACGTAAGTGCTTCATAAAAGTAGAACAATCTGCTCCTAAATCGCCCTTCTCTTCCCTAAAGCCTTGGTGCTTTTTAGCTTGGAAAAGTTCAGGTAGAGCCCATCACTTTTTACGGACTTTTGTTTTGTGTGGAAACTCTTGTAACTAAACTGACACCTGTTTAATAACCTCCATGTAATGACTTTCCCCTGAAGCTCAGGGCTCCTGCCAAGCCAGATATTGCACAACTGTTGCTGAAATTGGCCCTCCGGATGGAAGGGGCGTAGAACTGCTGGCATCTGGATGCAGTCATCGCAATCCAAACTAACACCGACAACGAGCTCAGCTCAGCTTTCCGTCATACACAACACTGCTTTAAAGACTTTAGGGATTCTCTCTAATAGTTCATAAAATAATCAAGGGGAGCCCTCAAAAACAAAATGTAGTCTAACGAAAAGACTAATGTAAAACAGTTTGAGGTGTTTTAAAATGAACAGAACAGATTGATGCTAGCTGAGAAAAACCTCTAGATAAAGAGTAGATGTTGAATTTTCTAGCTTTTTTTTCGCCCCATGACCCTGAGTAAACTTAGCTTTTACAAGAGTCAGAGGTCAAAGGCCTTGCAATCAGAGATCTTCTGCTTGTTATACATTCAGCGATCATCAGCTGAATAGATACAATAATTAATTTAAAAGTACAATAAAACAATTGATTAAATTACTCAGTGTGTAAACAGAGCAGTCTTAGGACTGGCAGTTCTCCCCGGGGTCACTGATCTGCTTGGAGATCGAAACAAAAATGCTCTGGACACCCTGAAGGCCACAAACACCGGAAATACAGCCAGCAAGAGCAGAACCACAGCAGCCATCAGAAAGTCTAACAAACGAGATGGGGCTTTGGATGAAATAGTTAGCCTAAAATTGAGAACATTTTTAACTAGCCACAGAAAATGAGGTTGTTTTTGATTCCTGGAATAAAGACACAAACCTGAAGCTTCCCTGTTTGGTTGGACTGGTAGTCTTTATGCCTCCAAAGTGTTTTAACCACTAACCTTTGTTAGTTCTAACCGTCCCACCTTCCTCTTCTCATCCTGTCCCAAATCCCATTCGCAGTGTTCACATGGACCCCCATGTAGCACCATAATGAGGCCTCATCAATGTCACAGCACGAATGTATATGAAGCAAGGGTACGGGGGGCATTGCATTTTTTTTTAAATGTAACTTCACAGTAAGAATTATAAACTCAAATACTGTTTTGATGAGAGAAAAAAAAGAATCAACCCAGAATTTTCTGCATGATAATCTGTAAATCTAAATAAAAACATAATCAGATCGTTAAATATGCTCCATCAAAAAGTTTATTGTTTTTTTTCACTCCCAAAGAATGTAAATCTTTCACCTCAAATGGGTCAAGAGTTTATATTTATCACTCCATTCTTACCGCTCGTCTTTATAACTACTTCTAAACCAAAGGTAATCAACAATTTACCAGAAAAGGAAACGCATTAAAATTAGAGCTACAAGTCTACAACCCTTCCCGTCATTCTCATTAACTCAACTTTCTTCCTTGTTATCTGTGGCATAGCCACTTTTGCTCTCTCCCCCCCACCCCCTCCAGGAAGAAGTGTGTCAAATCACCCTCTTTGTTGTATTTCCTCTGAGATAACCAGTTTCTTCAGAGGAGGGTTGAACTTCCTAATAAAGTAGGTTCAACAAGACTTGTCTCTACCTGTTGCTGATGTTGCAACAGACTTTACGCCACAGAGTAATACTTTCAGTTCAGCAGCCTGTATTGTGTACACAGGTTGATGGTGATGGCCTCCTCACCATCAACGTTCACACTGCTATCGTGTCACAAAACTATTTGTCTCGAGGCATTTGGCTCTCTGGCTGCTGGAAAATAAAAACACACCTCTCCTTTGACATGAAAGGTAGGGGAAACATTTCCAGGAGAGCCTGTCCCCTAAAGCAACATACTCACAATGGCAATTAAACTGGAATATACAAAAACAAAACAGGCAAAAAAAAAAAAAATCAATCAGTAAGAGATTGAACTTTCTTAATCTGAAAGTCAAACACAAATTGCCTTACTTACTACCTCTATCAAGGAACCAGAACAGCTTCTCTCTAGTTAGGAAACGGTGGTAAAAGTTCAGGGAAAAAATGCCCAATCATTTTTTTAACCAGTTCCTCTAAAATTCTCTTTAAATATTCCCTTTTAAAAAACAAGAGTCACCAGTAACACTAAATATTTCCCATTCTTCTCATCTCCTGACTCATCACCAGCACAAAACTCAAAGTTAAACACTTTTTCATTCGTCTCCAAATTTTTCCCCAAATTAAATATGCAATACATCAGGAGAGGGTTTGTTCTTTTTTAGAAAGAACACAAAAAGAAAGGCGACTCCCTGGCAACTCTTCCCCCTCATCATCATCACTGAGTTGTAATCTGCGGTGACCCCCGGAACCAGGGGGTCTTGTGTAATTACAGCATTTAAGCGACAGAGAGTTTATGACTCGCTACCAAGGCGCTAGTTTCTCAGCACGTCTCCTTATCTGGAAGGACGCAAACCCAGCGATAACCTGACGTTCATATGAAAAACAGCGCGGTTAAAAATAAACATGCTTAGTCAATTAGGGGCCAATTATGGGTGAAAAGCAAGCATACAAATATAATAAATAAAAAACTAATCACAAATTATTCCCAATAATTAAAAAAACAAGAAAGAAAGTATTACCTTAGTACTTTTCCGACTGCCTGAATGACCATTTTCGCTGTTAATGGAGGTCTTGGGTTTTTCTGGGGGCGCATAACTTTCTTATCTTAACAAGAGGAGCAATAATCTCCAACCATAGCCTATAGACATAAACAATATGTATCAAAACGTCGCTTGTTCGGCTAGTTCAGGTCCGACAGAATCAACACATCGGGTTGGTCCCACAGAAACTTTCTTACTACTTACAGGAGAAAGAAAAACTCAGAGTAGCTCTCACAGAAAGTCCTACCCCTCCACCCCGCTCCATTACTGACGTCCAATCAGATAGGCGGAAGCAAGGTAGGAGGCGGGGCATGGTGACGTCAAAAGTCTGCCCATGTGGACGTGGTTGGTGTAGTTAGAATGTAGCAACAGGTGGTCAGACTGTAACTGGACTGGCGAAATAAAAAGGTGCAGCAAGGTTTCATACTCCTGTTGTAATGACTGGTTTGCACACAGCCTTGCCTTTCTCAGCTGAAAGGAACTCAGGACGCCAATTTTAAATGAGAGAAATAGATTGTAGTGCATCATTTTTATTAAATTAGATAAAAATTAAAAAAATTAAAAACCATTGCATCAGTGTGGATTAGTGGACAAAAGTTTGTAAAATCGAGAGTAAAGAAAATATTCACTTTAATTTATACAACTAAAAAAAAAAAAAAAAGAAGAAGCAGCTTGCAGCAAGAATATTTGCTCAGCATTGCCTCCCTCTGTGAGTGAACGGTGCAGTGTGGATACCGGGCCTGGCAAGGTGACATTCCTTCTTTTCATTCTCAAACGTTTCCCGCAACCCGCTTGTGACCGCAGTTAGACGTGTTCATGCATGACTGAAGAACCAGTGAGGGAATCGGGCTGCACACTTTTTGCAGGGCAAGGTTATTGTTGGAGGGAATTGTTTGGAGACTTTTTTTTTTTCATTTTAAGAACACAATTTAAAGCACCAGTAAATTATAAATTCTAATTACACTGTCAGAGAGCAAACAGCTCTAGGAGAAGGAGTTATGAAAACTGACTATAAGTTGCACTCATGGGAAAATTACAACTGTTGTTGCCAAACTATCGTTCTCTTCGCCATTCTTCCCTCTAATTATTGCCTGACAACAGACACGGCCCTCTTATTCTCCTGTTTCTGCTGTTGTGTTCACACATTTCCGCTGCTTTTCTTGGTTTGTCTTCGTCGCCTCTTGCAATCATTGTCTCCTCTGGGGGCCAAAAAAAGAAAGGAAAAAAAAAGAGGAAAAAATGAGAAATGAGCAGAGGGGGGGTCCGGTCTTTGCACATGTGGCAAGTGTACGACCGACAAGCTACCACATCACAGAAACTAATCTGTGCAATCTGCAGAGCTGCAGTACGCATTCCTCCAATGAAACTTGGGGCAAGCAGATACATGAGGCCAAGCTTCCTGATGGAAAAGCCCCTGTTTGATCCAGAAAGACCTGAGAAGCAGCTGTGTTTTGGGGTGTGCACCCACTTAACTGGAATTGGTGGGTGGAGATGGCTGGTCCCGAGGCATGTTCATTGCTACTGTTGAACCAGAACTGAGAAGTACTAACAGGAGGAGGAGGAGGACCTTTTTTTTTCATGGTGCTAAAAATAGCAGAAGCCTGCCTAGTTTGGCCCATGAAGATTGAAAAAACCTGCGCAGAGGCCATAACGTGAGTGCCTATGCATGTGCAGAGTAGCTTAATCAGTGACTGAGGAGAAATAGTCAGATGTGGGGGTGGGTTGTCAGTTTCTCTACAATAATCAGTGCCTATAAAATGCATCTTTAGCACTACATTACAAAAACCTGCAGTAATCCCATTTAATAAGCAATCAATGTAAAATTGAGTCCTAAAGTTCAGTAGTCAGCCTGAGGTACAAGTTACTACCCACAAAGTAAAGAAAAACGTTCCATTTGTATAAATAATCAGAATAATAGTTAAAACAGATTCTACATACTATGAATCTTTAGAAATTAGGACGTCGTCCAAATTAAATCAGTAATATTGGTCAAAAAGTGAAATTCATTGATACTTTACACACAGATGAATTTAAAGTACTAATAAGAACCCACAATTCAATTCCTTGGATAATGAAACACTATAAACCACCCCTGCCCCCAGCAATGCAGAAATGTCATCATGCTGAAAAGTATCTTCATGTAATTGGACCATTAATTGGACCTTCTTTTGCATGAATTACTGGGTCATATGAGGTGCAATTGAAGCCCAGCTTGCATAGATTTTCTATGAAGTTATGGTCAGGGCAGTTTGTACCACTATGGTCACTGAAGCAGCTTTTGGCACCTTTGGTAGTGTGGACAGGTGCCAAATCCTGCTGGAAAATAAAATCAAACATTTCAATACAGCATTTCAGCAGAAGAAACCATGAAGTGATTTAAAATTCTCATTTTCTAGGTCGAGTTGAATTTGGTCCAGCTAGCAGAAGACATAGCACCCAAAATTATCACAGACTGTGCAAACTATGATTTCTGTGTCTCTTCACTCTTTTCCAAAACTTTGTAAACTTGATTTCCAGATGAAGTGGAAAATTGTTTTAATCTGTAAAGAGGACTTTAGACCACTAAACAGCAGTCTAGTTCATTTTCTTCCCTAACAAGGCAGGACAATTCAGACATCTCTGGTTCAAGAGTGACTTAACACGAGGAATGTGACAGTTATCTTCCTGGATACATTCTTCTCAAGGCTGTGGTTATGTTTGTTGCTTCTGGACTTTTCCCTACTACACCTTTTCCTTCTACTCAACTTTTTTTTATTTTTAAATGCATCACTGAACAACCAGCCATTATCAATGTCTGTGTGTCTTGTGGAGGGTGTTACTGGGCATCTGCTAGACAACTGTGAAATCAGTCATTTCCGTCAAACAGAAAAAACAGAAATATTGGTCTGATATTTAATTTACTACATAACTAAATTATGAGTTTCAATAGCTACAGGTCATAATCATTAAAATTGAAAAAACTAAATAAAAAATGTGATTAATATTAACACAATGATGTTACTAATATAAAGAAAAAAAACTAAATAAAAAATGTGATTAATATTAACACAATGATGTTACTAATATAAAATAAAAGGCAAAATATAGGGTAATAACAATAACACCATAAGTTTTGAAATGTATTAAAGCGCTGCATTTGTCTTTAAATCCCAACCAGGAATGATGCAAAAACACAGGAAGCCCAAAGCTCAGGGAACTTTCCATTAGTTTGACTCAAACTATTAAATCTTTGTGGTCACCTAAGATGGAAGATATCTGTTCAAGATCAGCGAGGCTCGGCGTCACTCCACTGAATCCAGGATGAGAATTAAAGGGCAGAGGCCATTAAACCAAGTCTCCCATTAACTCGTCAGCATGTAGTAACACCTCCACAGCTGTTTGTCCTTTATGCACGTAGGTGGAGATGGAGGCGATGCCAGCAAACTGGGCCCTGCTTGTGTGTCTGACGTAGATGGAAACCAACGGCCGCATTCCTTTGGTCTGGTAGACAATGGCTTACTATTTCTGCTTTCATCACAGTCACCTTTCTTCCTCCTATGCAGACACTACATGGCATCACCTGCCTTCTACCTGCTGACCTAAACCAAATCTAGGATTTAAAATTTAGTCCCCACCCCGAAAAAACCAGTAAGAATCTTAGATGCATGTCATCTAGCAAACATGGAATTGAAGTTAGGATAACAGCTTGACTTGTCTTTGTCTGCTTTAAAAAAAAAAAAAGAAGAAAAAGAAACTAAAACATGTAGAAAATCACTGACGTCATTATCCATGTGACAAAAGATGAGTTTACTCATAATCTGATGAAGTGAGAAAAAAGGTGACATTTATATCAATAACTGATGCAAACAGATAAATCAAGGAATGCAAAGGCAGTTGGGGAAGAACGTGTTCAAAATTCAAAGGAATACAATACTGACGTCATATCACGCCACTTGGACTCCATTCCTGAGTTAGAGGTCAAGATTACAGGCCACATGCTACTACAAGTTACAAATATCTGGAATTATGAACAAATGTAACTATGTTAATGATCATTAAGATGAAAGGGATTCATTTATAGGGAACATTTAAAAGAAAAAATTGAAAACGGATGAGAACTGCTGGCTTGCTCAACAGGTTGGATCTGAAAGTCTGCTGACAAATTCCACCTGGTTTAAAACAAAGAACAACAACTGTGATTCCAGGCGAGCAGCAGATTAGTCAGAACCATAGCAGAGGCGCCTTGGATTCCAGCCAGCAGCCCGGTCCCAGGCTAGCAGGAGGACGCCGCAGCACATCGCACCTGAGATCAAAGCTAGGACAGAGGTCCGACGATGTTTTAGACAAAGTCAGAGCATAAAAAGCAGACACTGTCCAAGCCGGTCTTTAAGAGCCGTCGCTGCAGCATTCAGAGCTTGTGGGAATGTGTTTAGGTAAGGTCTTAGCTAGTGAAAACAGTGCAGAAGGGAGTTCCTCAGAGCCCGATGGGTTGTATCTGTATGCCCAGATAAAGGTCAGCAGTTTCAGGAGACGTGATACACTGAACTGAATGACCCGTGTTGCAATATGAAATCCAAAACTATGTAGGAAAGTGTGGCGTTTGCTTGGCATTATATGAAAACTATAACAAAGTTGAGAAAGGCACAAAGAGATTGGACAGTGAACTGAATAGAACAATTTTCAGTTTGATTGCTCGGGACTGGCTGGTTAGAAAAATCAGAAATCGGCCTAAACCCAATTATTACCAGGTCGCAGTAACAAAGCGTTTGGGTGTGGACGATGTTAAACCCCCTTTATGCTCCTTTAATAAGTGTAAATAGGTCCACCCATTTTCTATTGCAGTTCTGAGCTAGCTTCCAAAATGAGGTAATCTTGATGACGTGCATTCTCACAAACAAAGACAATGATACATACAGAATCAGCCTGAATGAACCTGGACGCTTACGTGGAACATATTTGGAGATTTACTGTGAAGAGACTCAAACTCAGAGGAACCACCGTGAATTAAGAAGCTTTTTAAAAGTGTATTTTCTACAAACTGTTGAGACATGTCTGAAGTTCACTCGGGCAGGAAGAGTGAGCAAGGCTTCCAGCAGATGACAGTAAGGTTGAACATATTACAGCAAAGTGTCCCCGTTACCATTTTGTTACGCTTTTAACCTCTCGTGAAACGAGCCAAATTGAGAAATCTCAGAGTTGATGTAAATGTCTACATTCTCTACCAAGGGAAACTGCTGGTTTGGTCACTAACTGATACCTATGTTAAATGAAAATAGTTTGCCGCTTCTTTAAAAGATCTCATATGGGCCACAAAACTTTGATTAATACAGTTCAACTGAAATTATACAACAAACATACTGTGTGATGAGCAGGAAATTAAAGGTATGCAATTAGCATCCTACAAGAAGGGGCTAACAGACTTTGGTGCATGTCCTCTCCCCAGTCTCTATCAATTTCTTGTCTAATTATCATCAATAAGTACCACAAAATCTGAACAAATATATATATTTTTAAAAATTGTTTTGTGTTTACAAAACGCTGATAACAGCGTGCCTCAGACATAACAAATTGTGAGTCACAAAATGCAGAATTTAACTTTCACTTTTACTTAGAAAGGTGAAGGCACCTAATTTTACAGACCAGTTTAGGCATTTACAGCTTCAAGCACCAGCGCTATTCATAAAAACAAAAACTAAACTCATGTCTGCTTCTGCCTTCTTTTTCCACTTATTCTCTCCATTCCAGCCTCACAGCATTTATCCTTCACCATTTCTCTCTCTCTCTCTCTCTTACTTTTCTGCTTCATCTCTTCTTCGCTCAACATTCCTGAAGGGGATGGGCAACATGCAAAGACATGCCTGTGCACTTTGCACAAATGCTGGCTAAACAAAGGAGAGAAGAACTAAAGCAAATGAAAAGGATAAATGCTTTAAGTTTGTTGGACCCGGCTCTTTGTGATTGCGAATTTGATTATGTGCACTTCACAAGCAAACAGGCTAGGATTGCAATTTCTGCTCCATTTACCACCAGCAATGAGATTAATGAAAAATACCTGTACGCCTAATTGCATCTCGCCTTCATGCTAATGAGTAGTCAAGTTAGATCAAATGTTGAAATGTTCAGCTCTTCTCTTCTTTAAGGCGCATAGTTATTTTCATGTTTGCAAACCAAGGGGAAAAACGTGAAGGGTTCCTCTCCCTATGGCTCATGGGCCTTTTGCAGGAAGATAGGAGATGAGAAATACCAGACTCATGTCCAGACACATAAATCACCATCTCCATGGATACTATATGAATTCCTGTCGAAGGAAACGCGTCGGAAAGGAAGAGGAGGAAACAATGGGAGCTGATAAAGAACAAAAGAAGAAAGTGAGAATAAAGTTCAGTGAAAAGGTGGAAAAGATGATTAGTCATAGATCACAGAGGTAAAAACCAGAGCAGAAAGACTAGTTGGATTAAAAACAGTTTGGACAATAAGAGTGAAAGAGCTTGCATCTGGGTGGGAGCCTGTCACAACATGCCCTGAGCTCCGGCTGAACTCCTCCTCCCTACATTCCTGAGGATAGGAGAGTCTCTATCCATCGTACAATCTGCCATGTGGGGAGCCAAACACCTGTCAGTCAAATACTAGACCACGCACTCAAGCAGGGGTCATGAGTCCAATGGGTCAAGGGCACAGTCAACCATAAAACAGATTAATAATGAGCGAAAGCGGGTGATAAACTATGCAGAAGAGATAACAAATCCTAAATCCTCCATTGTTCAAATCAACCTTGTGGCAATTTGTCTCAGACTTGGGAATTTTGCATTCTTCAAAAAAAAAAAGCATCATCAGTTTCAAGTAGATTTCACTAGTCTGCTTTATTGAAATGTGATTACGCATCAATAAATCACACCTAACGGCAGGGAATCAATCAGAGCTGGGCTGAGTAGCGTTTGTATTTAAAGTTTAACGTTTTGTAGAAGAATGGACTTCATAGAAATGATCATAATAGAAATTGGATGAAATAGAGCACCTTCAGAGAAATATAATATTTATTTACAAATGATAACTTATCTGAATAATTCATTGAAAATATTTAACTACAAAGATGCTTAAATTGATAAACAGGTATGTACACTGGCACAAGATATCTTGCTTACAGGCAAGGAAAGAAAACTGCAATGAGTTCATTCAAAATGGGGGCATAGATTTGTAAAAGCTAGTTGGCCCCAATTTAATGTCTTTCTGTTGTAACAATTCGTCACCAGTGGCCTCTGGCAAACGTACAATTTAAACTAATGTGTTTTTCCACCTTGTGCTAGTAAATTTCCCCATTACCACTTGAGTGTCTTTTCTTTTTTTTGCTAAGATGCCTGTAAATTGTTTACACCAAACTGGTTCCTGTCTCTAGTTAGATAGTTAGAAGCCTTTTCACACTAAAATGACAGAGACCTTGAGACCGATTTTTGAAAAAGAATTTCAATAACGGGCGTAAAACAGTTGATTGATACCATTTTTTGAGCTTCTTGTTGATTTTTTTTTTTTTTTTTTTTTTATGTGAAGCAGTCGGATGGATGGCAGACCAACCGGTGAAATGTTGCAGCATCAAAAGAGTTCCCACCATGCCTACAATGTGACAGTCCTCAGGCATGAAAGTGTAATGAGCCTTTATCCTGCAAATGGCCACAGGACTGTGGACAAGGTCACTTGTTCAGTGTTGGAGATTAACCACATGACAGTGTGAAGTCATCCAAAGAAACAGGTGCAGCATCAACTCAGCCAGCAAAAGGGTTCAAGAAAAATAAAACACAGCTTGGGAGCCACTATTTTTCCAATTCATGCATATCATGTTATGACTTTAAATTCCTGAAAGAAACAAATAATCATCTCCCATAGCTCAAAGTCTACCAAAAATGCTAATAACCCACCAAAAAAAGCAGCAGAGACAGACAGGAATGTCTCTTTTCTTGGGAAGTGTGTGATAACTTTGGCATTGAGACTTGGAAACCTGCATGTTTGCAGATATCTCCAAGGCAGATAAAATTCTGAACATTTCTGATCCAAAGCAAAACATTACCTCCAGATTACAGCTTCAAGAAACACAACAGTGCACAGGAGTGTTTGGGCATCAGCCTGTGAGAGCTTTCCAAATCTGGTTCACAAAGTATTTAGTTATGGGATCAATACTGCCATCTACTGGTTTAAAAAGTAGATGTGCGAAAACTTTCATGTTAGGCGGTTAAAGAGAATACTTTTTTTTTTTTTTTCCAATGTAAAGACTGAAAGATTATGTTGTTGTTCTTCAAATATCTTTAGGAATGGGCATCAATTTCCTCTTTCAAAAAACTTTTTAACATTTTTACAGAAGTGTGGATACTTGCATGCAAATATGAACTTGAAACCAAATCATGATGAATGCACTGACAGCACAGAGACCAGCATTCTAATAGAGACTGTGAAACGAGTTACTTTTAGCCATTTGTGAAAACTATATTAAAAAAACCTAAATAAATAAACAAACTAAAACAAGGAAATGTGAGAACCACAAAGCATAGGTGTGGGTTTGGGGAGCCGGGGCGGCGGGTGTTGGTGACGTAGGAAAGAGGTGCAACTGGAGAGGCTTCAGTCAGAGACCTGCTGATGTTTGCTGAGGAGAACAAAAAGCAGACTGTGTGTATGTGTGTGAGAGTAGGTGCAGCGCAGGATAAGGTGGAGGGGATGGAGAGAGGAGAAAGAGCATCATGGAAAGAGGAGGTGGTGGGGAGCGGTACTGGATTGGGCCCATGTTTGTACAGGGTGGAGCATCAGAGTGTAGAGGATGAAGTGTTGAAGTGAACAGAGCACTCTTTTCAGAATATGAGAAAACATTGGTTTAGATCATCTGATAGAGAACAACTAAGGTTTCTATGTATTATTCCTTCTTTTTTCAGGCTCAAATGTCCATAAATATGACATTTTTAACATATAATAAAAACCTTCACTATGCATTTATGGCAAATATTTTCCATTAGTAGTCAGGCTTTAAGAACATGGGTGGCTGGATGGATAACAGACAAATTAAAGAGTAGGTGGAGCTGAAGCGGGATTAAAACAACCACCAGATTGAAAAATGGATGGATCTACTGATGGAAGAATTGACAGACAAAAGATGAGTGGACAGATGACTGAATAAAGACATTGATTGATTGACAGAAGCTGATGGTTAAAAGTATGGAAGTACCAATAGCTGGGTGGACAAATGGACAGCTAGATGAAAAAACGAATGAACAACTGATTGAAAAACTCATGGGTGGACAGATGGTGGACAGATGGTCATCTGAAATAAACTTAAATCAGCTTCCAATCTTTTCAAGAATCAATGGTGAAACTTGTGATGGGTCTCAAAGGCAACCAGAGATAGAGAAGAAGGTGTGAGGACTCTTCACCAGATTGAGGGGGGCTCCCTCTGTTCAAGGTCATATTCCCAAATCAAGAAGAACGCAAACGTGTGCACCATAAACACACAGCTGCACACGAAGCAAAGGCACAGAACGTTCTGTTGCGTACAGCAAAGAATAAATGACAACTTTTTAAAAATCCATTAATCAGTGCCTAGGTACCTAAACGTGCATCTCTGAACTTCACGGAGCATTAGCATCATTAATGTGACAGTCAAGTGGCTCAGTGTCTCCCCGAGGTCAGCCATAATGACTGTCAGTACAAATGATCACGATTTAAAGAAAAACGCCTAAGATCAGCACATGCTAAATTACATTAGTCTGCTTCGTAACACATGTCCCAGCCTGTTTCAAGGTAGATTACATAACTGTTCGTCTTCTCGGCCTGTAACAAAAGCAACAACAGGCAGAACTGAGAGATGAAAGCAGTGTGTTTAGGGACAGGGGGTGGGTGGGAGGTGGAACCCATCCTCAAAGGAAATGTCTCCCATTTCCTGCACCGGCAGACGGTGCTTGACTTAATCAGGCAGTCTGGCATGTTGGTGTTTGAGTTGTTATTTTACCCCGGCCGATGCCCTGCTGAACTTTAACCCCAGGAGCAAAGAACAAGCTGACCTGGGCTGAATTTGACATGTGCTTAAAAGTTGTCAAGGTGAAGTTTTTAGCCGTCCGTTATACTTAGATCTACAAAACTAAACATATTTTTGAATTTTTTATTCTATTTTTTTTTTTTAATAAATGGTACCCCAAAGTGCTTTATTTTTCCGTAAGACCACTTCAATAAAATAAGAATCATGACATAAGAGCACGAGGATAGTTTCTTGCTCTCCTTGATTTGGCTAATGATGCGACGTCTCCAATAAAAACACTCCTGCAGTCCTCTGCAGTTTCTAATTTTGTGCTTCACATGACACGGTGGGAACTTTGTGCGTTCACAGACGTCATTGTGTTCTGTTCAGTAGCTATCTATGAAGAGCATTGCTGGAGTCTTCCCAGCGGCCCCCACCCAGCGTCTGGTAGGCTTGGTGAAAAAACCCCCCCGCAAAAAAACAAAAAACAGCCGACTCACATCTGCTGCTCTGCTTATCATAACAGCCACTCGGTCAAACACACGAGATCAAGGACATTTTCAGAAAACAGTACAGCCAGTTCTTTTCGGCGCACACACACGCGCACACACACAAACCAAACCTCTGAGTGGAGCGGTTCAAAAAGTTAATTAGTGCTTCAAAATTAGCCACAAAAATAACCATCAAATCTGCTCGTCCTCTACAACTAAATATTCAAAGTTTTAGCTCAATTTGTTCCACTAAAGGACCTGGAAATGGGAGTACAATATAAAAACAGCTAAAAACTAAAACTTCCTCAGCTCACAAGAGTGTTTGCTTACCCAGAAATCCTAAGAAATAAGGATCAAATAAGGAAAAGAATACATAATTTGGAGGAAGCGGGGGAACAATCTACCACCCTGATGACTAGACAGGATCGCCCCACCATCTAATCGCAGAGGAAACTCTGCTCCATTGTGTGAGCTTGATTAACTCAAGGAGTGATGAAAGCGTAGGAAGCAGTCACACCCAGGAGCTCGCAAAGAGGTGAGGAGAAGCATGTGACCGAGTGAGGCACAGAGCTGACTAAATCATCAAAAACAAGATGATGAGCACATTTTAATCTCTAATGGGTTTAGATTAACTGGTTGTTAGCCAGGTTTACGTAATTAATGACGGTGGTGAATAATAATAATAATAAAAAAAAGTCCTTGGCAAAGAGTGTCAAGGTGCTACACTGTGAGAGATGAATCAGTGACTCTGCCAGACGTAACTGCTTGCTGTTATCCAGGCTTACAAAGTTTGAAAAAGTTGTCAAATGTGCAGACATAATAGCAAAATACGAGGCACTTAAGAGTCAAACAGAAGCCCTTAATCGTGTAGTGATGAATGAAAACCAGAACGCTGAATATGACTGAACTAGTTAAAAATGTCATGCAAATGTTATTAATGACTCCAAGTGATGAAACCCTTCCCACAGCAGGCCTGATGTGCCCAGATGGCCAGTCAATGACAGGGGTTGAAGGAAGTGGGTGGAGGCAGATGCTGCTGTGTAGAGGCAGAGATGGAGAGGGGAAAAGCAGATGGGAGGTCAAATCAATACACAGAGAGAGAGAGAGAGAGAGGATGGCGGTGCTCCTCACTTCACTGACACACACATTTGTTCACATCCCCCCCACCACCACAGATCCTATAAGCTCCTCCAGTAAGTAAATGGGATGAGTGGTTATTACCATCATGACTCACGTAAGCGTGCATTTCAGCATCTTCATGCCATAGAGGTGAGGTGTAAACAAGGCTCTGATTGGCTGAGGAGTATCTGGATCCCACCTGGGAAGATGTGCTTACAGAGTGACATCATCTCTCAGTGGAGGGGGCGGGGGGTTGAGGGGAGGGATTCTAGTGCAGTGTGTGCACATCTGTCTGCAACTAAAAAGGCCTCCAGAACAGCAGAGAAAGGCTGCAGAAGACATTTTAGTGAACCAAAAGGATAGGACATAGTTTCTAGTGGCACACAACTACAAAATTACACAGCTTCCCAGATGAACGTGCACGAGGCAGCATGTGTGGCGTATTTTAGTCTGAAGCAGGGCACAAATGAGGAAGTTTTACCTACTTAACACCATTTTCTCCATTAAGTTAGACTGCGCCTGACCAGCACCCCGCCTTCCTTTCACCCTGCTGCCAGACAAACACGATAAACAGGAAGTGAGGCGCCCAGGCCCTTTCCGTTTCCCTGTAAATGGGCCTCTTGTTCTCAGAAGGTACACTGAGAAATCATGGAATGCTAGAACAAAAACTACCATGACCAATTTCCACGCTCACCTTTCAGAAGCCTGAAAACGTCTCAAAAGGAACACTGTTCTTGGTCAGGATTTCTGTCCGACCCTTTTCCTGCCACCTGACCAACAGACAGACTTAAACAAGCACAATGGAGACATTATTGACTCAGTTGTAATATATTTTTTTAATGTCTCAAAAGGTGCGCCTGCTAACTCGGACAACGTTTTAATTCCTATTTGACTTTTAAAGTTTACCGTTGGGTTTTGTGGACACAAAAACTGCTAAACACACAAAAGGCCTCCAAAACAAAAACACCTGTGCTGTTTTTTAATTTAAGTGCGTGTGCTGACGGTCAGGATCTAAAAGTGGAGGCGAGGTTAATGCAAGGCCATCTTTTTCTCCTCCTGAGCCAGCAGAACAAGGCTACTTCTGAAAACACACACACACACACACACACACACACACACACACACACACACACTGTATTATGTAATTGCTCCATTGTATGAGGTGGTCTGACCTCTGCAGTGTCTGGGAGATGTAGTGAAAGTCAAGAGGGACAGTTCGTGAGTAAAGAGACAGGCAAATCTAAAAGAAAACAAAACCATCACTTCAGAAGATTCAATCAGCAAAAGCCTCATAATATTTAGTAATGTTTAGACACAGAATGGAGAGTTAAAAATCTGTTTCAGGCCACCTTTGGTAGATAACATGTATTAACATCAAAGGAATGGGAAATTGACAGCGAGAGGAAATTCCTGAGGATTAAACCAAACAACATCCACATTAAGCCATGGACTTCAGGAAGTTCCTGAAAACCAAAAGAAGGGAAAAATATTGGGTCTGAAACAAATGTAGCAAATTTATAAATGCTCCTCTGTACACAGCGCAAATCATTAGTGATGCCCATAGTAGAGGGAAGGTAAATGGATGGTCAGAAACTCAAAAATACAATTTTATTTCCACCCAGTAAATGCAGCAACAACTTGCGCTGACAAAAACAATCTTCAGTGTGGAAGTTAAGATTCAAAGTTAGCCACTTTTAGTTTCAGAGAGGCGTTCTCAAACAAATCCAGAATAATCATAAAAAGCACAAGAAGGTCCTAATTATGGAAAAATGCATCTGCTGCTTATCCAGGGCTTTAAACGGGGACTGAGAGCTTAGCAGAAAAACTAGAAGCACGGCAAAGTTTCTACTTCGTCCTTTTGAGTTTTCACCCTTAACTTCATTGCACTTGCGAAGGCAACAGAAATAACTTCTTCAAAATCAGCATTCATGCTTAAACAGTTTCTTTGAAGAAGAAACAGAAACATGCTTTTAAATTATAGAACTGATTTTACTGTGCAGTTAATCATTATTCTGGATGGTACAAATCAGGATTCAGTGCCAAGACTACAAGAAGTTACCCAACCCTGAAAGGCTCTATTGGCAAAATGAAAACTTTGTTTTTCTCTATACATAAATCAAGACTTTCATGTTGATTTAATTCGGGGCCATGTGACCGTTGAGCCGTCCCACGACCCTGGGGTCCGATGGGGTAAGGGAAGGGAAACGTCGGTCGGTTGGCACCTAATGGCGCCCCGATCGAGCTGCACGTCTCAGCTGGGTGGAGCAGCGGGGCCCGTCAAAGACGGCCTAATGAGAGACACATGGCAGCCAGTAGGGTCCGCTCTGCTGGCACAACACACTGTGTGAGGATACACTCAGGGCTATTGTTCCTCAGCAACACGTTATGACATTTACCAACTGATCCACAGCTAGCAAACACAGAGATATAAACACACTCGCTCCGGTCATGTGCTGGGGCCTGGAGGCCTGGATGTCCCCATGTTTCAGCAACAGGTCAAAGATTATTCTTTAGGCTAAATAAATATTAAACCGGTTGATCCAGAGGAAACAGAGAAGGCTGCATAATTTAGTGCTAATATATCATTAACATAAACAAAACAAAGGACTGTTTGTAATATTTGAAGTTTCATGAACTTGCACTTTGGATGCCAGTCTAATCATCGGGATTCCTACAAATTTCACCACTAAAATTTTGGAGCGTTTCCCCTCAGTTTTCCTAATATTTGTCACATGAGCACCAAACTCTAACCTAGTTGAGTTTTATTACCTCCAAACTGCACAGATAAAGTTAGCCTTTGGATTTGGCTGTGTAGTAAAGGACTATTTCACTGTTTTGTTGTCTTAGATTGACTTTATTTTAAAATCTAGAAGACACTTCTGGATTAGATTATTCTACATTAAATATAGATTCTCTAAATCGGTCCCTTTGAAAATATAAATCTCTAAAATACGGGTTTGTTTGGCATCTAAACCTGACACCAGTTTATAAACCACACATCCACCTAATAAACCCAAATCTAAGAGAGTATATGGGCCAAAACCAGCATAAAAATGGTTGTTCTCCCATGCCTGAGTTTATCTGTGGGTTCTGCCAGGAACTCAAACTGTGTAGAAACCCTGAATATTCAGCTGCTCACTCTCGACACCTGAGATGATGGTAGGACATTTCAGAGAGAAATTGTCATCGCATGACTTTTTTCTTATTTTTCATCCCTAAGCTGTGACGCCTTGTGTCTCCTCCAATTCCGCACAAAGGATGATGATCTCTTAAAGCTGTTATTTTATAATGAATTAAATGCAGAAAGGATCACCTTATGGAGCACCAGCTGTCCTAAGAACGGCTCACATAAGGACTCAATAGAAAAGACAACATTTTGGTTTGCACAGACCACGAGCTGACAGGATTCATATAATACTCATTTAGCTAAATTTTGATATTCTATTATTTTTAAAACTCAATTCTAATCAGTGCAATCCTTTATTTTGTACATACACATTTAATTTTTGCCATATTTAGCCACTGAAATCTAAACTGCAGTCAGTCTTTCTTTTGAAGAAAACCGCAGAAAAAACTGAATGCACTTAGCAGCAACCTAATACTTCTTTATTCTCTTTCTAAACAATCTGCAGAAAAAAAATGCATGAGTGGCAAGAAAGCAGGATTAATTTAGTTTAGCTTACAAAGACTGTTCCCTCCTCCTATGTCCTGCCTCTTTAAGACATCCTGCCCAATGACTTCTGTTCAATTCAGGAACTCAACATTTTTTAAAGTTTGCTACTGACTTGTCAAATTACATACAATTTACAGATGACAAAAATATTACAAAACAAAATATGTCTCCACTTCTTAAAAGTAAAGATTTGACAGGGCTGCATAATATTCATAACACAATTCATTGCAATGACAAAAATCTATAAAATGAACCCACATGTCCCTCATTCTCCTCCATCATCACAATGTTCAAACCTCTCTGTCTCAGCCGTCTGATGTAGGTCACCAAGATCTGCATCAGTTCTGGGCATGAAGGACAGGGAAGGTGCAAAAGGCCAAATCTTTTACTGGCAAGCAGAGTCTTGATGCACAGGACCTGAAATATAACACCCTGATGAATATTGCTTCCAAGCAGACCTTCACCAATTGCAATATTACACACAGTGATGGAAAACATGCCTACAGCATTTATTTACCTCTCCCAAACTCTTAAAGGTGTAACAAGGTTACTTTCTCAGCCTGTAATATTTGCTCCCAACCTACCCTACGAAGTTTCAGGCATTTTATTAAGCAAACTTGAACAGGCTAAATGTTTCAGTTTAAATATCAGCACTTGCTTCTATAGGAACTAAAGAGCTAATTTTGACGTGTTGCTCACTAATAAATGGGAGGGAGTTTGGAGTTATAAGATTAACACAATAAGCAAAAGAGTTAAAGATCAAATGACTTGGTTTCCCTTTAGATTGTGACAGCAATAGTGATGCCAGTGGTGTGGTCATTTTATTGATGTCGAAAGGGTAGTTAAATATACATATGCATACTATTGGTAAATGTCATTGATCAGCCAAAACAGCGGTATTAACCTCAAATGTCCCAAATTTTCAGATCGGTGCATGCATCCCTACAAAAAAAAAATGAACCAATCAACCTAACAGAAATTTAAATCGGCCATTTCCACCCCCCAGTTACCAAAAGTCCATAATAAAGGAGGTCATCTAATCACAAAAATATAACTTTTCCTATTCATGTAGTGCATAGAAGCTCTGAACTCCCAAAATTTTGACAATTTAAGAAGAAAGAAGAGTGAGGAAAATGTGGGTTCCACGTCTTTGTTACAGTGATTGTTTTTCATGGATGAAAGGAAATAATCTTAGAATTTCACCTGTGAAATTTTAAGCTCCTACCACTATGAAGGAATCAGGAGGATGGAAAAAAAGTTGGAATCAACCTAAATGGGAATCAGCAGGTCAACAAGATGGGAATAATCAGTTTCAGATTAGTGCATCTTTGCAAAAAAAAAAAAAAAAAAAAAAAAGATTAAAACTATGAAACAACCTTCCTGAATCATCCGTGCTTCAATACTGCCTCAATGCCCCTTACAGCGAAGCTCACATGTAGCCTCTGATTTACAAGTCACACACCTAAACAGTACCCGTTGCTCAGGCTCAAAGCTGTATAGAAGTGCAAGCATCAGTCCCGAACGGGAATAATGTAATCCAGCTGTGCAACGCGGCTCTGCATTAAAACTACAATTTTACGCTCACCATCAAAACGCTCCCCGAGAGTTATATTTAGACTTTATACAGCCGCGAAGGCACCGTCGGCCTCGCCAAGCCCGCAACCACAAAAGAGGAGAAACAGATCCTTTCTGCTCCAGCTACCACAAAGTTTAGCATAAAGTCTTTTCAGCATCTCAGCTCGAGCACAGAAAAAAAAAAAAAAAAAAAAAAAAAGCAGCAAGTCAAAGTTTTAAACTAAAATCTTAGCTCTGTAGCTCGGAATAAGTTGACGGAATGCAAACATATTCAAGTATGGACAGAGTTTTGTGTTTAATGCAAACAAGAAAACCAGGAGGAAGAGGCAAAACACATTCCCATCCCCTTAAAAGGGAACACTGTGTCCCAAACAAACAGTGCAGCTTTGCCAAAAGGGGCACAGAGCGGGATGGGAGGAAAAGTTGGACGAGCTTGACCAACTGGCCGTCTTCTGGATGCGTTCCATTTCCTTCCGATTAGTCTCAACCCGCACCTCCAAACAAACCTGCAACCAGCAAAAGTTCATCATCTCTCTGGCCGATTGCCACAGCTGTCCCCGCGTCCGCAACAACCCCCCCTCCTCTCTTCTCCTCCTCCTCTCTCAGTACAAGACAACTCAGCAGAGATTCTGACGACAGCAGAATCTCTGCTACAGCAGCACTGTCCTCGAGCGTCTCCTCCAAACCGCAGCACAGTAACCGAGAAAGTGAAAGAGTCGGTGGAAAGGAAGGAAGGGTGGACCAGAGACGCACAGGAAAACATGACAGTTGAAGTTTACGACCGCTGCAAACTCTATTGCGGAGAAACGATGGGGAAAAGTACCTATAGAAGAAGCAGTCGCAGCACACCAGCACCCCCATCAAGCCAGCGGGGAAGCAGAGGCGAGGAGAGGATGTGGCGTTCCAACAAGCTGCGCCGTTTTTCGGCTCCCGGTCGATGCGCCCGGGTCTGCAGACTGGGCTACAGGTGCACCAGCTCCGGCACGGCGCGGCGTGGGATCATCCGGCTGTTGGCGTCAACGCACGTCACGCGGAGAGAGGACGGCCAACGCGCACGCACAAAAATAAATCATTCACAAAAGCAGACGCGCCTCTCAGCGCCTTGCTCTTTCTCCCTCTCAACCAACTACTGCAACCGCCTGGCTCACTTTCACACTCCTGCTCCCTCTCTCTCTCTCTCGCTCGCTCGCTCTCTCCTTCACTCACTGGCTCTCACTTGAAAGGCGGGAAGATTAGCTTGGCAAACAGAGTCCCATAAACAAACCGCTGACTCTTGGGCAGCAGCGGGCACACTGCAGAGGAGACAGAAAGACAAGGCTGCTATCTCCACCATCTGTGTATGTCCAGGACCGGGGCTGGACGTCCCCAGCTCCACTTAGACCAAACACAGTCCCCGAAGTAGAAGTCTGAGTCAAATCCGGTCCGAACCTCTGGGGACGGTTAATCAGTGTAACGTCTTGGTCTTTCTACACTCAGTAATACGTTACGGTTTCAAACAAATGCAGCTAATTGTCAACCAACACTGACAAGGGAGCACAGCTGCAGGAAAGCACAGGATGTAACCTCCTTGGTGCACGTATACAATAACCATGACTCTTCATTCACACAATCCATGCAGAGGTGCAATATGGGAGGGGCCAGCCTGGAGACAAGCCCCTCCGCCCCCCCCAAAAAAGTAAGCCAATCGCTACAACGTTCTCTACCGATCTGGCTTGGGCAAATAAGGTGAAGGACACAATGAGCGATGGGCCTTGCGACATCACCCTCCACCCTCCCTGCATCATTAAGGAGAAGCAATTACTCGCTCCAGTCTTCTTTATTCGCTACAAACCCTTTAAAAAAAAAAGAAAAAAAAAAAGGACTGCAGTGTACAAAGTGCCGTAAGCTGATGTAATCTAAGACTGCAGACCCAGCCGATCCATACGGACACAAACAAGGGATTAATGGCTGAGACAACCTGCGCTGGCGAGCGCCGACGCTCGGAGTCAAAGGGACTGACCTCCCCCTCTCTGCCGACCCGCCACAACCTGACAAGGAGAAGCCAGAAACAGACAGCAGTCACCTTTAAAGGGCAGCTGTTACATAACCACTGCAAGGGAACCGACTCTCGGCTCCCAGTTTGTCGCAGAGTTGGAGAAACCCCGATCTCTGGGTTGAGTGGGTAGATGGAGGAACCTCTCTGTAAACTAGAATGTCCTGGAAAACTTAATATATCTCAAAGCTTCCATGCAAAGAGCAAAATTTATTATGTAGCTTCATTAGAAACAAAACTGCATATTTAAAGTTGATTTTTTTTTTCCCCTGTTAATTTGGGCTATTGTAGCTTACGTCTAAAAAAAAGATCCAACATTGAGTTTCACAGAAAGATTGAATGTTGCATAAAAAAACCTTAAGAAGCAGTGAGAGACCAAGTCCTTCTGGAAAATGAAATCAGAATCTCCATAAGGAAGCATGAAGTGCTCTGAAATATCCAGCTAAATGATGAAGCTGACACAAAAGACCAAGTGGAAAGATGATGTTCCCAATCCTGTCAAGACCCTGCTGCTTGTGAACCACATTTTTATCTTCCACTCAACTTTCCATCAGTAAACTCGGAAACAGGACTCTGAACTGCTAGCTTCTTATAAGGACTCTTCTAATGTCGCCTCCTTTTTAAGGAGGTCAATAACTGTATGCTGGACAGCTATCAAATCAGGAGGTCAAACATTTTAGTCTTTTTTTAAGAAGATTGAATGAGAAATTGAATTTAGATTGTTTTCTTAAATCAGCTGTAAGCTAAAATAATCAAAATTTACAGAAATTACCACTTGGAAACAGTTGTGTATAACAAATCTCTACAATACGAGTTTCCCTTTTTAAACTGAATAAGATTCATCTTCCTCCATTTCTTCTTTTTCTGAGACTAATTCTGCTGCAGTAGATCATTCGGTGGGACGGCAACAGGCTCTCTCTGCAACTTTCTCGGCTTTTGTTTGCCGAGGATGACAAAGAGCTGCAGCATCTGATGACGTCGTGTCTTCCCCTACGCCACCTCCACCTCGGCTTCCTGCTGTTCTCAGGAGACCCGTCTCCAGGAGCCTCGGAAAACAAGCTGCCCTCAGCAGCAGACGTAAGGGTTCGCTTGCATCCCACGGCGCTGCATTGAAGCACAACATAATGGCACACAATTTGCTAAATGAAAGCGGAAGGGGGAGAAAGGCGGATCGAGCGACACCGCCGCTCCGGCACTTTCCGCTGAGTGGAGGAGTGAGCAATAGAGCTTGGCACACATCAGCTCCCGCTTTGTGTTTTTGCACCTGAGAATCAGGATGCGGCCGTTGCGAGAGACAAGTGCAGCGGAAAGCAAAGTGCCCAGAAACAAGGGAGCGGGGAAATGGAGGGCCGTGAGGAAAGTGTACGAAATTAAACCACCAATAAATCAAATGTCACTTTCAACAATGTAACCGGCGATCTGTGGGATCTCGGTCGCCGTGTTTTTGTCTCGACTTCCTCCAGACTCGAGTCTTATCGTAGAATCCAGACAAACAATAAAAAGCAAGACATTTGGAGCGATGGCTTACGTAATTGAAGGGATCTTTCCTCTAAATGCATGACCTGAACTGAGAGCAAGAAGAGAAAGGAGCAAAAATAAATGAATAAATAAATAAATAAATAAAATACAGAGTTCATGTGGGGAGAGACCTAATTTGTGACGGGGATTAAAAAGCAGAAGAACGAATGGAAATTGTTTCCATTATTTCAGCAAGAACTGGGTTAGGATGTTAACTGGAAGAGAATGCAGGATTTGCTCTGCTGTACATCTGGAACCACAGATGTACAGCATCTGTGGTTCCAGATGCTTAAGATTTAAACTTGAGTTTAAATCTCAAGTTTAACAAAACCCAGAGGCGCGCACCGTTTCTAAATCATGGCCCACTGCATCTCCCAGCATTTCTGTACCAACAACAATGGTTCTGTTGGCAGCCTCTCACACTGAATAGCGACAACACAAAGGCAAAGTTGCTGGAGCTCAGTGCAGATCTGAGGGACAGGACAACAACTTAAAAAAATAAAATAAAATAAAATAAAATCTATAACTACATGATTAGCAGAGGTGAGCCAACTTAATTTGATAGATAAATCTACAAACATTCGCAGAATAATGCATTTTAAATCAGCAGAAACAAGGATGCAGTTGCTTAGCTATAGCTACGATGACCAGAGGAATGTTTGCAAGTATAAAGGAGCGCACTGAACCACCATGGCAATGGTTTTATGTCCTTATTTGAACTGAACGCATGCTGTACAAAATATTTTAACAAATACAACATTTACACCTTACTTAAGCAGCTTAACTGAAAATCCTAAAGTCAAACTTGGATGCAACTTGGCTTCCCAAAAGCAACAATAATGACAAAAACAAAGGGAACTGATTAGAATGCGTCGATTTTCTCTTGATCAGCTCTGGTCAAATACAGAAATATCTGAATTTATTTTCCTTTTCATTAAACATATCAAAACCTAGAGTGAGAGTTTAACCATGTTTGCTGATAAGCAACATCAGCATGTACTTTGATTTAACTTAAGAATTAAGTTAAAAGAATCTTAATAAAAATTGAAGGTAGGTGCATTTAAAAAAATCAACATGTATGTAGGAAAATCTTATAATTTCTTCATTTTCTGTTGGTCTGAAAACTATATCAAATATTCTGCAGAACATTTTCTTGTTTTGTGTGTTGTATCCCTTAGGGGGAAAAACAAACAGGAAAAAGTGTCTGTGTAAAAAAAAAAAAAAAATCATGTCAACCTATAAAAGCCCGATGAATGCATTTCAACTAAATCACAACTGGAGCTTCAACTGAGGTTCTGCCTTTAACCTAATCAAACTTAACCTGAATCCTGCCATCTAATCCTTCTGGCCAGAAACAAATCAGGTTTGTTTTTTTTGGCTGACACATTTTACCTTTTTTTTTTATTTTTATTATTATTATTATTATTATTCCCCGAGGAGATTTAACACATACAAACTCTTTAGTGTTCATTTTGTCAACAAAAGCAAACATATAACCATAAAATACAGGTTCTTTCATACTAAGGGTTACTTTGAAACCAACAAAAAAACAACAACAAAAAAAAAACACCAATCTAAGATTATTTCAGTTTAAGCATTAAAGTTTTCTAGCCTTTCATATCATAAATTAGACATAAATACTGCCAGAAAAAGTTGGCTTTTCTTTTAATTTAAATGGTTTAATTTTTTTTTAATGCAAAAGTTTTGTTTCTCATCATCTGTCCAAGCAGAACAAGGGAAAATTGGCTGATTTCATTCACTACAGCACAAATGGGTAACTTAATTTAGTAAACCTTTCCACCATATCCTTGGGAAGCGTGCATGCTTAAACTTTTGGCCAGGGGGTGTAAACAGGAAGTGGAAAAGCAGAACAACAAGAAACCGTTGGGCTCCTTTTCCTAAGTGGAAGAGGGGAAACAAAAGAGTGAGCCCAGCTAGACAGGTTTCTCCCGATCCAGTCCGTGGCTTGAATCACAACAGGCCAGAAGAGGATCATGGGAAGATTTTAAGACTCACTCATAGTAAAGTTTCTGAAGATAATATCAGAACATGTCAAGAGACATAAGTATTATTCTAATAAATAAAGGTATCTACTTCCAAGAGCTGCACTATGAAAAGTAAAAAATGAATAAAAACCATATTCCATCCGATTGTTATTAACGGAGACGTGCCGCACCGCATGCCTCCCTGGAGGAAGAGACCCTAAAACTGATTGACGAGCTTCGGACATGACCAACGCGCCCCCCTCCCCTCCTCACCCCGCAGGTCCACACCAACAAGTTCCCGCTGCTCCACATTGCATCACACTCACCTATTTAGCGTGTACGAGCCGTTCCTCTTAAACCTCATCCTGGACGACAGGAAGCGGATAAAGAAATCCAGAGTGGACGGCGTGTCCGGCTTTGGCTGCTCGCAGCTCGGAAAGAAACGAACCCACGCTTGCAGTAAACCCTCCGTGGACGGACGCGGAACAATACTCGCGGTGGCTCTTTGCAGACCTCTCTCTTTCTCTCGCTGCTCAGACATCCACTCTCTCCTCCTCCTGTTTTCTTCGGTTTCCCCTCAGTTCAGTTTCCGCGGGGCTGGGTTATTGAGTGTTGCATTGTTGCGCGTAAAGCGACGCAAAACGCGGCGTTTTTAACGCCCCAAAAAATATCATTAAAAAAAAAAAAAAGAAAAGAAAAACTTGAACTCCCAGCCCATATTCTGGCATCCAACAGACATGAAGTAACGTCTGAAAACATGGAAAATGTGAAGTCACAAATGAGCAGCTGCTTGATGGAAACCCACCATCGATGCGCCTCTGCTTTTTCTGCTCCATTCAGGCTCCTGAGGAAAGCTCATGTTTCCCCATCTGAGGAGCTATTTATACGCCCAGCGTCCTCCCCAAGGATGAACACAAAGCAAACGCCTCCAGCCCAACACGCTTCTTATCAACGCCGGTAAGGTGAGACAGATCTGAGGCTAAGAATAGGGCTAAGGGGATTCATTACTGCCCTTTAAATCCCATCCAGGACTGCGCGTCTCTTTGGAATGCAAACATATTTCACAGGTGGAGGTTTGATTAAAAATGTGATTAAAATGAAAGTGATTATAATCTAACTGTAGGTACACCGAGTGCTTTCTAGAAAATTAATGTGTTAATGTAATGGAACATTCTAGGAAGCATCAACCCAGATTTTAAAACCCGTAAACAATAGCAGACCCTCTGCAAAACAACTAAAACAGACACAATATCAGGCTGTAATTAAGACTTTGCCAAAATAATAATAATAAAAACACTCGCATCATGAACAGACATGCACAGATCAGCCTTTTCCATGCCAATTCTGACAGAATCCTTATTCCCTAAAGGACTAAAATATAAAACTGCTGCAGGCACTTTAGTAGAGAAAATGATTAATGGAGGGGAAAAAGTGCAGATTTTGCACTTTCCCACGTCAGTGCATAATGTTTTAGGTTTGATCTGCCAATTCTAATATGAAAAATCTGCTGCATGTTGCCAGATTTAGTACTGCTCCCTCTATCAAACAGAAATGATTCAATAAAATACAGAACGATCCCCTTTTGTGCATTTAAACATCTGTTCCTAACTTCTGTCTGATTTTTATTCAACTCAGAAAAATGCATCAAAGTCAGTACTGTTGCTTGATGGATAATAGGTGCTCCTATTGTCTGAAAATGATGGGATTTCTTTTGTTTCATTTAATGAATAGATTTTTCAGTGTTATCCTTCAGTCACCAGTCAGAGTCAAACAAAGGGAATGTGAATGATTTGAAACCATTTGATTAATTGGTGCTTTGCTAATTCTGCACCATTTGCATCTCTTTTCTTTCTGGATGAAAACTAAAGAGAGATGACAAAAAAAAAATCACTTTAGAGCAGCAAAATGTGACTTTTTTTGTTCACATCTGCACCCCTTCACCTACATGCTGAAGTGTTTTATGCAGGGTCTGTTTAGAGAACGGTTGCTGCTCCGGCTGGATTCGATGTGTGGACACCAACTACATCTAATTTGAACAGTAAAACCGGTTTGAACTTGTATTGCAACTTATTAAAGTAATCTGAACGCATGAGAAAGACGAGGGTCGCAGAGAGCCAGACCACAAAGACACAGTTCACATGGACCGTTGCTAAGCAGCTGGCTGAGAAGGAAAATGTTCCCGGTGATAAACTCCTTTCCACATTAATTCATTTTTTTTTATAAGCTTTAATATGACATTTAAATGAAAGCTGTTTTTGTGTTTCTCTTATGAAGAACCACATCATACTGTGGGTTGTTTTGAGAGTTTTAAGTTTGTGCATCACAGTAAAAGCAAGCTGGCACCAAAAGTGCTGATGAGTTGCACTGCTGCTGCTGCTGCTGCTGCTGCTGCTGCTGCTGCTGCTGCTGCTGGTGGTGGTGGTCAGCCACTGCAGAGTTACACAACAGCCAGGAGGAGGAAGATGATGATGGATGAAGCAATGAGAACAGAAACCAGGGTTAAGCTACTCTTTGAAGCAAATAACATACATAAGGACAACCTTGGAGTGAGAAATAAGCTAAATCACAAGCCCAATTTTTGCATTTTTTTTTTCCATTTTCAGAAACTATTTACTGTGTTTTTGCTTATTGGACACAATGGATTTTAAAGACAAGGTCTAAACTTTGAACTGCTTTTAATTGACAGCCGAAAGTGGGAGAAGAAAACAGTGAAGACGCCAGAAGGTTCAATTAGCTCCATTATTAGTGCAGTTCAATTCTGCTCCTTATGTTCATCCCTAATCTTTTGCTTCTTCATCTACACCTTAATTGCTCACGATTTAATTAGGTGATTTTTGTCTTTTCAGTCATTAGTCTATTTCTTTCCAAATTCTTCATTCACATTCCCCCATCACACAGTAATCTGAGCTCTTTACATCAAGTATTCATAGCTCTCGAGCTTTTGTTTCACATTTTGTTCTTCCAACCACAATCTTCAATGTGATTCATTCAGATTTTATGCCAAAAGCTAACGCAAAGCAGTGCGTTAGCTAAAGCTAATAACGCAACTCGGTTGCAAAATGGAAGGAAATTGATAC
>NW_006800065.1:401568-441622 GCF_000485575.1 Poecilia formosa
GACATTAACCAGAACCCCCCCACCACCCCACCAATTCCACTGTTAAAACATGGTGGTGGTTACATCATGCTGAGGGAATGCTTTGACAAATTTTGACAATTTGTCAAAGTTCATGGCAAGATTTGAAGACTGATGAAGACTTTATATGTCTAATTAGGCTGAGCTTGAACTACTTTGCAAAATCAGACTCTAGATCCATAAGGCTGAAAGAGACAACAAATTCAAGAAAGGTGGGGTACAAATCACAACCACGTTTCAGATTTAAACTTAAACTCTCAACAATTAATTTGTCTATTTATCCAGACTAGAAGAATAAGAATGTATGAATGCAGAGAATGAAATAAAGTGTGCACTGACTGAGCTTCCATCTTTGATTTGCTCTGAACGGCAGAGAAGCTTCCAGAACGCGGTCATTGTTGGCTGCGGTGTGGCTGAGAAACAGTCCTGTTCCCTCCGCTCCACCTCAGGCTTTCCAGGAATACATTGAGAGCCAAAAAGCTGGACCGCAGTGCACAAACGCAGCCTATAGTGAGGCTCCGGCAGCTAGAGCGCATGCATGATGAGAGGCCAGCTTTGGAGAGCTCAAACCGCAGCAAGTGCCAAGTTCTCCTGCGTAAAACAGCGGCGATGCCGACGCTGCCCTGCTGTGACTGCCAAAAAAACAAAAAACAAAAACAAAACAAACAAAAAAAAGAACCACCTCATGAAACCAGCAGCATGTGTAAATTATGCTGTTTAATGTATATTAGCTTTTTGCTGCCAAGACCTGGGTCCAGTCCTAATAAGCTCACACAAACAAGCAAATTCACAGAGCACAGCTAAGATGGGGCCAAACCAAGAGGTGCAGCATAAAAAGACTCGTATATACGCCCAGGTGGAGAGACGCCAGGAGACGGGCAGTCTGTATGCGTCAGCCTGCTACATTAAGCACAACATATACAGTAAACAGAGGACACCACAGTAATGCAGTTCAAACAGAGCGTCCATTCTTCACAGCTCGCTTTGGGCTGCACCACAAAACTGAAATAGCCATGCTGGTATCCTGGAGCTCCATGAATGGCTCCAAAAAGGCAAAAAAAAAAAAAAAAAAAAGGTAAAATATTAGGCCTGCAGAATCTCGGTGAGCATTATCTTTCAAGATCTAGAAAGGTTCAGTTTTAATTGAAATGCCACCTGACAGCGGAAATGAAATGTAACCCAGCCCATGAATTTATCACTTCTTACGGCATCTTCAGAACGTGGAGACCAAGCCAACGTGAACCCTATGTACACAGATATCATCACTGACATTTATGCACCCACCAGGAAAAATCACGCTGGTGTCGGAGTCACGCTTCAGGTCCTGCAATCAAAATATGTTTGTTGCAATATGCAGCTAAACAAACTGGAAACATTGTCAAATAGATTGCTCCATTTCACAGGGTGAAGGAATGCAAAAGGAGCCCTGACCAGGGACCGATTTCAAAAACTGTGCAGTACATAAACATACGTTCCAGTAGGCCAACAATTATGTGATAGAAACATTTTTTATTGGTCTTACGTAACTTAATTCTCAAATAAATCGAATTTTGGTTTTTCCATTAGCTGTAAGGTATCAAAAGAATGTGCTTTGAATTGACATTTTTGAATTAAATGAGCAAAATAAACCTTTCACTGACGGGCTTAGAGCTGTATGGGTTTAAGTACTGTCTTTAGAAAATAATTTGAACAGATAAGTCATCTTCGCACACATTTTCTAAACCGTTAAGTACATCAAAGTAAAGTAGCTGCACTGAAATGTCCTGGAGGGAGTTTATATTCTACTTCTGCAGCCTAATAAAATGTTTACTGGCCATTATAACTATTTAGAACCTGCTAAAATATTAATGATGCGACAGTGAACGTAATCCTGACTGCAGTTTTACAACCCCTATGATGCAATGTGAAGTGCTTATGCTGAGGATGATGAGACTATGGCGCCACCTGCTGTTGTTTAGGAAAAATGCATTTGATTCTGCTGTGGTTAGAGGGCAGGAAGTAATTGCTAAAGGCATTTTATGCTTTTTTAACAAAATGTTTCGTTTCATTTGCAAAAGGACACAAAAGGCAGACGCGTTGGCCATCGCCGACGTCTTCTTGACTGGCATGCGGTCTGCTACTGCCGGCATGTAAACAAAGACTCAGCACTGGTGATGAAGTCTGAAATTATAGGGTGAGGACAGATCATTGCATTAAAAAGGATGAAAGAGATGAGGCTGAACGACAAACCCTCACAGACAGAGTTACTGGTATGTAGAAAGAAAAAAAACACTAACATGAGTAATGCAGAGGTTTGAGGTTGGGGAAAATTCTTAAGATGATGATAATGGGATAAACAAATATTTCACCAAGTATAAAAAAAAAGGAGTTACTTTTGAGTGCCGTGCAAAGGAACGGAACCGGCACAAAGAAGAACGAACTCATTGATCTGTCCGCCTCAGGCTGGTGGTAGACTGGTGTTGCTGGTTTAATACTGCAGCAGCTTGATTCGGTCATGTGATACCAGAGCCGACAGAGCCCAGTGAATGCTGGGAAAGGCTGCGAGCCATGATTATGCAACACCCAGATCTGATTTCATGCCCAGTGGTTCTCTCCCTTCCGTTCCGGTCATTTCTTTATCTTTCCATATCTGCATTTCCCCTGCAATCAGTGACCTATCCTTTCTTAACCCTCTTATAAATCGCTTTCTATCGTCTTGGGACTCTCCTAAGCAGAAAGCAGAGAGCACAAGCCCAATTAGAGCAGTAGAGTTGCCCCTGGTAAAAGCTGATCAACTTTTGTCCCCTCCCAAGAAATGCAAACCTCACTTACCATGGAGAGTGTGGAGATGTAGATGTGCTGCCCTCTAGCGGTAATAAGACACATTCATACCATTTCTGCATAATTCTTTGGGTGTTTGCTGGTCATGAAATATGGCTGCTTGTAATACAGGAGTCAAAAAGACATAAAAGCACACAAGAATGTTTAAAAGGAAGCCTGGCGAGTCTGTTGAAATTGACCCGTCTACGAGAATCTCGACGTGCTTCACATGTTTCTACATGTCAAGCAACCAAACACTGTTTGCCCCGTTTCAGGAATTACCCTTCATTTCCACTAGAATCTGATGTCACATGCAAGTTTTAAATCTCACAGACCTAAATATGAGAAAAGAAGAAATAAATGTGCTGATATCTTGACACTTGAGAGTGTGAAGATGTCACAGTAAGTGTTTGCTGTAAAAACGGAACATTCTAGTTTCTGCCTTCAGTTGCTTTGCTCCATAGCCAGCAAATATTTAGCTCTGCGTTCACACCCATGGCTTCTCGCTGCCATCTCAGTGCAGATATGCCCTAATGACTGCTACAACTCAAAACACTCTGCTTCTAGATGGCTATCAGTACTGTAATCTCATGTCATGTGTGTACATATGAATAATTTCTAAAAGCAGCAGTGTGCTCTTCCGCTGTTTGATGATATTTATTTCAAAGTGGAAACGATCAGCATGTACCCTGTGTATTCACTTGTGGTTTTTGAGATGCAAAACGTCTCTGTCCAAGAATTTGCTTGGTCTAATTTTACTCAATTATTCACGCAATAATTTTTTTTTCGTATGTCGACGCCTCCAAACAGACACCCAAACAGAAGCCTGCCTGATTGAGTCACACTTGGATGGAAATTTCCACAATCTGACCTTTCAAGGTAGAATTAAGAGAGTGGGAAAGCCCAGCAACTGTTAGTGTAGATTATAGTTGGGGGTTGCTAAAAAGGAAAAAAAATAAAAATAAATCAATGCTTTGACATTATGCAATTTTTTACTAAAACTTGTAAAACTCATTCATTCATAAAAATTAGGGTTTCTGCAAGTTTCGCCAATTCAAATTTAAGACTTTTTAAGACCATTATGAATTACATTTAAGACTTGTATCACAACAGAAATGTACAAAAGAAAATCGCAATGAAATAAATTGCATCGATTTGGCAAAAGTGGGTGAGTGACTAAGACGAACATTGTCCAGCCAACTGGCGATAAATTTGCACTTACTCATGATGGTTGTAAAAACGTTAGCTAGCTTTGTTTTACCAGTTACCGGTAGTTTCAACTGCCTTGGATCACTGAAGATGTCTGCGTATGACTCAATGTTTTGCATAACAGAAAAAAGACCTGCAAGAAAAAAAGAAACTAAATAGAATATGCAAGCCTAAATATTCCTGCCACGACAAAATCTAAGACCTGTGATTAATGTATTTGAGCCCAACTTAAGACATTTCAAGGCATTCATTTTAAAAACAGGAATTTAAGACATTTTAAGGATGTGCAGACAACCTGAAAACGGTCCTAAGTGTTGATATATTTGTACAACAGGCTCATCATTTCATTCGGTTTATCATTGTGTCAACAGAACTAAAGCAGGAGAGTCCAATTTCAAATTTAAGGCAAAATGAAATAATAGGAAAACCTGCATTGGTCAAACTCCAACTATGGTGTTGCTGCTGTGCAGTCACAGTAAATAAATTGCACTTTGTAGTTGGATATTTGGTGCAATCCAGAGTTCTGGGAAGATTCCTGGTATTTTACCAGATTTATCCACAACTACACATACTCTAGGTGTTAAATGGAGTAGGTACTTAATATAGCATGTTAATCTTAAAATCTACGTAACTCAAAGAAGAATTCATGCTTGTCATTGACTTGCTACTAGCTCCTTCTATACAAGTTAGAAGAAAATAGAAAAGCTCTGTTAGCTTTCAGATTCCTCAAAAATAGTCAATGCCTTCTTCTTTTCTGCTTGGATCCAGAAGTGAAGCTTCACAGCTAGAGGATGATCATCACGGACAGAGAAGGATAGTTCACCGAGCGAGACTGAAAGAGGACACGTGCGGTTCAGGACACGCTCACGTTGCTGCCTTTAGACTTCAGAATGACAGGCGCCAAGCTGAAGTCTGCATGCGGAAAGCAGCACTTCCTCCATTTGTACATCACGCTGTTTGTTTTCCTTTCAGCACAACAAGTAACTGCTTCCTGTGAGCTCCTGCTGCAGACTCCCAGGCCAGAACAATGAGACGACGAGAAAACAGTAAAGTGCACCAGGGACCGTTTGGAGGACAAGGAGCATTACCACGCACAGTCAGTCAGAAAACGAGGGCTCATTCAAACACCGACACAGGTGTAGATGGAGACGCTCTGGTAGACAAAACCTCATTCAGGAAGAGGCTAGAGGAGACGTAAACAGAGCAGGACAGACGCGGGGAAATGCAGAGTAATACTTTAAGTAAGATAAATACCAGCTTCCTGTTAGAAGATGATATTTCTCCAATGTCATGCTGCCCAGAGAGGCACTGCCTTGCAAAAATAGTCCATGGTAACTTTGTCACATTTTGTCACACCGCATCCATAAACTTTAATGCATTTAAGTGGGAATTTAAGCGAAAGATCAACAAAAGATCATTATGAAGTGAAAGGAAAACAAAACATTTTCAACAAAACATTTTCTTTATAACCAAAAATGTAAAATGAATTGTGCCACGAATATGTACTCATCCCTCTAACTCCTATCAGCATCTTTAGGAAGACATAAAACATGCTTTTCATATGTTCGTCACATAAAATTCCAATAAATGACATCGAAGCTTATGACTGTAGCATGACAAAATGGGAGCATAAAGACTAATCTCCAATACATCTCCACTAAAAATGCCTAACTGGTTTGAAAGCGGTACCCTCTGTGCATACTGTACTTCTGTAACCCAGAAGGGTGGACCAAACTCCTGACCTCCTGTTCCTCTCAGAGAGGAAACGGATGTGGGGAACGTGCGTCTCCTCCCTCTCTTTTTCTATCTCTCTCACACACACACACACACACATAAAACAAGCGTGCAAACAGACACATGACACAAAAGCTGACAAATGAAAACGCTTACAGAGCGGATATGACACACGTGGCCTCATTGGTTCTACCTGTCCATTTCAAGCTTCTGAGGTGCAGGGAGGAAGTTCTCAGTGACTCAGTGCATCTGAGGAAATGTGACGAGTGGGGAGCCATGTTTATCCTAATTCAGGCTTTGAAGATAAAACGCCAACTATATTTTCCAAATTAACTCACCAGTAGAATTACAATAAAATGTGATGATTTTAATAAAACACAAAATGTCTGAATGAAAGCATAATAGAGAGTCTGTTATGCTTACAAGGACTGTGTCCTTACTACCTACTTCACCAATAATGTATATTTGCATTAAATAAAATGCTATGGACATATTACTTTCATCAAAACATCACTAATTTTTCAGTTTTCAAAGACAATCAGGTGTACAAAATGCTACTAAGCAATTTTTTTTTCTTTCTGTATATTTGAAAAATTGCTTTTCCAAGTTAATTTGTTCATTTCATTCTAATAAATTAAACAGTGAAAACCATGAGCACAACATTCAACCGAAACAAAAAATACCGCCTTGCAATTCTCGACAACAGCCACACAAACAGACGGCTTTGCTTCACAGAGCTTACAGGAGACAACTCCAGTGCTGAAGATGAAGAGCAGCAGAAAAGGTCCAAGAGGAAGAACATAAAGAAAAGGCTAAATGACAGGAGGTCAGGAGTCACCGACTGGCTTCAAAAGATCCTCTCTCCCTCCGTCGCCCTTTATGTAGGCTAATCGCTTCCATCTCGCCTCCCTGAGCTAGTTGGATCATTTAGCCTCATTTAACCAGCTAACAGCCGGTAATAAATCAGCAACACACTCCTCTATCACCTCTAATCTATGGAAGTCTGTTCTGCTCGGTACACTCCCCGTGATATACGACTCTGTGAGCTCCGGCTCGCAGTGCGCGGCTGCTGCAGAACATGGAGAACGGACCGCTGGGACCAAGTTGGGAGGTTCCGACAGCACGAGGAAAATGAAAACGGGAGCTGATAAAAGGATGGCGGAGCAGACACTAAGGCTAATTCACCAAGACTTGTTTTGAATTTGCCATCTCAACCCATATCAGGCTTCATTTAAATGAAAGTAAAACAGTTTTTACAGCACCGACGCTGTAAAAAAAATGTTAAACTAAAAACAAAAAAAGGGGGCTACAACAGGAATAGCAAGTTTCTGGTAAAACTTCAGTCACAATATGTGACGGTTTATATACAATTATTTTAACCAAGTAAAATAGCGTTAATAATTAGGGTTCACTACTTCTGAAGAAATCTGGTAAATTTTGAGGTCTCCCGGATTAAAGGCTGAAAAAGTGTGCTGCCAATCAACACCCTCCCACTCCACCTCCCTCAATACGCCCAAACTCCTCATAATACCCCGTGTTCACAGCCAGTCGTTGTTAGGCTGGCGAGCTTGTAAATCTTTCTTCGTTTGCTCAGAGTGTTGGATCAGTGTTAGCAGTTGTCACGTGTCGCCCAGCTCAGAGGCCGCTGGTGATTAAAGCTCCTAAGAAAGGTCACATTAAACGGGTTTCCAACTCTGAAACAAAGAAAAGGATTTTGACACCATGTCTGGTAGCGCTGTCCGTGCAGGCAGTTTGATTGTAATGCAGCTCGGTGCCTCACAAATTATTCAAACCCTTGAACATACTCACAACAGCACTTTACAAAACACAAACTTTAACATATTTTGTTGGATTTGTTTTGAGATATATCAAGAAAAGAATGCAATTGTTGAAGAGAAAGAAAGTGAGGCATGTTTTCTATTTATTAAAATTTTTTTTAACACATTTGCACCTGAAAAGTATGAAATGTATTTGTAATCATCCCCAAATCCAGAGCTACTAATTAGCAGAAAAGGCTAATAAATGTAGCTGTTCTTAAATATTTCTTAGGATGCATTCATACCAGTGCAGTCCACTTTAATCAAACTCCAATTTGTTTGTCTAGAAAGTTTGGTTCTTTTAGGGGAGGTGTGAATGTGGAATCAAACTCTGGTCCACTTAGAAACCAACATCTCAGTTCGATTGAAGTGAACTCTGGTGCGGTTTGAAGGCCCGTGTGAATGTCAAGCGGACCGGAAACCATTCCAAAAGCAAGAAGCAGACTAAAGCGCAAGGTATTCTGGGTAAATACAAAGGGAGATGGCTTGTAGTGTTTGTCAAAGACAAAAGAAATCCTACAACTGCGAAAATCTGATGCCACTGCATTTTTGTTGACGATTCGAGAAGTAGTAAGTTGCGCTCAAGTCTTCAGAGGTTTTGTGTTATTTCTTTTGGTGGCCTCTATGGAAGCGTAGAAAGAAGAACTATAGACAGAAAAACATTCGTGGCGTTTGCAAAGCTTAATTTCCGGGAAAAGTGGTTCAATAAACCAGATGCTCAAAGGGACTGGACACAATTTAGCTCATCAGTTATGCACAGCCTTGTGTGGAACTATTGCATAAAATCTAGTCTGTGGTTGAAACGTGACAAAATCTGAAAACTAAGTAGAAAAAAAGTTCAAGGGTTCGAATAATTGTGCAAGACACTGTAGTTCCATCGGCGGGTGTGCTGTGAGCTGTTACTTGATCAGACTTATCTGTGTTGAAACACACATTTCCTCAGGGCGACATCAGAGGCCTTACAGGGGTCAAACACTCCTCTGTGAATCTTGTCATGTCATGTTTTTTTGTGTCCAGCCCTGAACTCCTCGGCCTCGCTCCTGGGAGGCCCGCTCGGAAGCTCCCACACCGTGACCTTGACCCGGCAGCGGAAACCAGACGACCCTGCACGCCATCTCCTTCTGTCTTCTCTCTCTCCTTTGCCTTCATTCCAAGTCAAACTCCTCCCTTCTCTTCCTCCTCCGCATCCTTTCCTACACGTATAGAACGCTTCCAACTATCGCGCAACCTCACGCAGTCATTTCCACACGCGTTGAATCCCGTCCAAAACTAAGTGATACCTGCCAAGGCCGAAATTAATCAATGCCAAATAAATCTGGAAGTGTAATCATTTTCTCTGCCGATAGGTGGAGCAGGTTTGGCTAATTACATGGGCGGTTTGTGGATCTGAATGTTTCGCATCAACGGCGCTGTGTGAATTCGTTTCGAGATCAGCCCACATCGGAGCAACGCCCACCCTCGCTCTCTATCTCTGCCCACATGCTGCCGAGGAGAGACGTACAGGCCATATGGGCAGATCAGAGCCGTGCAGTAGTAGTCGTCAACAAACACATATGAGGCATATGGCTGCTGGTTCTGGCCTGTCACCGTCTCGCTGATGGCCTCTTTGCTGTTTGGTTTCTCCCAACGACCACAGGAATGTTGCAATCAACACTGACATGATAATAAGAGGCAGAACCAATCGGAAAAGGGAAATTTTCTTTTTCGGTTTATAGGTTGCTAAACTTTTCCTGGCAGGCTTACCGCTAATGTATTTGCAGGAACGAACCGAGATTCTCATAGTTTCATGTTCTGTAAACAAAAGCCTCTGAAAAATGATCATATTTTACATTAAAAACAAATATCTTGATTATTATGTCTAAGAAGAATGCGCTTGGTAACATTGTTATTTAGATACATAGGATAAATACGCAGAATTTAGTAGCAGCTGGAGGAAAGTCTGAACAGTCCAGCATTTTATCTTGTATCCGATTCCAAAAATGCTATAGCCATGACAAAAATGTTTTCCACAAAAAAAAAAGAAAAACAGCAAAAAGGAAAGGTGTAGTAACACTCTTTGGCCAGATGACCGGTGGTGTGCAGCAACAGGTTGGGGAGGGGCAGTGCTGCATTATTCTGCCATTCGTACAATTGAATTGAACATTTTCTCAAAAACGCTAACAGAAAGACAGAAAATCAAACATCTATCAAGATACACCCCACTGTGTATTTTGATAAAGGAAATCGAACAGTGGTTATACCACAGTTGATACACCTGTAAATCTATAACTTAGTAGCAAAACAGACTTTTTCTACAAAGAACATTTAGCTGAATGTAAAAAAAAAAGCAATTAGGAGCTGTGCAGGACGAACACCGCCCATCACATTACCTTCAATTTCCTGCTAAAGCTGCCTAACGGGAAGTGAACTCTTAAAAAAGCTCAAGAGCAGCTTAAATTTCTTTCTCCAAGTGGGGCTGCTTCCCATGATGCTCATGCCAAGGTTTTATTCTTCCTTTTTCCTCTCCTGTACTCTCAGCAAGGAGCTCCACTGTAATCCCACTAAGGCCGGGTGTCCACAGCTCATAAATGAGCTGCATACACCCATCATGTTCACCAACATTGACCCACTCATGCAATTAAAAACAAGCTAATCTGCATAATGTCACACTTGCAAAGTCTGCTAAGTGGAAGGGGGTGCACTGTTGTATAAAAATAGACCAAAAACAGGAAGATGAAGAGAGAAAGTGAGAGATTATTGCAAGGGAATGGAGGAGTAGAGGAGGAAGTACCGAGATGAACTTGGCTCCCCGAGGCATGTGTGCTTTTAAAGAGTATGTGAGGATTGGGCTTGCCTTTCCTCATGCAACATAGAAATCTCTAATCCAATTATAGTTCAGACCAGGCTAGCAGCCTAGCCTCAGCCACCAAGGACAAACGGAGCTGGCTTGCACAAACGCCAGTAGCCCACCGGCTCTGCACAGATTCAGTCACTGCTCAGCTCGCACATCAGTGGAGGAAACAAGCAAAAAAAAAAAAAAAAAAAACTTGAACTGAAGTAGTCACTTCTTCCTGCAAAATAACTTAAGATATGCTGATGATAAGAGGACTTTCTTCTTTATGTCTTTTAGAAACAAGTGAATCATCATGATAAAAGTACAATTTTGCTCCTTAATTCCTTTCTTAGACGTCTCTTCAGGTTAAATTTCTCTCTGTATGTTCGCCCGAGCCCCCGCTGCTTCTAATCTAGCCGGCTGACCTACGTCGGTTCCCCCCCCCATTTATCTCAATATCTCTACCTACTGTCGCTACTCAAATATAATTTCTCTCTTTCAGGCACTCCTCCTCCTTTATCAGCTGCCCTCTCCTCCTCTGAACCTCTTCATTGTTGCTTTACAACACTCCCTCTCTCAGTTTTCTTTTTCTACATTTCACAACGCTTCATTTTTAGATCAGGTCAAGGAAGTTACAGCATGATGTCAGTTCCTTTGGTTTGCTGGCTGTCAACAGCTCAACATGCTTTGCTGCATTTTATAGATATGGAAATCTTTAAAGTTTGAAGTTCGCTGCAAACTTATCAGGTGACCGCAATCTCAGGTCCGCAGGCTCTGACCCATAAACTACACAGAAACAAACAAGCAAACAAACAAAAAAAAATAAGAAGAAGAATTACATATTAAGGTATAGCAACAACAACAACAACCCTCTTCAGTGTGGAAGCTGCTACTGAGTGAAAAAGACTTAGTTATGTCATTTTCAATATTGGATGAGGGTTTAAAATGCATTCAGAAGAAATAGAAAAACTCTACAGACGCTTGCTCTTTCAGTGCTAGTTTTAAACGGGGTTAGACCTCAGTAAATAACAGGAAGCTGAGTGTACTGTAGCACGGTTGTTCTGTTTTACCCTTTCAAGCTTTCAATCTCTGTCTGCAAGGGGACATATTTGATTTAGAAATGCTGGGAGCTGTTTGAAGTAAGGGTTGATGTTCTGTTCTCCAGGGAACACACACAAAACCTGCTGTTTTTGTAATAATATCCACATTTTTTTTGCTAATACAAGTTGATACAGACTGGTTAAAATGGAAAGATTCCCCTCCTACAGCAGTGAGAAGTATATTCCAACAAAACCATAGATACAGTACCGTGTACAGTATAGCTTCACCCTTAAAGATTGTTTTTTTCTTTCAAATTTGAGCCTCAAGGGTGACCTAATAAATATGAAACGCAGTTCCCAGATAATGATTTAATTTATTACAATAAAAGAAGCTCTCCACACTGACCTTTGTAAAAACTGTAAACCTCGTAGTTGTTTGCGCCAGCATTTGCTTGTGATGGATAGAAATCAACCTTTCACATCAATGCGAAAGAATTTTAACCACAGCATCTCAACTGGATTTCAGTCCAGTCTTTAACTAGGACACTTCAAAGCCTTCTTTTAGCATGTTTTTCAGTTTGGATAGACGAAGGCTTGCTGCTGTGCATCATTGTCCTGCCAAATAGCCCGAGTGTTTTGAGCTTAATATCCTGAACTGGAGGCTCCACCTTCTCCCTCAGGATTTTGTTCTATAGTGCAGAAGTCAATGTTCCAACACATGTAACGGGTTGTTCAGGTACTGAAGCAGTAAAGCAGGCCTGGACTGGCACAGTATCACTATTTTACATCACACGAAAACGGAGCAACACAGTCACCTAAAATTTTCGCAAACATTACTCAATATTAACTACTCAGCGGTTTTATGTTAGAAAACTCAAGTCAATGCCAATCTTATGCAGACATTAACAAAAAAAAAAAAAAAAAAAATACTGGTCATATACAACCTTTCTTATGGGAAAGATTATAAATTGGTTGGAAAGTGTCATAAAACCATTATCTGCAGGAGACATCGTGTTTGTGGACAGAAACAGCATAGTTAAATCCTGCTGCAGGCGAGCTCGGCTTGTTCCTGGGACAGTTCTAGCCAGCAGCGGCGACCCAGTACAACACTTGGTTGAAACCGGGGCGGATATGAGGCCTGTAGCATCTGATCATGCTTCTTTAAGACTGGCCTCAAACTGAACTGTGTGTTTAAGAGGGAAAACGATCCAATTGAACCAATTTAAGGAGTTAGGGCGAAAAGAGGAGTTGATTAGTCATGACCGTTCCTCTGTCGACTTTTTCTTTTGCTTCCCCCGTTTGTTGGCAGCGCCGGTTGTGTGTGCTGGGCGGGCAAGGCTGCCCGGAGCGTTACGAACGAGTAAACACAGCCGCAGCATGTTGCTGTTCTCCTGCCAAGTGCAGTGGAAACGCACATAGACGAGCACAATCGCAAGATCACCAGGAGCTAGCCAGATTACCGCCAAGCGACAGAGCATCTGAGGGGTCTCGCAACTAAAGAAAACAACAGTTTCGAATAACTCATTTACATGTTGGTCGTTTAGATTCAGAAGACGTCCAATCTGTGCCTCGCATGTTGCCACAACCTCCATCTTAATGGTTGCTGGCAAAAAGTTAGCGATGTGATGTCATCAGAAAACATACAGCAGCTTGTTCAAGCTTCCGAGCAGGTCAAGACTCATAAACCGTAGCTAGGGCAGCACAACAAGCACAAGCAGATCCGTGCGCAGAGCTTTATTTCATCCTTCATTCCACGGTGTTCTCGGTTGCATCATACTCTCATAGCTTACACTGCTGGGAAGTTATTTCATGTTTCCTCTCCACTCAACTAAACTGTCAAAGAAAAAGGGGATAAAAGCAGCACACCTAGTAACTGTCTCCATATCAATTGCTCATAAAAGCGCTTAATGCATCCATTTGGATTCCTCACTTATCCACTTATGCATATTCAGTGAAAGGCAAACTGCCGAGTCATTCTGGTATCAGATTTGCTCCTGAGCGTCTCCCTGTTCCTGCCTCAGCGGAAGGAAGGTGTGGCACCGTTGGAGGAAAGCAGGAGCACACAGCAGTATTCACTGAGGAGAACCGGTGTGTGTGTGTGTGTGTGTGAGTTCTTGTATCCAGGCGATTTGCCTGCTCAAAAAAGCATTGAAAAGACCCTTTATTTCTCAATGGTGCATGCTGATGTCTAAAGAACACACACGATGATGCAAGATTGTGTCTTTAAGCTTCAGTGATGCCTCTTAGTGACTCCAGAACTCAGTCATTCAGACTTTATTTTGACATCAGCTGGTTCAAGACAGGACAACAGGGTGTTTGCTCATCTTTGTAAGCAACTGTATATTTACACTGTATCTAAACCTACACATAACCAAGTCTTTTTTCACTAGCATGATGTCAAAGCTTTACGTCAAAATCACCAAAATCGTTTTGCTAAGTAAAAACATTTGAAAGAGGAGGTTTAGAGATTGTTTTTGTTGTTGCTCAAACTCAGAATATTGCGTGCACACTAAAATCAAATCGTCTACTTGTTGGTCATGAAAAAAAATAAAAATACTGATAACAATTGCTTGGATTGCTATAAAGATAATTTTATTACAGCAATCCTAAACACTATTTGGTGTCTGTGACTGCAATAAAACCAAGGTTCAGAGACAGTAACACCATAGACTTACTGTAGTTCATTCATATTGTTTCCAGGACATTCACCACCACCCATTAATTGCATGTTTTTATAATATTGTGCAGACCTATACTGAGTGGGAAAGGTCAAATCTCACTCCCGTGTAAAATGTGTGATTAGAGCTGAAAAGGTGGCACAGCTATACCAGTTCTTTCAGGAGGACCAGTCCAAAGTTACAGCAAACTACTGGGAGAAGCTTGTTAAAGGACAGGTCTACTCAAAGTGTTTGACCTCAGTCATACAGGTAAAAACGGCAAAAGAGACCCGTTTAAATTTAATGAAAATCTCATTAATCTGGAAATTATAATGAAAAAACCGTTGGTTATCCTATCAAACCAGGAAAAATCCAGTTTCATTTAATATCAGACACGATTTTTGTTTTGTTTTTGTTTTTATTTTACAGTGTATCTAAACACTTGATTTGAACAACAAAAATTAAATATACTAATTGCAGTCACTCTCTGTGATGCAAGTCGTGGATGTTGCCAGTTCAACTACCCACTGGGTGTCACATTCCTGTGAAACCTGAAGTCCTGGCCACCTTTGAACTACGACAGCCGAGCTTTTCTAGTGAAGCTTGCTTCACTCGGACGCGTTCCTGAGAAAGAGGATGAAACTAGCGCTGCTGCTTTGCTCAGCATTTAAAATCAACAAAAAGTCGAACAAGGACAACGGTGCCAGAGAAGGAGCACGAACAACATCTTGCTCCTGAAAAATGCAATGAGGGAAACAGAAAAAAAAAACGTAATAAAAAGCTCGTACCACTTTTTTTTTTTTTTACACAAATCTCCTTCTTGTATGTGTGATGCTCCCTGTTAAACATTTATCATAGAGGACTGATGTTGCCCTGGGCCGGCGCAGCTGAACCGTCCAGCTCGAGCAGCAGCAACGCACGCAAACGTCTCTGCACATCAGCATCTCCAGAGAGACGGGGGGCACGGGGGAGAGAGAGAAAGAGGGCGAGAATTAAATGGAGAGAAAGACAGAGGAAGACACAAACTGAGTCAGGGAGTCTAGGAGAGAGTATGTTGAAGGGTTGGCCCTGAATAAAATGTCGTTTCAGGGGAGTAAACAAACCAGAGCAGCACGGACAAAGTTCATGGTAGAATAGCCTGAGGACTGATGCTTGAACCCCCGGACAGGGCCAGGCTGCACAGGCTGGACCAGAGAAACTCAAACACAAGAACACAAAAAAATTACAAATAAACTGGAAATTTATTTATTGGCAAGAAAAAAACATTTATTTGCCTTTGCAGCCAAATGAGAGAAAACAAACAAAAAAAAAAACAACATTACGACCTTGTTAAGATTACCAATGAGGTTTTGAATGGCCAATACCAAGTTCCAATTTTTTTTGGACTACCAATCTGCTCACTGATGAGGTATGAAGTAATTTCTTGTATAAATTGTGTTTGAATCAACAACATTTTACACCAACAGGTTCAAGTGAAAGCTGTCCGATTCCCAGCAGTAGCTGATCAATTGACGCATTACAACATTTTTCAAACAAAATCCTAAATTCAGCTGAATTAACACTGAAGCATTTAATGGCACAGGCTGCCAGCAAAAACAAAATGGTCAACAATGTCACTGCTGATTAGTCTCGGGAGGTCCTAAAGGTCAAGTTCCTAACTCAAACTCCCAGCGGCGGTCGCGGGTGACGTGTTTGATTCAGCTGTTATCAGCCAGTCATTGTCTGCCGGGCTGATTTTTACAAAGGCATTTTCTTACACATAGTAAAGAAAAGCACATGATTGACTAGAGCCACGTTGAAAAAAAAAAAAAAAGCCACAAGCAGCAAAAAGTTATATTAAAACCAGGCAATATTGTCGTGTTCGCCTGGAACTCCGACAAGTTGCTCCAGATTCAAACGTCATCAGCAGGAGAAAGACGGTTTGAGAAATGTTCAGACGCATAATGGAGCTATGCAGCTTCTCTGCAACAAGCTGTAGGAACATTAAAGTCGGGGTAACGTTCTCAACCTGGTTGAGTCGGTGTTGGAGAAACATGTTCGGGCTGTCCTGCTGAGAGCCATGCTGGGACAAAATGTCCCAAATGTGAACGGGACACTGTAGTTCTCAGAACATCACTGGTGAGTAAGTTAAGTGAAACACCTAATGTAGACGTACTACTGATGACACGTAGTGTATTAGTTTACTGCATCAAGCTACAAAAGGAAATGCAAATTCCACATGTTAAAACAACAGGAATTAGAATCTGAGGGAAGTACATTTTTAGGACATCCCTAAATTAATCATTTCCGTAACAAAATAAAATCATGAACATAAACCCAGATAGCGTACATACAAACCATGTTGGATTCCAGGACTGACAAGTCTTCTATAGCCTGAATGACAGGGAACTTAAAACAGTGCAACAATAACACCATCCCTCACAGGGTGACACTTTGCCAAACAAGTGGTGTGAACCGTGGTGGCATTTAGCTCGGTGTTTGGCACTGGAAAAAGCCAGTGTGTCACATAACACTGAGCTGCTAACACAAGTGCCACGCTCTAAATCTGTAAAACAACACAACGTCGCTGTTATTGAAGATGTGATTACGCTAAGATGGTCTTAAAAGTCCCGGCCCGGCTGCCCCGGGCGGTGTAACCGTAAAGCAAGTTTAGTGTCTGGCACTAAATTACTCTCAACTGAGCAGAGAGACAAAAGCAGCTCCGTACATTGGATGTAAATGTTAACAGTGTAGCCAATCCACGCTGCACTTAAAAATATCCATAAAGTCAAACTAGCTCAAACCAAGCAGCGCGTTGAGTGTTGCTTCGTTTCTATTCTGGGGCAGGCGACTGCTTTAAAAAGATCTCTGTTCATGTGTCAGAACCTATTATCAGCGTCGGATCTGAGGTGTGCGCAGCGGAAACGGCCACCTCGGCTAAGAGTGACAGCATGTAATAATGTGTGCGTGTGTGCGAGAGCGAGTGTGTTTTCACAGGCCTGTCTGCGTGAATGGAGAAGATGGAAATAAGGGAGTGGGGTTGCTTGGGGACAGGGGGAAACATTCAAAACAAGTGAGAAAATGCATGAAACTGGAACAATCCAGCAACGTTTCGACTCAGAGCGAAACTGATAGTCTCCATCCCACAAAGCGTTACCACAGTGTGTCACGGCTCGGTCCTGAACCACACGTGGAGATTGCCTGACGAGCTGAAACAGGAGTGACAAGTGCTCTGATGATTGCAGTACGGCGTCTTTTTAAGTTAAAGCTAATTTTTGAAAGAAAAATTTGATATGCGCCATGTTTGCATACGCGACGCCGTCTTACACCAACCCAAACACAGTGACAACAATCGCATAGATAAATATCTGCTGCGAGACACTAAAACGATACTCCTACTTTGTATTTTAGTCACAGTGGTGAGAAACAATTCAGACAGTCAGATGTTCCCCTGCTGCAGAGGAAGTTCAGCCTATATCGGTCTTGAGTGAATTCCCCGTCTTTGTCACCACCTGATATGGTCGTTTTGCTTGTTCTGTGACAATTTTTGGATGTTTGCAAGTAATCTGAGAGAATCAGTGCAATGCATATGCCACAGAAATTTTGCTCCATACCTTAATTTGAAACAAGTCTGAGTTTATATACATGTATTCAGATGCAATACACTAAAACCCCACATACCCATAAATATCCATGCATTTGTTCTGACTAGGGTGTAACTTTCGTCTAGAGAGCTTTAAGGTTTAACAGATCCATAAAACAAGCTGCTGTCAGCTCTAAAGTTTGTAGATAAACCAAGAAGATGCACCAAAATGCCAGAATTTAAATCAGAAAAATTTAAATTCTGACGTGCATTCGCTCGTCAGACACTCCCCCAAAAATCTAGTCTTTCTCCTGCTCAGTGAACACAACATACCTAATAAACTACCAGGTTAGAGTTTATTAGGTATATTGTGTGAAGCTTTGCACATTGTGTGAAGTGCTAGGAAGCACAGATTTGATGCAAGGTATTTAAAAGAACTGTGTTTTTTTTTGTGTGTGTTTGAAATGTTAAGACTTTAATCAGTTTAATCAGGCTGCAAGGAAGCGAGAGAGAGCAAGACATTCAGCAGGCTGGACATATCGTAGCAAAGCTTTCAGCAGATAAAATATTTCAAATGCTATTTTTATATATTTTATTGTTACGAGTTCGTAAAGGTTTGAGTGAGACAAAATTGACATCAGGAGGTCAGAATTTGTTAATTCAGTTTAACTGTATAGCTGATCTTCATAATTTTCATCTCCCTTCAGCTTACAAGACAAACTGATCTCAAAGACATATTCTGCTACAGTTACGAGTTCAGAAAGTCTCATGGACTGCATCGAGTCATTCATTTTGCAAAAATCCCTCATCTTGAGCAAAAGTTTAGAAAACCCAGAAATGAGAAATCAGCCACCGACATGCTGGTGCCTCTCCAGACGTCTGACATTAAAAAGGAATCAGAGAACAGAAACCTCTTTTATTAGGATGTTAACCTGCATTACTCCCCTGTCGCAAAACAAATTATGTTTTCTAATACTCCCGGGAGTCACAGGTGGTGTGGCGTGAGCCAAGTGTACATTAGGTCCGAGTCTTGTTCAGGTCAGACAGCACACCACTTAGCTTTGCAGGCTCTTGCTCTTCATTCAGCATTACCAGCCCATCACTCAAAAGCGAGGGGATTAAACATCTGTCAAAGTCTGCCTACTTTACCCAGCAGAAAAAGACACATTTAGGCATCCTGCATCTCCCCAGCGATTTAACATCCTGCCCGACTCAAACCAAACAGATGAGGTCATTCGGCTTTGGAAAAATAATGCTCTCGCTGAAACAACAAAAATAACTGACTGCATCCCGGCATCCCAGCACATTTGGGCAAACCCTGGTATATACTTGATCGTATGCTTTGAGAAAATTAATGATGAGCTGTTATTTGGGTCACTCGTAGAAGAAGAAGGAATGTTCTACTAATAACATTAGTAGATTTCTGCTACTTCCCTTCAGAGCTTTGTCTTTCCGCCACTGCTCGGCCAGCCGAATCCATTTTTCTTTCTAATCAACCATTCCATCATTAAGAGCATTAATAACTCAATGTTCCATTCTTTCCTTCTCCGTCTATCCATCTGGGGGTTGAGGTAAGGTGAATTTTTTTTTTTTTTTTTTAGATAATAGATTTTTTTTTTCCCCCTCATCCATCTCACTTTCAGTCTCCCTCATCATCGTATTAACCTGCACATTTCTCACCAAACCATCTACCGCTCACTTCCGTCCTCCTTCCATCGTTCTTACGGTCTGTCCATCTTCACTTCCTCTCTCCATTGTTGGTTGAAGTGTCCTTCACTGCAGGTCTGTATCCAGAGTGATTACACGCTTGGTTAAGTCATTCATGGCCTTCATTTGGTTGGTGATAAACGCCGGACATACTCCTGCTCATTTCCAACTTACAGCGCCTCATTTACGCGTCGCATACAGTGTGACGCTGAAACTGAACCTGGAGCTAAAAGCAAATATTCTAGATATGGGCAACCATCACTTCTTCATTTGAGGTGTTAAATCTGACCAAACATTTAAAAAAATTAGAAATTAGTAATAAAACATTGGAGAATTTTTTTATATATATTTTTTGCTTATTTTTGTAATCCTAAATGACCTAGAACAGAAAAAAAAAAAAGCTTAGTTTGATTTAATGTCTGACAGTCAGGGGGGAAAAAAGAGGCGTGTGTCTTTTTGAACCATGTAAAAAAATGATTGCTTTCAAGTGTGTTTGCGAAATCTGTGGTTTAAGCAGACTTCTCAGTAAGCCTCCTGCTTACACTGGTACACAAGAATGACTCTGACATTCTCAAGGCTGTTGCATCACAGAAAAAGGACGACACTGCTCCAAAAACTGATGATAATCCTAACAAACAAGGCAGGCACTGGGCTCCACTGCTCTCATCTCACTTAAGATCAAACTGTCACATCAGTGAGAGAAATGTCTGTTTCGTGAACAAACATGCCACTTGGGGGGGGGAAGGGAACAAAACTTCAGAACCCAATTTCTACATTAAGAACGGAGAGAAACGACCAACTTGGTGCGAATCATCGCCCAAACTTTATTACTGAAGCAGAAAAAAAAAACAAAAAAAACTGTGTCATGAGGAACAAAAAACACGAAAAGACACATCTACAAAAATAGTGAGTTAACTTTTTTTTTTTACTAAACTGGAAAGCTTTTTATGAGTTTTAAAACCAGGGCATGCACAGAAACACCACGGGGAATGTCATCCGAATCCTCATCCTCATGTTCCACCCAAAAGAATAATATTTGGGAGAATTTGACAGAATGACAGATGAATGTCTTGGCATATTACACACATATGTCCAGCATCTAACTTAGCTTTAAATGTTGCAAATACCTGCAAGCAGGCAGACATGGCCGGCAACAGCAGTATTTCATTACAGGTTAGACCGACTGCGCTGTTATCTCTCAGCCAAACCGTCACAATGTGAAGAAACACCCCTGACAACCGGCCTCCACCCTTCCTCGGCCCTGATCTACTTTTAATGGGCTGCAGCCAGCTAACCTGATAGCCTGCAAGCTACAGAGTACAACCACGCCGTTGCACACTTTACCGTGACAAGACTCAGAGATATTTGAGGTCGGCGCGTTTCATACTTGGGTATCTGTGGTGGGGAAATTAAAGCTCACACAGGAAGCTTCAAATGCACCTTGAACTGTACACCGAGATAACCCTTCCTGTGCTTATGTGAGCAGACGTTCAGTCTAGACCATTAAAAGTTTGCATGGCAAATATATTATGTAAATGTATTAGGCCTTTATGGTTCTGGGCTATTGTCAATTCAGACGTTGTCGGAGGTTACGCTGTCACTTGCACTAATGTCAGAGGTTAATCCTGAGTGCAGTGACCAGGGTTTTGAACTTTATACACAGGTGGAAAGCTGAAGCAGCCCTATCCAGCACGGATCATGTGCTCCGACTCAAAACTCATGACTGGGACAAACCTGAGCTAAAAATAAAACTACAAATCAGCATCACCAACTTCAGCTATGCGTCACTTGCAAGATCAAGGCAAAAAACTTGATTGACAACAACTGATTCCTACAATATCCACGTCCCACTTCAAGATATTAGTGGCTGTAAATTTCTTTTTTTTTTTTTTTTTTATTCACAATAAAAGTATATTTCATGTTTTCCTTCAAGGGACATATTTTGACTCTCCAGACTTGTTGTATGGACTTTATTTTGATCATTTTCTGGACTGTCTTTCCACCTGATCATGGCGGCATATGGTGCAGGTAAGCTTAAAAGAAAAATAAAGGAAGTGGAAAAGAGAAGAATGGAAGAAGTGACTTTAAAAAGGGAACAATCTCGAAGGGAAACAATCACACTTTGATTAAAGACAAAGCAAATACATTAAAGTCCCGATAAAAACCTGAGAGATGCAAATGTTTTCGGTTTATGAAAACTGCTGTATGGTACATTGAGATTTTTTTTTATTGACTCAATTAAAGACATTGGAACAAATTGTGCTCTTATATTCAACTAATAAGGCAACCAAAGCTTCAGTTTATTGAGTAACTTGTCTGTCATATGTGTAAAACAACTTGCCAGGCCTTAGTTGCAGATTTCAAGCTACAAACCTGCTTCAAAACCACTAAAACTTTCCACTAAGTCATTGCCCCAAATATATATATATATATATATATATATATATTTTTTTTTTTTTAAACAAGATACCAGAGGAAGTCCTAGACTGACATCATAGAGTTATACAGGGGAGGACGTTCACACAATGTTGCTGTGCACTACCAGTCAGCTGGCTGCAAGCTTCAGAGAAAGAGCAGCATGTCTGTGAAGCAGTCACCTGCAGAATCCAACCGAGACTCTAGTGACTCTAATTAACCAGCCAATATCAGAGAGTAAAACACTAAAAAGAGATAATACTCTGAGAAACAAATACTTGAACTCTGCTACTAAGTTTAACCGGTGAGAATCAAAACAATACAAATGATTTCAGCTATTGTTATATAATATTATCTGCAGTTATATAATATGGAATTACTTTATGCTCTGTTTGCAAATAAAGCAAATGTATTCAAATCTGTAAAGCAAATGTATTCAAATCTGGAAATAATAAGTAAGTAGGAAACACAATTATGAGGAAGTCTTCTGCTGTCGTTTTTTGCTTTAATCAGTTGATTGGTGAGGACACTCCTGGCTGTGCTGTCCACTCATAAAACCCTTTTATTTGCTAACACAGGTTGCAATAGTAAAACCTTCCAATCACAACATAATGTCAACATACCAGAAATATACTATGTTTTTGTTAACAATATAACCACGCCTTACTTTGCAAGTTGTGGCCAGTAAAAACTGGCATTGTTCTTACCAAAAGAGAAGTTAGTTTTATGGGATTTTTTTTATTTTTATGAAATGCCAAATAGCCTGGTAATTCATGTTTCCAATGATGCCAAACCATGACTCTTGAAATGTTAAAATATAGCAAAGAGTACAGTACAATTACAGCACCTTTACTTAAAATGCTCCTACAGAGAGAGCCTCACACTAGCCCAGACTGGTTCGTAATTCAGTCATAGGTCATGGTTAAGTTTAAAAATAATAATCCTTTAAAATAGTCGGGTACTGTTCTGGAAACGAGCAGCCAGTTTCCAAGCCAGAACCAGAACTTCCAGAAGAAACAATAACAGAAAGGTGCCGATTCAAGACTTTTGCACAATACTGCAGTTTGGGTAAGTTACCATCCTTGCTAACAAGCGGCACCTTGCATAGGGGAATTAACTAAAAAGCTCATAGCTATGACAACTGACAGCGTGCTAACGCTAGGCTATTACCGTTTTAATTATCCCTTTATTCAGCACTTTGTCGGTATTATTTCTGCCAGCTCTGGGCGATGCCGACCACTTAATTTGGAGGCCACGGAGACAAAAACAACCGGCTGCCCGCTCCAGGGTGTTCAGAGCTCGGCTAACCCCTTCGGGATAAGACGGTTGTACCAGCTTTGCTACTGAGCTAGCCTCATTGGGCAAGGCTAAGCTGGGCAACATGCTACCCGCTCACAGACAGGTTGCAGTGAAAATGTATCGGTTCACACCACAGTGCACCTGCCCAGCCACGGTTTTTGCAGTGCCAGCTACCGAAGCGAGTGTTTGCATCAGAAAGACGGCGCAGCTAGCAGCTGTCGGTACTCACCCCATTAACCAATCCATGGTGCTGCTTGGGGCTAGCTGAGCTAACGTTAGCTGGCAGCGAATAAATCCACCAGGAGCTGGAGACAACCTCCCTAGTTTATCCAGCCACCACCCTGGCTAGCCTTGCCGCCTGGCTCCGGAGTCCAGTCGCTCTCTCCCCGGGGGTCCGTGTCTCTTCGCGCTGCTGGACTTCCTGGCTGATCAAAAACGAAACGTCGCTGAAACTCTGAGAGATTGTCCTTGTTTTGATCCGCAGCTAGCCCTGGATCATGAAGCGGTGGTCGGGTCAGTCTCGTTAGCTGGCAGCGGGAGAGCAGCGAAGGCAAGCGGAGGAGAGCTGAGCAGCGGTGTGTGTCCGCCTGGATGAGCCGCGTCCAGTGTGCTGTGCCGCCGACTGCGAGACTTGAATGTCGGGATGTTGTCTGTCAACCCGGTAACCTCTGTCATGAAGCCTTGTATGGTTACCGCACAGGCTGCCAGACTGAGCCTCCACTGGAGCTGCTGCTCTCTGATAAAAGTCTAAATCTGAGCCCGGAAGTAAACACACAGCCGACCCACCGTCTCATGTACGTAAACTGCGCTCCGCCACAGATACAATGGGAGATGTAGTTGAGAAAGGACACATTTTTGAAATAGGATACAAACGCGGCTATTGTACGGAATCACAACGACTTCAACATTTTAACGAGATTACAATTAGTCAGACTTTGGTGCCTAAATGTCTGCAAAGCTTGTAAAATGTTGATGTATGCAGTGATGGTTTTCAGACATGCACGCCTACTCTCCCAACAAAGCCTATTCTGCAACAGAACAAAAACCTGTTATGCAACCTTTCAAAAACAAAGAAATAAATATCTTAATCTGATAAAGAAAAAAAAAAACATTCCCTCAGCATTATGCTGCCACTGACATTTTTCACAATTGATTCTTTGCATAATGGTAAAAGTTTTATTTTGGTTTTATTTAGCAAAGAAAACAAGTTTGATCCATGAAAGAATGCTCAATTTTCAGCATAATATCCAAAAAGCAAGCTCAGGACCCATTGTTGGAAAATGTGTTTGAACAAATGTGTTTTGAAAAAATGCTGCAATAAAATGTGTTCAAAATCATACTTGACCAAATCCCCCCACTGACAGATCTTTGTGTGTATAAAATCTTTCAGTATTTGTATTTCACCTCCTGTCTAACTTTGACCTTTTCTGCTAGTGGTCAAATTTTCAAAGATTATCTTTCAAAATCGTGAGATTACAAGCAAGCAATCCATTGGTTCTAAAAATATCAACATAGATCACTGGGAAATGGCTAATATGTTAAGAAAAATCTTTCCCTTTTTGCCTCAACTTCCATGACATCTCATTGCCAAATAACTGGTGGTAATCACTTTGATGCTCATTAATTTATGACAGTGAACTGTCCATGTTGTAAAAGCTTTGAGATGTTGCCTTTACTCTAATGACTGCTGCTGATATTTGCATTAGGATTTTTCCCCCCTCTCCTTCCTTTCTTTTTTTTTTGGTTGCCTAATTTCCCTTTTTGGGGGAAACACTTGACTCTTCTTACCTCCTCCTGCTCATCTAGTTTGAAAGTAGCTCTATGTTGAATTAACCAGCTGCTGGTGTGAAAGAGGCCGTCTGCTCCTTTTTTAAAGTTAGGATAAGGAAATCAGAGAATATCTATCAGTACTGCCGCTGCAAAACTCATCTTATTGTCCATTTCATTCTGAGAGGGTAAAATGCTTAACTACTAAAAAAGTAAAAAAAAAACAACAACAACATGGCTTTCTTCTTTTAAAGAGTCTCTCATGGCAGAGGGCTCTGCTTAAACAACATGTTTTGCTCTTTCAGTCCAAATCCATTATACATGAGTCGTTGTTATCCTGTAAACAAATTTCCACCTGAGTTGTGGATCTCTGCAGCTCCTCTAGAGTCGACCTCTTGGCTGTTTCCCTGATTAGCATTATTCTTGTCTGGTCAGTCAGCTTAGGCAGACAGCAATGCTTCAGGAAGTTACTGAAGTATTGCAAGCTAACTTCACAGTTTATTTGTAAAGTATGTTGGACATGTATAATTTTGCTTTCATATTATGATTTTACAGTACTTTTTAATGGGGATATCATATAAAACACAAAATGAAATACATCAGAAGTTGTGCATTTTGTCATGTGGCGTAACATGACAAAATACTTTCACTAAACATTAATAACAAATCAGTAAATGTAGCCTTTTTTGTGTGTTTTTCTCCACAATTTTTAAAAGAGAAAACTTTCACAAGTCTCAGAATAGTGATTCAAAGGATCTCTGGTCAGTACCATTCAGATTCGATCTGCACAGTCTAATCATTGAGATTTCAAACTAGACTCTTCCAAATGCACACCTGACTGCTGAAGTAGTTCTGTCATAAACTGAGTTAGATAAATGGTTATCCATCACCAGCCACTTGCAGTGTGCAACAATTTCTTCCAGTGTCCCAAACCACTTCTGCTGTCGGTGGCCAAAATCCATATCTGCCTTTCACATATGCAGTGACAGCTGATCTTAAGAGAGTCCTAAAAGCTTTTTTTTGTAAAAAGTGGGCACAATTGAATAAAAATGCAATAAACTTTTTTAATCTGTGTGTAATTATGAGTCATTCAAATTAGTGGCATTTTCTTCATGTTAAAATTAACAACAGTCACCTTATGCTTGCTCAGGATGAGAGAGTCCAGGAAAGCAAAGATTTAATGCAGTCTACTAGTTTCTTTAAGCAACATTTTGTATGGCTTAATACATTTAAATAAAGATGAGCTGCAAAAGTGAAGTTTATAATTTATCTTGAATACTGAAATGAACACGCAGCAGTTTTTATAAAATACTTTTTTCATGCTCAACTAACCATACTAATGTTTTAAGCCACAAAATATGACTAAAACTAGTCATATTTTGACTAGTTTTAGTCATAAAACTAGTCAATCTGATTTATAAGAAAGTGAAAGTGTTTCTCTCATTTTTCTGTTTCACTTCGTCATTAGGGGAAAGCACCAGATATGTTTCATGATGATGCTAAGAAGTGTTTTCATCATTTTAGACATCATGTGTAATCTCACTGGGACCTTACAGGCAATAGATGAAACTTGTTCAGTTATTCTCAGTTCCTTTAATATATAAAACAAACTTGTAGCTTTTACGTACCAACCATAAAACATTCAAACCTACATTTGATAACTTTGACTATTTCTATGTTGTTGTTTTTTTTCTTAAGCAAACTAAGATGAGCTAAGATATGAAGATCGGAATCTTTAAATTATGCATTTCCTCAAAAACTGGATTACCTGAGATTCACATCTCTCTATGTTTTTAATTTTAGTACTTAAATATTTCAGATCATCGAACAAAATTTGTCAGAAGAATGTAAAAGATTTTACAAAATGCAGTTATCATTCATTAATCAAGGGGAATTTAGTGCTGTCCTATGTGTTACTCACTAAATCATGACTTACCTGATTAGTTTTATGAAATCTTTTTGTAAAGCCGAGTTCAGTTTTAATGAGCTGCAGTCAGATCGCTTTACGGTCAGAAATGTGGAATCAATAAAGCACTTAAAAACAGTCTGTCCTACAATATGAAGTAGGCTAAAAGATGTTTGATGATCTGAAAAGTTTAAGCACCACAAACACGCAAAATCTGTAAGTGGGCAAATACCTTGAGTTGTGCAGATGTAGAATTTTGCAAAAAAAAAAAAAAAAAAAAAAAAAAGAAAAAAAAGGAAAAGCAACTTATTGTAATCTATTCCACATGTACTTTCAAACAATTTGGTATTTATCATAACATAACAAATAAAAGCATGCTTTTCTCCATAATTCATCACATCCCAGCCTTAAATCTGACCTATTGTTCTTCTTTATCTCTTTTCCTATTTTCTTGTTTTAAAACAAAGCATCAATCAGAGATAACTATTGCTGGAAACAACTTGATCAATAAGCTCTTTACCTCTTTGCCTCTTAGAACTCATTAAGGCCAGACTTATAGCCATTATAAATTCCGAACCATATCCCTCTTCTCTTTCTTAATGCCCTCCTCCCTTTCCCATTCTGCTATGCTCCTCTAAACATCTTCAGCTATAAATAACAGAAATACGCAGACGACACGGAGCAGAGGGCATTCAGAACGAGAAGCCCCGCTGACAGGAGGCAGGGCTACGTGATTGGCTCGTTACCGTCTCGGCGTTCTGTGGGCAACCAATCAAAACAGAGGAAGGCGTACGGTTACTGCAACGATAGAGAGGAAGCGCAAAAAAAAAACAAACAAAAAAAAAAACTCAGTGTCGTTTCGCTAAAACACCACAAGAGGGCGGTATGGGATGGTTGTTGACGTCTCGATGAATTTACTCGGGTCAGTTTTAACCATAGGCATAGGCATGGTTACGATTTTAACAACTGATCCAAAACCTGTCATAATAAGCTTTATTTTGGCATCCAGTTTTTTCTATCAAAGTTTTATATTAAGTCATGTATAACATATTTACAGAAACCACTTTAAACGAGCAACTACTTAAAATGTTATGCTTATGTAATTAGATATTTTTATTCTATTCTGAATATATATCCCTTCACATTATTTTTATTGCGTTTTTGATAATAAGAATAAAAAAAGATATGTAAAAGAAATATATGCATCTAAAAATATTATGTTATATGTTATTTTAACCTATAGCAATTCATATTTATATTAACCTACTCACTTTAATATCAAATTTAAATTTATTTTGTTGTTCTATTGTTTTTTTCTAATTTAGTTATAATGCCTTTAAGAATAATATTTTCTTCATCAATATTTGATTAAGAAAATCTCTGGCAGAATTTTAGATTTCATTGTAAAAGAAATGTAATGTTAGGTTTTATCTGTATTTATTTATTTGTTTACATTTTAGCTGTTGTGGTATTCCAGAATGCATTGGTTATATGTGTTTCTGGTGCCTCATCATACCACAGTTCTACATTTCATAGCATTTTATTTTAGCCAATAATAGAAGATTTTTTTTACACGATTTAAGTTTTTTAAAGGCTATTCGAAAGTTTTTCTCTTGTTTTAGCCCCAATAAAACACTTTGTGCTACGTATAACTGTAAACAAACTGTGCTATAAATAAAGTCCTATCTATTGATTGCTATTCAGGAGCATATCAGGCTGATTGTCTATGTATGAAAGCACCTGATTAAATCTCAGCTAAGTTGCTTACACACCCATAACAAAGTTCATCCCCATCAGTGTTGCAGTGTGAGTGGCTTCAGGGAACCTTGTTTACTTCTCACAGACAGACAACCTGCAGCATGACTTCAGAGTGCAGTTGGTGCCAGTGATGCGCTCTGTGGGAAAATAAACTGAGCTCTGCTGCTCATGAGTCCGCCAAGGTCACTTCCTGAAATCCATCCACTCGTCGATACCAAGCCATTCAGGGGGTCGATATGTTCCCATTCCCTTCGGTCCCAGCCCGACACCGTCAATGAGAGAGACCTGCGTCAGATTCCCCTGCAACAAAAACGAAAGGTGGCGCGCTATAAAAGCCACATCACGTAATATGACCCAGCTACCAAAAGTCCTTCATTTGACACTTGTTATTTTTAGTTTTAGACCAAACGGACCAATATAAATCTTTTTTTTGACCTTGTTTGTGTCACATTTCAATCTGAAATCTGCATGTAACAGAAGAAAGCCTTCTAAAAACAACCTACACAAACAATCAGTGAACTAGGATAAAATTTGTTCTGAGAAATAAAGAAACGCCATAAAATAAAATCTACAAAGTAAGCAGTAGCTCAATTGTTATCTCTGCTGGTAATACTTTGAATAATCATCTTTTACTAACAATACTGTATCTACTCATATAACATTCCACAGAGCTGAAAAAAACAGAAAGCTCTTTGCTTACACTGTCATCTCTTCAGCTCATCTTGACGTCTTAAATTGATTTAAAAAAAAGGAAAAAAAGACCCTCAAATTCATAACAGGGTAATTAAGATAACATCTATAAAAATAATGTTAATAAAATACCTAAATAGAAAATTTCTCATACTTGCTAGGTAAAGTTAAACGTGATATGTAAGCTCTCCAGCTGAGCACGAGGAAAAATTAAGATGAACTGAGATGAAAAGTAGTAAAGGTTGCAAAAGGTTATTGAAAGAATAATACATTGACTTTCCTTCACATTCAAAGAGTCGGAGAGTCTCTGGGTTGTTATCAGTACGCAGTTTCTATCTCAAACCCTAAGCTGTCCAGATTAAAACTGTAAATACAAGATGCAGATGTCTACAAACATTGCTAGACTGTCACTTCATAAACTCTTCAACAACAAAAGACAACAGCAATACAAAGTCTATTCTGAACTTGCTTCTTAAAAAAACGAAAGGCAAACAAAGAACCAAAGTGAACTGGGAGATACTATGTTCACATTTGAAATAATTCACTTTCAACGCAAAACAGACGCTGTTATTCTCAGTTCTTCTTAAAATAGAAAGTTGTTATAAGATATGATGCAACACATCCTTTTTCCGGTTGTATGTACGCTGCTGGCATTACATTTCTACTGAGTTCAGCTTTTATTGTCCCCAATGAATACATGTTTTTTTTTTGTGTCCCAACATCAAATAGAGCACCTTTTGCGTCTTTTTAACTTGAACAGTTTGTCGCGTTACAACCACAAACTGGAACCCAGCGTGCATTTGCAATCACTGCTTCTGATTCAAAAGAAAAAAAAAACTTTGCAAGTTTCCAAAGAATAATGTGATAGATGGTTCGATAAAGATGCATTAATAAATGAGAAAGAAATTTAGTCAAAACTTTTTCTCAATTTAAAAAAAAAAAAAAAAAACAAAAAAAAAAAAAATATATATATATATATATATATATATATATATATATATATATAGTTTTTTTTTCAAGTTTTGATTTTAATTTCAAATCCATTGTAAATAGTTTCTACTCAAACCCGAAAAGAGTCACAAAGGAACATCTGATTTGTTGCGGCAACATTATTTTACAGCTAAATAAAAGTGATGATTTCAACTCCCTGTGTTGAAGATGAAGTCACTTAAAGTAAATGCTGTTTAGGCCAAACTCCTCGAAGCAGGAAAGAGATTAGATCTGTTGTGTAAACCCAACCCGCATGTGCAGACGCATCACTGCATACCTGTGGATCAGCTCGGTCCTGCTGGGCAGATTGTGAGGCTTTGGCTTGGCCGTGACTCATAATTTATTCACAACTGGCCGCGCTAACTCAGAAAGCCATTAAGAGGTATTAAAAAGGAGACACCTCACATTACTCTTGCATGAATAATAAATGCTCAGAAGATGCAATGAGGGATGGTTGCACATTTTTGTGCATCTGTGTCAGTAGTCCAGTGCAACTTTTTGACAGAAAAGGGTAAAAAAAAAAGAAAAAAAAGATGAAGGTTTAACTTATATGTTTGGTCCATAAAATAATAGAGAAACTGTGGCCTTTGTTATGCAAATACACAAATACTCCTAATGAGTGGGTGAACAATGTGCTTACTGTCAGCTCTGATCTCACCACTGATGGATAAATTTCCAGTTTCTCAATAATGATCACATAATATATATAGGGCTGATAATGGCCACTTGCACCACTGGGTTTCAGACTGGCGGCGGCGCCGAGTCTGTCTGCACTCCCGTCGATTCAGCATACATAATGTGTGTGTATTAGCTGCTGAGCTTGTGTCATCGCTGGCTCCATGCTCCAGGCTGATGTCTTGGGGCATGAGTCAGCCTTAGCAACATTACTCATGTCTGCACTCTTACCTGACTCCATCCCGCTACCCTAGGAAGAAAATCAGGGGCCCAGGAGAACAGAGGATGAACGTGAAACCTAAAGAAGGGGAAGATTTCAGTGACACCGCTTCAGGTGGAAGACGGCGCAGAAAAGATGCGGAACTGGCCCAAGGATTTGCTGAAACTTTATCCCAGAAGTCCTGTGAACAAACAAAAGCACGCCGGTTAATGCCGTAAATATTTCCACTAATATGCTGCTTTAACCCCGCCTGGCAATTTCAAGAAAATCAGACATGAAGTCACATTGAGCCAGGAGCAAGTCAAACAGAAATAGCTTGCATGTGGTTCTGAGGTCATGGGCAGAGAGAGAGAGAGAAGAAATGATAACAGAGCTGCAGCCACAAACACTTTGTCAGCAGCCATCGGCGTGAGATTCAGCCTTTGACTTAGCAACATAAATACCAGTCATCACCTCCGTCCCCGTTAAACCAGTTCTCCCAATCAGGAAGCTTAACTTTTGGTGTTCATGTAGGAATTTTGTTCTCCAAGCATTTTGTTTTGCCTTTAAATCAGAAACTGCAAAATATTTAATATAATTTCATTTATTTGCTAAAAGGGGAAAAACAAAACAACCCAAACATGAAGCACTGAAGCGGCACCTATTACACATAGACTTCATCTGTAATTTTTATTAGTAGATCCTAAATCCTAAACAGTACATGTCATAAACGGAAGAAGTAAAAAAACTCTGTGTGATTTTGTCAGTTCTCATCTAACGAGTGATACAATTCGAAAAGAGAAAAAAAATGAACAACAAATATAAAACTATTAAGCTGTTATGAATAAACATTTTATTTCTTCAAAAGGAATGCAAATCAGTTTTATATTGTCAGTTTTTATTAAATGATTTCCACATATTAACCTCAATACCAGAAACAAGAGTCTCTTTGAAATCACTCCTTCTTATTGTTTTGATCATTTGTACAACTTCCTTTTGACGTTTACCTGTTTTGGCCACAGAGTTTTGTTTTTAAATATTTTCATGTTTCTATGTCACAGATCTGTTTTTTATTATTTTTTATACCTTGATATTTTCTTTTAACAATTTATTTTTCTGTGTTGTATTTGTTGCTGCTTCTTGGCCAGGACTTTCTTGGAAAAAGACGTTTTTAATCTGAATGGGTTATGTTTGTCCTGGTAAAATAAATGTTAAATAAAATAATAAAACAGTGTTTGAGTGTGTGTGTGTGTGTGTGTGTGTGTCTGATTGCTTTTTGGTGGTTCTGGACTTTTTGTGATGAATTGCTGATCTGGCCTTACAGCTGTTCAGGGGTATCTCCATTTGTGGGCAGCAGCTGTCACTGATTGCTGGAGCCTGAAAGTCTTACAAACTGCACTGCAACAATTTCTAGACACATACTTGTTGATTACTTTTCATTTGCTGTTGGCATGAACTGTTGCTTTTTTGAGATCATTTAGCCTGCCTCGTGTTCAGCCTGTTTGGCGTCAACAGCTGACTACATTATTTTATTGTGAGTCATGAAATTTTGGATGTCAACATAAGAAGTTCCCAACTTATGCCGGCGATTAAAGTTGTGAAATAAATAAAGGCCGTAAAGGCAAAACAATCTCAGGAAGTGGAGGGACTTCAGAAAACTGATTTGTTTGCTCATAACTTTTGCCCTATGGTGAAAGATGGCGCAGTGTCTGAATGACAGCGTCCATCCGAGACAGTCTCCTCTGCCTTGATGGGCCAGGATGTGGTTTTCTGGAGGTGCGGATGCTGGGATATTTTCTATCTGTGCTGCTTTTCGCCGTTGCGTTGCCGGCTGCAGCAGCAGACAGGTCGTGTGTGTGCGTGTGTGTGTGTCCGACAGCGTTTGGACCTGGTGCTAGAGACTGCTGATGGGGCTGATGTGGTGAAAGAGAGGGGGAGAGTTGCAGTTTGTTTCACTGTCAGAAAGACAGAGACAGATGTCAGCACCGGGCAGCTGCTTCAGTCAGCACTATGAACAAACAAAAACACAGAGACGAGCCGCTGCCGCAGTCACACAAAGTCTGAGGAGGAAACGAAGATGCATTCACACCTTCCTCTCCCGTCCTCCCCTCCCAATCCCCACAAAAAAAAACAAAAACAAAAAAACAGAAGCCTAAGCGAAACGTGAGGACTGATGAACGGACTGATGATGTGCATTCAATCTGCTGCTGGCTGTTCACTCGTGGAACAAAACTATTGATCGCCTCTCACCTTCCTGCTATAGAGGTCGAGCTGGAGCTGGAGCTGAGCTGGACTGGGAGTCCAGCAGTAGGTGGCAGCAGACGGTTACACAACACCTGCCTGAGTAATCAGTCTGATGGTGTGTCTGGCTTTGTGCACAAATCCCAATCCACCTTATGCCCCAGCTCCTCTGAAGATGAAAATGTGACTGAGCCTTTCTCTGCAGCTAGCAGAGGATTCAACCCAGCAGACGCCTGCTTGAAAGTCTGTGTCTAGTTCTGTCGTTGAAAGCTTCCAGACATCACAGTGTCTGCCCCCTTTTAGCCTTTCTCTGTTTCCCTGTGACTGGCCTGTCTAGACACCCCCCACCCCATTCGCCCCCCGCCCTCCCCTTGTTGCTGCTGTAATGCTGCGGTGTGTAATACGCAGGTGGCTACAGCAGCACTGACTGCATTAAGGCGGATTAACCTGAGGCCTGCTGAGACGCAGAGACAACCAGGGATTCCTCTTCGCCTCGGTGTTGCTCAACAAAAATAAGCAAAACTATTTCTTTCTTTTTTTTTCTTTTTCCCTGGGATAACATGCAGAATTAAACAGCAGAAGAAATATCCTGGAACCCAGTAACCTCACATTATTAGATGGATTTTATTAATTTTTTCTTTGTTTTACAAGACAAACAAAACAGATATAGAACATACAGCAGTCTGATCTTACACATATCACCGACATTATCACGAAACGACACGCCAGCTATTCATACTTTGCAAAATCCCGTTTGGACATGAAGACATCAGACATCTCCATGAGGTTTCATGAAGTTGTAGGATGGAGATGTCGGGATCTTTTACCATTTCCTCTTTGTGGACTCTCTGCAGAAAGCCAGCAGTCTCTAATGTTTTCCTCTTACTCCTCAGATTTTCTGATTAGTTTTGGTAATAAGCCGATTGAGAGCCTTTTGTGTCTGGTGAACCATTTGAGAAAACATGCACATGCGTAAAACCCTCCGGGGCCTGGACTTGAAGCCAGGAACCTCCTGCTGGAAGGCAACAATGCCACCAACCATTTGATGCCTCCAAAAAAAATAAATAAATGCAAAACCATTTTCTCCCTGAGATAAGGTCAGTTGGATGGAGCTGTTAACATCCAACGTGAGATTATGCAACTGCAATAATGGATGTATTTAAATGTACCAGATGTGCCCGTTTTGTGGAATGACTTGCTTGTTTAAGGCTCTTTACCTGCTCAAACTGTGCATGAAATGTCACCCTGTCTCAGTTGGGTGTGAGATGATTAAGATTCAGCGGTAACAGACACAGAGTCAGACCCAGCAAAAACGAATAACACCAAAGTTGCCAGACCACACAGGATAAAAAGGTTACATTGGGACGAGGGGTTGTAGCTGGAGAGGGGGAAATGACCAAGAAACGCTGTTTGGCATCAGTCACCCTGAATGACGCGTGGAATGCTGTGCTGACGCAACTTTCGAGCAGCGAATGTGTGTAATGAGAGTGTGTTTGACATTAAAGTAGTTGAAAAGAGGCAGCATGCTGGGAAAAGAGGAAGAAAGAAGAAAGAAAATATGTGCAGTAATGATAGGTAAGTGCCTGTGCGAGTGGAAAAGCGGAGAAGGAATGCCGTAGCTTGCTGACGTAACGGTTCCTAACTGTTTCCATATAAAAGGCCTGGGAGCAGGCGCCAGGCAGCCCTTCACATACGTCTGGTACCCATCAGCCTCCGAGAGAGGGAGCGTGTACACCGACACCCACACACACACACACACACACGCACATGCTTGCTGACACACTTACATTTGTAAAACACATTTTTATACAGTTCAGCTAAACTTTAATGCCAGAATAAAATATGTCTAATTATGTACGCACAAATAAAGTCGTCAACCGGACTAACAAGCAACTTACCAGCTTTCTGGAATGAAAATATGCATTGCAGCATTGTGAAAGGTTTACAGGCATGATGGTGAAAAAGGAAAAAAAAAAAAAAAAAAAACTGAAGATGCTTCTAGGTGACATTTTTTACACCTGTTTGGTTCTTTGTCAGACACTTAGCAAAACACCAACATGGCAGCAACAGAAAACTCCAGATTTGTTATTGTTATCATACAATCTGAAAGTGAGGAATAAGCAAAAGAGCACAGCGACACAATGCATTTAGGCAAACACACATGGTCAAAGGGATTTTCTGATGTTTTTCAGCAGAGCAAAAACAGACTATGAAAGAAAAAAAAAGGATTTAAAGGAGTTTGAATGGGGCATGTTTTTGGTGCCATATGAACTGGCTTGGATATGTCCGAAAACTGCTGGAATCCTGGAAATTTCATGGATTTATATGCAATGCTCCATAAAAAAGAAAGAAGGAGGAATCCATCAAGGGCTGGTACTGTGGTTTACATTTCCCTATTGATGTCAGAGGAGAATGGTTAGCCTGGTTTCAGCAGATGAAAGAAAAGCAACAGCAGCTCAAATAACTACTTGTTACCATCATCCCTGAACGCACAACACGTCAAACCTTAAAGCAGACGCGTTGAATTAGCAGAAGACCATACAGGGTTTCACTCATGTTAGCTGAGAACAGGAAACTGAAGCTGCGAGCCGTCCAGCCTCGCCAGAAATGGCACAATACTGGAAATATTTTTGTGTGTTCTGACAAGTTTCAGTTTCAGCTACGACTTTCAGACGGCGTAAAACAACATGATGCATCGATCCTGGTGTCTATCAGCCGTGCAGCCTGGGGATATAATTGCGTGTGGGATATTAATTGGTGAACTTTGGGCGCTAAGTGTCAGCTGAACACAAATTAAACTAAAAAGAAATAATGCAGAATCTGCATGACATCATCATTTCAACACGGACCAAAATCTTAAAGGATGTTTTTGACTCAGTGTTTTTCCTAAACCATCCATGAATTAAAAGGACAGAATACTGTAAAAATATGAACGACTAGAAGCTAAACGTCCAAATACATACGGAAAAATTATTAGGAAACTTACTGACAACAAAAACCCTGTTCAGAAACAAAAAACTGCAACTCAATAGAGAGAGACTGAAGATGAGGAATGTTTTTCTTGAGATGTAGATTCACACAATGCAAGCTGGGGCCATTTTTACAGAAAAACCGCGATCTTACAAACATTCGAAGAAGGAACAAATTATACATGGATTACCTGGTGATGAACTCTAACGTGAAGCTGGGAGGATCACTGCATACAGCATAAGTATTCTACCACCTGTAAACATCACTCTCCCCAGCTGTAGCTAGCAGTCCCAGATCCACATACTTCTGAAATGTGGCTTTATTTGGAGAGAGATGTCGTTTGATAGCACAGGAAGAAATTCCACCATGACTTCATAAAACCAAAACTGCCTTTGAAGTCAGGTTCCCTCTCAGAGCACGAAATGAGCTACCCACCCTGCTGGATCTAGATGGATTTATTTTTAACATTGAGGTATGCAACTGCATCCTCTTGGGGGAAAATACCGCCCTGTTTTTCTAACCAAAATAAAACCTCTACCTCATCCCATTCTCAGCTCCTGGAGGTAAGCGCTCTTCAAATACATCACTTCATCGGCGAACGCCGGGGCCCTCAGGCTTTCGGCACCCACAGGAACACGTCGATAAGGGGACAGGCGGAGTGAGGAGACAGCCGTGAGAACATCTGGAGACTTATCTGATTGTGACCGAATATAGAGCGAATGGAAGTGCAAAAACACTAAACGGCGAATAAACTGGGAGAAACTGCAAACTGAGGTTTTCTACTTTCTTGTTGGGCATTTCTGCCACAAATTGTATTTTTATGAATCACATCAAATGTGTCAGTGTGGCAGCATTGTTAAAACGTTCGGGAACATTTCAGTACAATAATGTCCAAGTCAGATCCACTTCACATAGTGAGTTATAAGGTGATCTGAATTATATCCAATGGAAAATGGTCCTTTCTTAAAATCCACAACCCAAGTTATTTTTTTTCCCCAAAGGAAAACAAACAAAAGTGGCCATATTCCTATTAAATAAAAAAAACTTACCTAAACTTTCAGCAAGCTTGGTCAAGGATGAATATTTTTTTTATTGCAAAATAATCAGTGGATGTGAGGAAACGCGCACCCCTCACATCTAACTGTGATGTCAGAGCACTCATAAAGTGCAAGTAGACTTAAACATTGCCGTGAGCTTCTTGTGTGTGTTAAAATGAATACAATGGAAACAATGGCCATTGGGAGTGGCTTTGGCAGTTGCAAGAAAACACTGGTATTATTAGCTCATCTGGACCTCCTTGGCAGCTTCTCACTGGCGGCCAAACAGCTCCATCTAAAGCCTCGGCAGGCAGAAGTCAAAGGTTTTCAGGTCAGTAAAACGAAGGGAGACTTTCTGTTACTTTTAACACACGCAGAAGGGATTTGACCAATTTTTTTTTTTTACTAACCTTTTTTCCAAACTGCTATGTTGTCCATTTCTATGGCAACGCAGTTGTTTTGTTTTTATATATTTTGGCAAAAATAATTGAAATAAAGAGGACAGGGCATCTAGTTTTATGTACCAATTTAATGCAACATTATTATTTTTTTTAACATAACCTGTTATTAGTTCAACTTTTGCCTATTTTCTCTCTCAGTTTTTGTTGCTTTTTATAGAACCTACATCTGCTCTGGTATTCTGTTTAGCCGTGACATCGTCCTGGAGGAGAACATCAGCTGACATACTGCTGCCAACGACTTAACGTTCTCCTTCGAGAGAAAGATAAAATGTCCTTTGTTGAAGGTCTTACAAAAAAAAAGTAGTAGTTCCAAGCAAACTGTAAAAAGATAATTTTTTAAATTTTGAGGACCGCTTCAAGCACAATGTGAAGATCAGGTTTTACTTTACCTCAGTCAACTTTGAGTGATTTTATGTGGGGAATAAATATCTTAATATATGAATATCTTTGTTCAGTTATTGAATACTGGGTTATGTCTCCCCAATCAATATGTCATGTTTTAATTAACATAATTTAATTTGAGATCATCTTAAACCCAGGATATTTCTGCTTTGTGAGAAATGATTTACAATGCAAGAAGTAATGCAATACTTGTGTAAAATTACCATGAGTTCCCAAAAACACAAAATCAAACCTAAAGTTTGAAACCTATTGGAAAATACTAATAAAAATGACAATGTTGTAAAAATGAGAAACCAATAAAACTTTGTTGTGTGGTTTGAGTGGAGATTGTTCAACACAAAATCAATAACCATTTCCTAGTGTCCGGTTGCCTTACTGTGGCTTTTGCACTGTTCCGTTGTGTCACGTACCCCAATCTGTTTGGGGTCCCATTTATGCAAACACACAAGAAAATGAAGCAGACAAGAGGTATGTATTTTGTCATGTCTGTATTTTTGTCTCATTTTCACAAAACATATACAGGGGAAGGAAAAGCCTTTCAATAGAACCTGAGGTATTTTTGCATCAAGCAGCCTAAGGTATCAGGATTTTATTTTAAAAACTTGTCTAAATTTATCAGTGTTCTTAGATGCGTTGCTATGTACAATAATAATAATAATAATAATAATAATAATAATAATGTAGCAAAGGGGACAGCCTGCATCATTCTTGTTACATAGCATAAATAACAATTCTTAAAAATATGGGGAGTAAGGTGAAAAAAGGTTCTTCAGGAAACACATGACTGATCTGAACTTGTAGCTGTAGCAGCATAAGGTCAAAAGGTCAGAGATCGCCAGACAGTAAAGCTAATCCAGGGTCAAAAGAAAAATATCAAACACATTTTACATCACAAATAAATAACCTTCTCACACCAGGAGAGCTNCTAACCTTTTTTCCAAACTGCTATGTTGTCCATTTCTATGGCAACGCAGTAACAGATGATGGGAGCAGAGGATTGAATTGCCCAGAACGGCCAAAAAAAAAAAAAGCTTAACTTTAAAGACGAAACATAAAGCAGAAACAAGAAATGGCATGTTAGTCATCCCGTACCCCTTCATGGTGAGGGTCGCACATTTATGACCGTGCCTCTTCCTGTGTTTTTACAAGTCCTGTCAGTGGTTTCCCTATCACGACTTGTTTAATCTCCTCATAAATCCTTTTATGGTTGCAGGAAGACATTTTCTAATTCTGTACAGTTCTGCGCTGTATCTTTCATTCCATCTTTGTACACAAAACAAACAAGAAATAACTTTTTTTTTAACGCTAAAAGGCTTTCACATTTTACAAACATGGTTTGGAAAATTGTTGGGAGTCTATACCTTAGTAATCAGCCCAAGTAATTCCTAGAACTAAGTGTTCTTAAAAGCGTCAGAATCATTGTCTACAACCAAAAATAAATAAAATATTTTCCAGGGGTGTCCTGTTAGAAGCTGCAGGCTCTATGTAGCTTACTGACACTGACTCTGCTAATATCTGTTAATATTAACCTGTGACATAGAAAGAAAAATATATTACATTTATTGTTGTAATATTGTATAATAGTGTTAAAAAATATGGTATTCAAGAATTTTAAATTGGTATAACCTACTCAAACATATTCAAACCTTCAAGGCAGTTTGAGAATTGAGGGCTAGCTTGTTTAGGAGTAGCCTGAACCTAAAGCTAACAGCTGACCAAATCTTTATCAAAAGTGGTGAGGCACGGCAAATGCCTATGAAATTTCAGTTGTTTATATATTTTGGCAAAAATAAATGAAATAAAGAGGACAGGGCATCTAGTTTTATGTACCAATTTAAGGCAACATTATTTTTTTTAACGTAACCTGTTATTAGTTCAACTTTTGCCTA
>NW_006800065.1:443137-456939 GCF_000485575.1 Poecilia formosa
CTGTAAAAACAGATAAAAAACAGAGAGAGAGAGAGAGAGGGTGCTTCATGGACATGCATTGTGCTGATGTACCAGCAGCTGTGTACCCTGTGTTGGGCTTGGCTCACCAAAAGATCCCCTGAGAATGAACGAAAGGGTGCGTGTAGGGATTCGTGTGTGAATATGTACTGTAAGTGAGAGGGGCGTACAGTGTGCCGTGAATGTGTAGTTTCAGCTGTGACCAGATCTGAAAACCGTGACAGCGTACTTCTGTTAGCATACACGTTGATGTGAAAAACTATTGGCTCCTCGCACATTTTCTTTTTCTGTTTCAGCATTTTTCCTCACACTTACATATTTTATAGCATCAAGAAATGCATATCAGACAAAGACAACCAGAGTAAGACAGGAAAAGCAGGTTGCGATTTTGAATTTATCTGTTAAGGTGGGAAAAATCTGCCTGTGCTAACCTGGCCCAATGAGAAAACGTAATTCTACCGTCAAATCGTGAGTTACTTGTTGCTACCAGTTAGACCAGGGGTGGGCACCTCCAGGCCTGGAGGGCCGGTCTCCTGCAACTTTTAGATGTGTCTCAACTTCAACACACCTGAGTCAAATAATGAGGTCGTTAGCAGGACCCTGGAGAACCTGACTGCACCGAGGAGGTGATTCAGTTATTGGATTCATGTGTGTTGGACCAAGGAGACATCTAAGAGTTGCAGGACACCGGCCCTCAAGGACCACGATTGCCCACCCCTGCGTTAGACAGTAGTCGTGTCTACATTTTTGCGAGTCCAGCACAGATCAATATGGATCGTTAACAACAGAAGAACCTCTACAGTTCTACATGTCTCACTTGTCTTAGCTCTGGTCATTGAGGAATAAGAAGAGACGGAGAAAACTGGCATCCAGAGAAAGCTCTATGGTGAAAACTGATGACCATAACGAGGACTGTTCTTATACTTAGACTGAAGAGACAAAAGCAGAAAGGATTGCATCCCATCATCAAATATGGAATAAAAACTAACGCAGTATTTAAAAATTGTATTCTTTACCTGCATTCAACATTATTATGATAGAGTGATGGTCTGAGGCTGCTTTGCACAACTTGAGGTAATCGATGGAACGATGAATTTTGTTCTATTCGAGAAAATCCTAAAGGATTGTCAAGGGTAGTCCAACCAGTCATTAGGATTTGGGAGCAATTCTTTTTTTAAATATACATTTGTTTTTTTTGTTGTTTTTTTTAGGTTGGTTGAATAACTTTTTCTGTTGTTAAAAAAAACTGGATTTTGTATTTACTAAGGTTATCTTTGCCAAATAAAAACCTTATTTTGATGACCAGAAACACTTAAGTGTGAGGGGAAAATATAGAAGAAGAAACAAAACAAATCAGTGAGGGACAAATACTTGTTCACAGCCAAGGCTGTAAGACAGGCTCATTTGTTTCAACATATATATAAGAGTATGGTCAACGAGTTGTTAGGCTGCTCTTTTCTTATCGACACACAGCTGAGTAAAAACAGTCTTTTCAGTCATAATTGGGCCCTCGGTTGTGACAAACCCCTGAATTCACAACACAGAGGTCCGGTTACAGATCTCATCAGTGGGACGTCTGTGCCTTTTCTTTTTTATAAAACAGAAGCAAAAACTTGGCTTTTGGAGTGTCGTGTTGTCAGGATGTGAATGGTAATCACTCAGCAGAAAAGTGCATCTCAAAAGTCATACATCACTCTCTCAAACAAAAGGAACAGCACATATTGCTTGTTTGAATTTTGTTGAATGTGTGTATTTGTAATGAGTGTGTGTTCATAAATACCATACAGCAAATAATAATAACAATTCAACAGAAGAAGAAGAAGAAGAAGAAGAAAAAAAAAGAATCCACAAAACATTATATTATTTCTCATTACCAGAATGAAGCAGTACAATAAATTAAAACTATAACTGAACAGAAGTTCATTAAAATTGCTATATATATTCATATTGTATATATATAGTATTTGTCTGTCTGTAGTCAGCCTTTCAGGTGCATGCTCTCTTCTGGCCATAGATGGTGGGGAAAGGCCTGGGGGGGATCCGGAAACCTCAGTCTTATCATGCTGTTAACATTTGAAACAAAAGGAGCCAAAGTCAGGATAGATGCACTGTGCTTTGGAGGGACACACTGTCCGTTGTTACAAGTCTTTTCCTCAACAGAATACAGAGGATCCTTCATTATATTGAATGCAGTACCGTCTTTATGTTAAGTCCGCTGGACCTCTCTGCTTTGTGCTGTGACAGTAGGAGGACGCAGTACTATTAAGGAGTCCACTACAGTCGGTGGTGTTCTTTTGCAGCATTTTGGGGCGGGCCGGACCACGGGGGAAAAAGGTGGTGGTGGGGCGGATGTAGCCGTGCACGGTTCTCTGACACAGGGGGTGGAACTTCGGGACGAAACATGGGGCTCGGATCAAATCACAAGCTATACATCCACTGAAGCCCACACTACATTTAACCACAGGTAAACAGTATGAGTCTGAACATCAGGGAATTTTGTATAATCAGGATGCAATGTGATGCTTACTTGGGGTGATATCTTTTAACCTGTGACAGAAATAAAACAAACAAAAAAAAAAAATGCAGTACCAACAGCCACACCTTTATCTCCCCTTGCCCCAGGATTTCCTCAAATTTCTAAGAGTTCAGAATAAGTATGGCTACCTAAAACATCACATCTGAGGCTCTGTCAGTCCAGGTTTGGAAACTGTTCACATTAACTCTCAGCTTGTATCTGTCCTTCCCTCAATTGGAGTCTTTAACACTGTCTGTGGAGGGGAGCACAAAAAAACAAAAAAAAAACAACAACCTTTGTTGGCTCCACCTCATTTTTCCTCTTCTGGCACTCCCTTAAAACAGGTCCACTTTTTGCCCCACGGGACAGCATTCACCAGGTCCATTATCTGTCAGGACACTTCAATGATCTCCATGCTTCCGGAGAAGCTTGACTGCTTCCCGATTTTCCCCAGTTCTTCCCTGGACCTTGTCTCGGAGATGCCCTCCTCAAACTCCATCTGACAGCTGCGGCGCTTGAACTGCTTTTCTGACGCAGGAACACCATTACTCGAGCTGGCGGACGTGGAGTCCCAGTGGTCCCTCTGTGTCTGAGGCCCTGAGAGCTTCTCCCTCTGGGATTTGTCCCGTAACCTGGCGCCTTCGCTACATCCAAACGCCACGTATGCTGAGCTGCTACCAAACCGCACCGATGACTCCTCTCCCCTCCCGTCTCCTCCTCCCAGCTCCATTTCTCCCTCACCACCTTCGTCTGCTCCAAAATGCCAGGGAGCGTCCATGGTTGGGGTGACTGGAGTGACGGGAGTTGTAGCCTGGACAGTGTCTCTGTGTTTGGTCCACATAGCCCCAGACCCCAAAGATGGCAGGGAGGGTAGCGAGAGGAGCGAGGAACCCCTGAGGTTTTCTTCCAGGCTGGGGCTCTTGTGGTCCAGCGACAAGCTGAGGGACTGGGGAGGATGTTGCAGATGGGAGTGGACTGGAGAACTGCCGCAGCTGTGCTTAGTTTTTCTTCTGGATCTGGATGAGGATGTGCCAGATCGATGGACTCCTTCACTTCCACCCAAACCCCCAATGCTACCCCCGCTGCTCGGTGAGGGGAATGGTGAATCGAAAGAGCCGGGGCTGTGGAGGACGGGCGACTGGGAGCAGACACCGTTGGAGGTGCCGGTCCCCGGGCTGTCGAGCTTGCACAGTTTGGGGATGTCTTCAGAATGAGTGGGTGCCATGCTGGGGCAATGTGGACTGCTAGGAGAGTAGACAGACTTAATGTCCAGAGAGAAGGAGCGTTTGAGACGGTTAGTGTCCATAATCCTCTCTGCCGAGAGGTGCAGGCCGTTAAAGCCCTGCTGGAGGGAAGTGGGAGATGGTAACTTGGGTTCAGTCTGGGCGTGAGGATCTGCCACTGATGAGTCACAGCTGGTGTGGTGGCCGTTGATCTCAAAACCGGCAGAGACCCCATTAACCTCAGAGCTTTGTTTGGAGTTGTTTTCAGACTTCTTGTCATCTGTGGTTAAAGCTTGTAGTAATCGCAGGCCCTTCTCAAACTCCAGCAACTGACCCAGGAAGTTAAAGTTTGGGGATATGGACGGCCTCCTGTCCTTTACAAACCTGTCAGAAAGAAAAAAAGAGTTTAAAAGATTAGTTGTCTGAAAACTATTTGAAAGCAAAGTATGGCAATAAATCCTGTGTAAAGTTATATGAGGTCTGAGAGGGGCCACTATTATGCTGGTGCACAATATGCAATAAATGCTTTGTCCTTTAAGGCCAAAACAAACTCTGTTGCACAAACTGCAACCTGGCAACCGTCTTAACAATTTCATTTCATAATGAAAACGGGATTTCTTCTTCTTTCATCTTTTCATAAACGATGACACCCTAGCTTAACTGGAGGTGAGTGGGAGGGGCAAACATACCTGTAGGCATCATCTGATGACAAGCCCATTGTCTTCATGATGTATGCAATGGCGATGGTGGCTGATCGTGAAATTCCAGCTAGGCAGTGCACAATCACTCTGCAGTTTGACACCTTAGCTTTGTCTGATGGGAGCAAAACGAACAGATTGTAACAAAAAACAAACAAACAGATATACTCACGCATACAATAATGTAAACCCTTGAAATGTCTATTCTTTGATAAAGGATTTTTGTGAAAACTGGTAGAAAGCTGTAGTGCCTCTTCTGGTTCCTATTCAGAGGACAATAACTCTCAAAAGACAAACAAGGAGGCCGACATCTTAGGACTAACATTTTAAAACATTCTGTGCTTAGGGACAAAAAACAAAAACAAAAAAAATGTTGCGTCAGATCATGAAATATGAAAATCTCTGATATTATTACTTGTCAATGTAAAGTCTACCTTTCAGAATGCTATCCAACTTGTTAGCATGCCACTATCTCTGACACTGTCCAGTGCAGTAACTGTAAGCTATAGTCACAACCCCAGCACACCATATGAAGGTGATTGCTTTAAACTTTATGTTTGAAATTTTGAAGCACAAAAGGAAGTACTTCTTGGAATGTTCCTCAGCTGTTTTGACAGTCGGCTAATAAAGGCGTTGAGCTGTCCAACAACAGTCTGTTACATAAGCATTGCAAAAGCCTTCTCCACTTTTAAATCAGCATGGTGACTGCATTTTGGGGGACTCAGTAGAATAAGATGACAAAATCCAAGATATTTGTAATCTGCAAACTGGCTAACGTTTAGCCTTTAAAGACTCAGTTAGAATCTGTCAAAATCGGCTTACTAAATAGCTATTTCAGCATTTATAATAAGTCTTGGGTGCATTTTATAATATTTAGTTGAAAATCTAAATGTAAGAAAAGTAGCATTTTCACCGTTTTTGGCATTAAGACCTAATTAGAGTTGGATGTTATACTCTAAATGAAAATGTACAGAATTTCATGGGTGTTTTCTTTGAGTAGTACAGCATTTGACAGGAGTCCACCTCCGTGGTTTACAATTGCGTTTCTAATCTCTACCTTGAGCTGAAACTTGCGTAAATGTGCTGCAGACTCCTACCTATAAACTCATTTGTTTTGTCCAGCCAGGGCAGCAGTTTTTCGCAGTAGTTGTCGTTCACTGGGATGCGCATGAAATGGCTCTCACTGATGAAGTCCGGTTTGGGACAGGTGTTGCTGGCGTTCAGGACATAAGTGATGCCATTCTGAGACATCAAATCCTAAAGAGATTGGCAAAAACAGGTTTGGGGGTTATGCATGGTAGATTATTCTGCCAGTCTTATCATCGAAATTGGTGATTAAATCTCACCTTGTTGAGAACGTCTTTCTGTGAACCCAGGTAGAGGTGTGGCAGGATGCGAGTTGGTCCTACGTTTGCCACAGGTAAACAGGGCTGGGACAAGCTCATTGGGAGTGCAGTGGCAGGCTTCCCCTCGCACAGGCCGGGGAAACAGGAGGAAAAAGCTGCGAAACCTCCTGCAGAGACAGAAAAGGCAAGAACCGGTTAGGTGCACTAATGATTTTCCACTGAACAACCACATGCCACAGTGGAAACTCCATTTTCGTCACCATTAGCGCCATGGACACACGTTCAATAGACACTTGGAGGCTGAATCTGGGCTACAATGTCTGGGTCCTGCTTAGTGAAACAGAAGCGAAAGAAAGGAGGCTCTCTGTGCTTCTGTGTGCAAGTTGGGTTAACTGCTGGGCGGCCAGGAATGCACGTCTGGCCCTTTAAGAGGCAGGCGGCTCCACTTTTGGCATATGTGTATGTGTGTGGCTCTGTTTCCTGCATGAGCTCATGTCCTGTAGCAGTGCATTGCGTCAGGCTGAGGGAATGAGAGAGGCCACAGGTGCAGGGCCAGGACAGAGGCCCAGAAACATCCCACTGACACCCACACACACGGTTACACACGCACACACACCCACACCCGCGCACACACGCACGTTAGCACATGGAGATTATGATCTAGTTTTCAGCATATGCTCAAAATTCACTCTCACTTGCTTTAATACTTATTCTACCTAATGCAAGCACACACGCACGCATGCATGCACGCACACACATCCCCATAATAATCATAATTACTCTGCAGCAGTGTGGTTGTATAACTACAGGGTAGGAAACAGGGTGAGGGCTTAGCAGAGTGTGTGTTGAGGAGTGGGTGCAGAGTGCTGAAAGGAAAACGGAGAGCTTCAAGGAAAACTTTGAGCCCCAGAGAAGGAGATTAGAACCTAATCTACGTTCAGCCCTGCCTGACCCAATCTGGGATGTAGAGCGAACGCTAAACACATGCACACAAATGATCACAGAGCGAGCGTGAATGAGACATGACATCACTGCTCAGAAGAAGCACACACAACTCTGTCCAAGCAGATCTGATTGTAAGCCAGATACAGAGATATAAAGGCCAATGCAAACTCCAAAAAGAAAAAAAAAAAAAAGTATGAGATTTCCTCCAACATCAATAATAGATATTCACATTAGGACTGTGTGAAACAATCATGACCCAGTGCTGTTCTGGGTGCACTGTGCCTTTAAGAGGAAAGTGAAGAAGGGCTGTCTGTTTCCAGCTATTAATGGCAACCGGCAGAGCGATGACATCAGTGCTTTCCTCGGCAGAGGGGGTGGAGCGGCGAGATGGATGGATGCAGAAAGAATGATCAGATAACGATTTAGGTGGAAAAAGTTAATGTAAACTCTGAGGGAGGGCTGTCATGCTAGGACAAGCCTATATTTGTTGAGATATTTGCCTTAGGCCTCCCTGTAGCAGAGTGCCTCCCTCTAATTGATGAAACAGAAAGAGGAAATGGTTTTTGAAGGGCTCCTTCCTGGTTTACCTTTTCCCAGAGAACCTCTGACACAGAGCATGCATACATAGAGAAATAAATAGGATCTAATGCAGAGGTTTGAGGAAATGCTCCTTTCCTGCAGGCAGATAAATCAACAGGATTAAAAAATAAATAAAACAACGCCTTATGTCAGACAGCAACCATTTCCCTCTTTGTGTGCAGACATTGTTAGAGAGTTGTTAGAAGGTCTGTGGACAGGATGTTCCACATAGTGAGTGGTTGAGGAGAAAGTGTGTGTGTGTGTGTGGGCGTGTGCGCGTGCATTTGCATTCTTTGATCTGGATAAATAATTACTGCAGTGGACCAAGACGTGTTAAATTAACATTTAAAGACCAGAGCGTGCTACTGAGGGAGTAAGTAAGGGGTTACTGGCATGAAGGAAGATTGGAGTCAGAGATAAGGAGCCAGAATGGGTCCGCTCGGCTGCTTTTTTAGGAGCGATTACATTACAGCGGCATTACGTCAATTACAAAACACGTTCCTGTGGTCAAAGATTTACACTGCTGCCACTAATGGACGTTAGTCACAGAGGAGATAGCATGCTATTGGCACTTCGTCGCCTGAACAGACTCTACTTAAGGCTGCCATGACAATGAGGGAGGGCAGAGATGTTGATGACAGCTGGCTTAACTTGTCCTTCTGACTGTTGCCAGGATGAAAAAAAATAACACAGAAAAGGACATGATGATATCCAAAAAGTCCAGAGAGACGGCTAAACAGTCCCCACATGTGAATGATGTGTTCAGTCCAATCCAAACAAACGGTACACTCACAATGAAGTCATAGAAAAAGCCCTGTCCATGGGGATGACATCAGAAGTCAAACAGAGAGATGAGTTCACCCGTAATCCAGTGTGATACTGAGGAAAACTGACATCCTCCCGCACTGAACTTAGCAGACAAACCAAACACGCTGAGAGGCAAAAATAAATCAACGGCACATTTAGAAAACGAACACAAGTTGTTCTCTGTTCGAGAAGAAAAAGTTGTCACGCTGGAGTCATGAAAATGTACCCCGGACAGGATGTGACTAACCAAGTTCTAAACACACACTGTTTAAAAAAAAAAAAAGAAAGAAAAAAAAAAGTAAGAAATGTTCTGGCAAGAAGGAAAACACACAACCAGGAAAGAGGGCACCGTGTCGCCATCGGCATCCTTTTTCCGTTCCTCTCTGCCCACTTCATCATTTATGCAACTCATTATTTAACTTTCTTCCCCTGTTGGAGCCAAGAGCTCAGGCCTTCTTTGTTTGCTCCTTGTCACTTCTGTGAAATTCTCTTTTTAATAAACACTTACTCTTCAGTTCTACCCCCGACTCTCAGGACGAGAGACAATAAACATAGACATGACTGTAAATGTAAACAAAAAAAATAAAAAATGTAAATCATCCATTTCTGAGGCCTCATTGCTACGTCTTAGTTTTAAAGTAGATGGAGCTGTAAAGTTAAATTGAGGTGAGATTAGAGGACAATTATCCCATTATTTATTAACATGCAAAAAAAAAAAAAAATCTAATGAGACTATTCTCTGTATGTGATTAGATAATCAATATGCACTGTTGTTAAATCAATAAACTGGGGTATTGATTAGTTTAGTAAATTTTTTTCAGCTTGATCAGCCCTCACTGGTGACCAGCTGAATGGAAACTCAATAAACACGTCTTTCTCTGGTGCTTGTGTTCAGTTTTTACTGTGGGTAGAAGACTAAAAGCTAGATATTATTAGTGTTAAGTGTTCACAAATAAAATCAGAAGAAATAAAAGAAGCTGTAAAAAAATTTTTAAAAGGAAAGCATATTTTCTACAACCTTAAGAGATCTATGTGCCTCAAATCCTGTGTGGCAGCGAGAGAGAGCAACACTTCAGCAGATAGCGGGAAGGCTGCATAGCATGCCAGAGTTATTGTAAAAGGTCAGCAATCTCAAGGTAATTCATGCAGACTGCTGTTTTTGGATACACTAGCTCTTGTCAATATATAAATCACTAAAATAAGAAGCTATAGAAGCCTAAAATATTTATGCTGTAATCATTTTGTCTTCTTTCAAAATAGCAACACCATGCATACACCAACTGCTTCCTCATATTTTTTTTTTTACCACTCTTCCTAATATAAATTATTATTTACAGCTACAAGGCAGGAAGGCTAGAAAAAATATGTTGAAAAATGTACTTACATCTTTTTCTGCTATAGCTCTTCTGGTGTTAGGGTTATGAATGAGATAAAGTTGCTTTTGGCAGGTCAGAACCATAAAATGCTGTTCACATCATCACCGATGCAGGAAAGTAAACGCTCCTGATAACGAGTTCGAATTAATTTTAGATCAGGATTTATTTTTGAAAGAGCTCTGAACAACTAAAGCAGCAAGGGATAGACTTAAAGTCATAAAGGGCTTCAGTCCATTTATTCAAAACCTTTTGTTGCAAACGTCATCATCATTTCAAATAAATACCCAAATATATCACGATTCTTACCAAAATCGCATGCAGCACCTGCCTGGCATTTATTCTTAATGGGATTTCCACTGTTACATCACTGACTGTCTTGTCAATACAATCTGCTCTTAGCTTTTGTGTAGATTTCACTTGGCTTTTTTACCTTGTCTATTAATGGGGAAAATGAGCTACACACACACACACACACGCACACACACACACACACACACACACACCCCCCCACACACACACACACACCTAAACAGTCTGGGGGGCATTGATTTGGGTGAATGACCACCCTGCACCCCTCTGTTGCTTTTCCCCTGTGGTTCATATGAGGGGAGACATTACGCCATCCCTCTGTGGCCCTCCAGCTGTCCCCTCCACTATGAGGGGACATTAGCATCTCAATGTAACCCCCCCCCCTCCCGCTCAGCCTCCCAACATGACATCATTGCACACATGTCCCTCTCAGCTTCACAAAGGCTTTTCTGCAGCCAGAAAAGAAGCAGGAGTGTGTGTGTGTTTTTGGTCAGAAATAGGCCAACAGACAGAATACTGATGAACTAAGAGGGTGAGATCACCGCCTGTCATGCATGGTGTCAACTTTATGATTATCACGTCGTCACACCTGCTGACGGTTAAATTTTTTATTGTTCCTCTATCTGGCTGCGCAGATAACGGGGACGTGTCACTTTGATCACCTGCTGTTTCAGCAGCGCCGTGTTATTGCATTATAGGCCCATAAACTCTCCCATAATTTAGTCTGCATGCTCAAGCCAGTTCTCACAGAGACGTGCCAACATGCTTCTGTACCTGTGACACACAGGGCTATTTTCATCTGATGATGGTAAAGGTGTGATTTCTTTTTATGCTGGGTGGTGAAGGATGTGCTATAACAGAGCAGTGGCAAGTGTAAGAAAAGTCTGCACCAGACCATTTCTAAAAGACACTATAGTGCGATGTGCGGGGCTCTTTTGTTGAAGGCTTTTCCCTCAAAAGCCTGGCTCTGCGTTGCCTCATTGCTCTGTGTGAAAATGTGTTATGTTAAACACCTGCAGTGCACCCTGCACATATCGATAGCATAATCTCCCTGAAGCGCCATCCTGCAGAAAGTGCAGAAAGCAAACAGCAAAGCAGAAGGTTGAGAAAGACCCAAACATCTCGGAGACCACAGGATGAGAGTTAGTGAGCACTATGTCATACTGCAGGTCACGGCTCTCTGTCTCCCCCCTCTCGGTCGTTTTTCCTGCCGCTTCTCCTTTCCTTCCCCTTCTTTGCTTCTCACCTTCATGATTCCATCCACTTAAATCACCCTTCTTCCTATTCTGTGTCTCCAGCATCAGTAGAATGCTGAGGACACGTCGGTTCCTGCACTGATCTGGTTTGGATCCTTTAAATTCACATCACATCTATCTTTAAGTTGCAGTATTCATCCGAATACCTGAAAGGTGCATCTCTCATAGAGCTCCACTCATTTTATGCACTCATGCATACACACAGGCCTTCATCCTGTACATGTAGCTATTCCTTATTTCTTCTACACACACACACACACACACACACACACACACACATCTTCTGCAGGTGTTAATGCTCCACGTGAATACACACCTCGAAGCTCTCTCCCCTGCTTCATCCGGCGGACCCTGATCTTCAGCCTCATGTCTGATTCCTGAAGCTCTGGCCAAAAGCAGTCCTCTGCAGGGGCAATCACAACATCCAAAGGCATTCCCTTGGCCCCCAGTACAAAGTCTTTCTCAAATGCACACACAGATAGAAATGTCCAGGTGTCCCCCTCCGTTGGAGACAAAAAGAGTCCTTGCCAACAAACAAATGAAAAATACTGGAAAAACACACGGAAGTGCTTTGTCAGGGTGAGTTTAGAAACCAAAAGTCCAGAAAACTCTGCTCTGGTTAAATAATTGCGTCAGTCTCCACTGAGTGACTTTCAAAGACAATGAAAAAATAGTCCAAAGTGGCCTGTGGAGACGCTCGTCAAGTCAACATATGAACAAAATCCTGCTGCCTGGACCACAAAAATTCCTAGAATGCTCCTGCCTCAATAAACGGCAATTCTGTGGTCTTGTGAGAATTATTTGCCTCTATGAGAGCGAGAAGAAGAAAGAAAAACAAAATGCAACGCCTGTATGTAAAACGCCAGCTGTGATCCGCCTGCAGCTGGTTCCACAGAGCGGCTGTGTGTTCCTCTGAGCGCTCTCTGTCTGAGTGTCTACAGCCAGAAGAGCAGCCCGCTATTGTTGTGCCGCTCCAACTCCCTCCCGTCTCTCATTCGCTCCGTCACCGCTCTCCACTCCTCCCTCTTGCCTTCCTCCTCCTATGACTCTCTCTGTGAGGAAGATGACGGAGCTGCACTCGCTCTTCTTCGAGCTCTGGGGTTGAATGAGCTCACTTGCCGTGAGCTCAGACTCTAACCAAACCTCCGTCCCTCCCCGCTCACACCGTCTCCTCCTCCCTCGCTCGTGGAGCCAGCGCTCCGTCATAGCTAATATCTAAAGCATGTAACCACATTCCTTACTCAGCCAGCAAATATGCGGCCACCTCAGGGGCCCAGCTATGTCGGGGCGGGATGGCGGATGAGATGAAGATATTAAGATGAAATGAGACACGCAAAGCTTCCTAACATCTCAGTTGCCAATTACAAAGAAAATAGGACAGCGACTGGCTGGTGTTTGTCATTTTGTAGGCATGAAGCCATTTTTTAAGACTGCTATTTAATTTGAAAGAAAATCTAAAAGATGTTTGTCTGTTAATGTAAAAAATAGGTTCTGGCTGAAAAAGAATAAGTAGGTTGATTTGACTAAGATTACTGTAGCTTAGCAGTAAATGACATGTTTAAAGTTTGATTTAAGACCACGTTAGTGTGTTGATATCTGATCTTTTTCTAAAGGTGATGTAATTTGTTTGACTTCACAAACGCTTCCTGTTCTGGTTTGTGTTTAATGTTCCAGTGGACACTCTGTTCTCATCCTTTTGATTTCATGGCTGAGAGCAGAGGACAGTAAAGGTAAGTACTATAGACATGAAGCAAAACATCATGGAACAGAGCAGAGAAGAGCAGAGAAGAGCAGTCAGGTCGAAGACTCCTCTACTTTAGAAACAGGCTAAATGTCTCATAGTGGGAAAAAAAGCTAAGATTAAACTAAGCAACTAATGGGAATGGATCACAGGATCTTGGAAAATAAATAAATAAGATTATATTTTATTTCCAGTTTGAGCGCGGCATATATTTTTACTCTCTTTTACAGGTGTCCTTTTTTTCTTTTTGCCTTTTCTTCTCGGTTGAAGAGCTCCAGCTCTGTCAGACTGATTCAAAGTCTTGCCACAGATCTTCAACTGGATTTAGGTTTGAACTTTGTGTACTTTATACATTCTAACACAACAACGCTCTCATCTAAAGCCTGATATTAGAGCCACTGCTGTATGTTGAAGGTTTCTGTCCTGGTGGAAGGAGAGTCTTTGCACCAGAGATCAATCTTTACAATAATTATGATCAGCTTCTTTCTACCAACTGAAGAAAAGCGTCCCACATCATGATGCTGTTGTTTTAGTTGCATGTGTACGTCTTTATTGTTTTGCTCTTCTGCTGTACTCCTTCCACCTTTGACTGATGGGCGGTTTTAGCTCTGTGAGATGTTGGAAACTAACACTGCTTTTATTTTTTTCTCCCAGCTCTGACTTGTCTGCTGTGTTCTTTGGTCTTTATGTTGCTGTTTATTTCCCAATATTCTCAATCAAACATCTGAGTAGCAGTGGACTTTATTTAGCAGTATCAAAGTAAGAGGGACTGAACACAAATAGACTCTAGAAATAATTGGGAAGATTCTTGATTATTGATATTTTGTGTTGGTCTGGCGCATAAAATCTTAACGACACACTGACGTTTGTAGTTTTGACGTGACAAAACGGGAATATGTTCAAGGTACCTGAATACTTGAGGTTAGGGATGTGCCGATCAGGTTTTTTCCTCCCGATACCGATACCGATCACCCATGAGGGCCGATACA
>NW_006800065.1:457265-505675 GCF_000485575.1 Poecilia formosa
TATAGTTCCACATCGCTTAGGATTTGTTGCTGCGCGTTTGCGCAGAGTGAAGGAAAAAGGAGACCAGCGCACGGACAGGCTGCGAAATGAGATGATCGGTATCGGTAAAAGAGCCAATGATCGCCGATCACCGATCATGCACTTTTTCACGAAAATCGGCACACCTCTACTTGAGGTCTATCTATCAATGATTTTTTTTTTAAAGTGATCACAAATATCTAAAAAAAAGAAAATAATAATAATAATAATTTCCCACTCTAAACTGTCAAATATTCTTCCAATCTTTCAGTTCAGTTCAGTAAATTCAATTATCTGTCTCTCACAAAAAGGCAATCAAGCTCATGAAAGATGTGAAGTGAGTTGGGGGAGGTTTGGTTGGGTGACGGGGGCTTAAGCTGCACACCGAGTGACCTCATCTCATCGCTGTGAACCCCTGAATGATCATATATGGGTGAGAACGCAGCCTTACGTCAACCTCTGTTTAACAGCTGGGCAGGGAGAAAGAGGAAATAGGTCACTTTGCTGATGATGAGCTTTGTGAAAAATGCAGAGTGTCAGACACATTGACACACACCCACACACACACTTTGTCCATCTGCGGATGCCTGAGGCACGACTGGCACAGCGCAGTGGTCAACCAGGGTCGTTACACCACAATCACAATGGCCGGTCATCTCAGTTTGATTGCACACCTGCCCCCAGTTGACAAAGCAGCTTTCACATCAACAGGGGAAGCTAATAACAACACAAAACAGCAGATCTCGGGATCTGGTTTTTAACGCTTGAGTTCTTCTTCAGATCCCAGAGGGGTAACAAGGCTCAGAATAGTAGGTGTGTTAATTAGAGGACTGCAGACAAGACTATAAATGACAGCCGGGATTTTTTTTTTTTTTTTTTAATTTACTGCACATGTGTCCAAAGCTGCAACAGAAATAGGTGTACTGGACACCCCCTCCTCTGATGCTCCCTCTCAGATTTACAGCCTGCTTCTATGCTGTGGGGTTTGTTACTGGGACGACGCACAGTTTACATCCACATACACATGCCGAGAACAGCCAAAACAGACATGGATAGCAATGGAGATGAGCATGAGACGGAGATACAAAGTGAGATGGTGGGTGAAGGCTGTAGGGGGTCTTGAAATCAGAAAAGGTGTCTGGAATTATTTTATAGAGGAAAATTAGCAAGATGTGTCACTGCTTGGGTGATTGAAAAAAACTTTAAAAGAGAGGAACAAATTTCAGAAATTATTGAGTTAGTTGTTGGTTAAAAGTCAATCCTACTTGTGGCTATTATTTAATGTATTTCATATTATTAGATATATTATTTCATTTTATTGAGATCACGTCATTTTTTTAGGTTCGTATGAAATCCATTTAATTCATTCTTCCTCCTGCTTTTCTATATAAATGAAGTGATTTAATTATTTTATTGTGAAAGATATTGCTAAATCCAAAAATATGAAATCCATAAAGAAAAAAACAACAACAACTTTCGAGGAAAAACATGTTCTCTGCAAAAATCAAACTGGGTTTCCTCAAAGTGAAGACATTTATCCATAATTTTTCTGTACGGCAGAAAGCATTATTTGCAAAAAACAGTTAAAGTTCATAAAGAGCAAAGTTTGTTCCAATACATTTTTTTTTCCACTTGTAATATTTTGTCAAAGCCTGTCCCAACATTTTCCTTTCAACTGAGACAGGCAGCAACAGGAGCGTCATCCTACACCTCAGATCATCTATCAAGATATCGCAGCAAAGGAAGACGTCATTGCCCGAATCCGGTAGGTTAGGATGATGAGTTAATGTGTGCGTTTTCACTCTAGATCATGCATGTGCTGGGGTAGGAGGAAAAGTTTCAACTGTGCAAAGGTGAGAGGAAGACTGGGAGGACATTGCTGTATGGGTTCAGGCGAAGGGCGAGCAGATATTTGCTCCAAATACATACAAGCATAATTGCTTGTGCAGGTGCACGTGTGTGTGCGTGTGTGTGTGTGTTGATGGTGCTGGTTGTCAGGGGATCAGTAACAAGGCTGCTCTTGCAGTGATGTAATGCCTTCAGGAGAACACAGCTGCCATGCCTCGGGGGTGAGGTAGTCACCAAGGGAGAACGAGGAAGGATGGATGCAGCTATTGAAGGTGGGGGAAGTGGTAGAAGAAAGAACGATTTAGACCTCAGTGGTGTCGCGGGACTTAAAAACATCAATACTTGCAAGAGTATATGAATGGGAGAAATATTAAGAATGAAAAGATAAATGATTAGGTTTGATTAAATACCTTACAACATTTTTTTTCCTCATCTTAACCTAAGATCTCTTTGTTCCTTTAAAGCCTTTGTCAAGGCTTAATTGCATGTCTTCTGCTAAGGTTGATCTGACGGAGGATAACGACTTGAAAACCTGCAAATAAGCTAAAGAAGAACTAAGAAAAGCGTTTCCCTCCAGTAAATATCACGCAGGATATCTGTGCACAGATAAATGGAGCGCTGGCGCACTACTTGACCATATGCGTGCTCATGCATTCAGTGACTTCATCTATGTCTGCCCGGCCTGGAGGGGAGGCCCCGCTCACATCAGTCAAACAGCAGACCCCCTGCCCTCCAAACAACTTAACCCCCTGGAGGAGCTCTGCACCCGAGGCTACTGCACCAGTAAACCTGCCACATTGGAGAGAAATTAGTTTACACTCGGATATATGCTTACACACTCACATTCACGCACACACACAGGCGCATAAAGACCGAACAGGAGCGGGTATAAGCTATCAAACGCACCGAGGGGGGCTTTCAGAACCAGACGGGTCCTCATAAACCAGATGAAGTACTTAAAAATCCCAGCTGGGGGTGTTGTGGGTGTGCAGTTGTGTGTGGAGACAGATAGGAGCTTTTGTGCACTAATATGAAACACTAGAAGGCAGTTTAGTTTAGTTGAGTTTTTTTTTTTTTTTGGTTTGGTTAAGATTAAACGTTCACCTTTTTACGTGTTATTATAGTTATTTTAGCTGAGACTAATAAAAAGAGAACAGTTGTTTGCACAGGTTTAAAATGTACGAGTAGAGGATTTGTGAGAGTAAAACAAAGGCATAAAATCTGCATGAAACATGTCCGTTAGCCTGGAGTATTGAAAAGATTAAAAATGTGTTCACATTCCTCTCAGCCCTGATTTCCCCAGAGGTGACTTTGTCTGCACAGGTTTCATTCTAAATGCTAATAACCAGCAGCGATGCACAGGGCTTCATTCGTACATTTGAAAGCACTGAGGTTGTGAAAACACATGTTCCCCTCTTTCTCACGCATGTACAGTAACGAGGATTCCTCCACGTCTTTCCACGTCAAGATAGCTTACATTTAAAGACTGAAATTTCCTGGGTTGTCAGTTTTAGTTCCTTAAAAATACAAAACATTTAGTTCAGGGTTTATGACTGACATTATTACAGTGGTCAAGGTTTAACTACGGATGGATGGGTGGAACCAGAATTAATAGGATATAAGTTGAATTCCAGAAATGCTAATAATTTTCAACGCCCAGTTTTTTGATAATCATCCAAACCTGGACGGATCTCTCAGAGGGAGGAGCTGACAGGAGACCAGTGTAATGAGCCTTTGCTGCTGATATTTTCAGACAGCCAGGCTGGTCTCGGATCAGTTGAGTGTTAATTAGCTCCTATCGGCGCAGCAGGCAGCCATGCTCACACACACGCACACACACACATTGTCCCTACAGCAGAGAAAGCCATGCCATCTGGTCCTCTGATGGGGCCTCTACTCTCCTGTCTACCTGTCTTACCATCAGAAACAATGGTGTCAGACTGAACTGGGGTGTTTCTATGTGTGGTTTGACCGGTCTGCTAAATTTATTCAGCACATTGTGTCGACACTCTAAGCATTCGCACTCGAGCTCCACCTGCTGCAAACTGTTTTTCTGACCACTTTTTTTTTTGTTGTCTTAACTACTTCTGCGATCTTTTGTGCTAATTTAACCATTAAAAGTATCAAAATGTTCAGCTCATTACGAATAAAAAAGCTGGAAATTTAGACATGTAAGTGGGAAATTTCTGTCATTTATAACTTTGAGAATACTTAAATATTTCTACCTTCATTTAATTAAAATGAAAAAAAGAAGAAAATAATTATGATCTTTCAAATAATATCAGAAAAAAAAACATGTTGCAAAATTTATATTGTGATTTTTTTTTCACCTGGTCAACAGTTAAATAAGCCTGCAATATTTTTATCGCACAAAGTCAGAACTGGATTTGTTTCACTCTTACTTCGAAAACTACTACCTAGTTTAATAAACTGATCAAAAGCAGATAATGGCACACTCAAGTCTGGTTTTGAATAAAAGTCTCTAGTTTTATGTGGTCCTAATTACCATATTTTCTGGACTACAATTTGCTCTGGAGGATAATACGCATCAGTCAATAAAATGCATCATAAAAAGGAAAAAAAAGCAAACAAAAAAAACAAACAAATACAAGCCGAATGTGCCTGTAAGTTGCAGGTCCAGACAAACTCTGAAAAACAAATTGAAAGACAAGTCCATAAAATACTGTACTACGAAATTTAAAAAAACGGATAGTTTGTTTTACTGAACATTTTCCATTATAAAAATATTTAATTAGTCAAACATTTTTTTCTTGAATAAATTTAAGAAGTCTTCATCTGGATCAACAGCCTGTGAGCAGGTTCCTCTCCCGCCAACACACAAAACAGCCCAGGAGCCACAAATTGTTCATGAACAAATCTCCAATGACCCCAGAATAAGTTCATAATGAATCCCTGCTTTTAAATTGCTGTTGTGTCCATGTTTTTGACACTACAGCACTGGATTAAAACTTTATAAGCAGATTTATAGTAAAATTTCTATTATTTAAAACTAAAACCCTGGCAGGGCTTTTGCTTCACTTTTGCTTTTTTTCAGTTAACGTGAGCTCAAAAACTTCGTCTTAAAGCTTTCACACAGCAATGTGTTTTCCTGAAACACCACGCATATTATTGTCAGATGAAATCTCATATTGAAGGGACAAATTGAGTGGGAAGTGATAGAATATTTAAATCAAACGACAAACTTTTCAGAACACGTTACTTTTATACAGAGACAAGTGCTTTGAACTGAATTCAGGCAAAGAAAACACAAAGATGGGTTCGTATTGCAGAACTTCAGGCCAAGGTCGCCTTTTCTGACCCCACCTTTGAGCGTGTGGAGCTGCGCAAGTTTACATGTGTGTAAATGTGTCACATCCACAGCACGGCAGTGACATCATGCTGTCAGCCACAGAAGAACAATAGAAAAGAAATGACGTGATGCAGTGAAAGGAACCGGACAAGCCGTCTGTGTGTGCAGCCTGCCAACGCCTACATCACGCTGGTAAATCATTCCTGGAGCTCGATGGGAAACTTCGGAGCTTCCCTGCTCGGTCCGGAAAAATAATTAAGTGCATGTAGACAAGCACATTCTCGAGATGTAAATTTGTGTTTGTACACGCTGATCTCTCTAGGCGTCTCCCTTTCACCCCGGGGAGCCCTGATGTTCCCTTATCAGAAACAGGAAATGGTTGCACAACACTGGGGGAAGCGACCTTTCTGTGCCGGACCGTCTTCTTCTATGAATGTGTGTACATTGTTGTGTACGGCTGACATTTTGTGTGTTTATAAGTGTATGTGCAGAGGAGGAGATAACCAGAGGATGAAGAATGATCACAAAACTCTGTGCTGCATTCCTGAACCTGGAGCTCTAGGCTTCCCTGGAACTCCAAAATTAGCCTGCTGCTGTTGCAATGGAAAATATTCTCCTAATCATTAGGAAACAGCCACAGATCCAGAGCGTTAACCCTAAAAGTTCTATGCAGTCAACCAAAAGCCACCACTGTGTGTCTTTAAACAAGGTGTTGCTAATTTTCCAGCGTTTCATTTTATTTTTTGCTTATTAAAATACATACATTTAAAGTGTAGCAATTCAAAATCCTACCAAGAGAAAGACTTTACAAACGTGTGAGGCAAATTCAGATGAAAACTCTTCAAAAAACAACAACAAAATGAGTGGGTAGGAAAGCAGCGCAATAGCATACCAGAGATAAAGTGCATCAAAACCGGCACGGCGATAAACAGGAATCCACCATTGTTCCAGGGAATGACGGTATGAGAGGAACTGCCGTGGGCAGTCCCAGCATGAAAGGAATTCAGTGGATGCAGGCCAGGAATGAGTAGGATAAATCAGCATAATTGTTAGTTTCTCCTTTCCCTTTTTCTTGCTCCTTCTGGAAATTTCCACTCCACATGTTTGTCAGAGGCATCAGCGGGAAGGCTGCAGCGGTAAACTCACGGCACAGCAAACAAAGAGCAGAGCACTTGGCCCGCGCTCATGAGGAGGTTTGAGTTATGGAGGTGCTGATGGGGTGGACCAGGGTCCCGGGTTAGCTTAGCTGTCCAGCCTCAGCTTCTGTTGACACTACCTAGTAACGCTTTAAACAAACTATTTATATCCCATGTAGGACAAATGCTTAGACGGGGTGGGTTAGGATGCTTAAAAGGCCCCTAGATAGATTTCAAAAGCAGGAAGGTATGCGCCATGAATGGACTGTATAAGCATTACATCCAAAGTATTTAGGGCACTTCACTCATTCAACAGGGCAGCTACATTTTTAAGAGCTACTGCTGCTGGACAACACTTAAGATGTGATATTTTTGTCACTTTTACACTCATCTCTTAGAACCCCAGGGCCTTAGAGTTGCAGTAGGATTTAAGATGACTACCCAAACATAAGACCAGCATTTTACCACCATAAAGCATGTTTCTCATTTACATGAAATAATAATAATAATTAAAAAAAAACTAAAGCTTTCCTGCTTTGCGTGCCTGCATACATATAACTGTGTGATTGTGTGGTACAAGGCCTGTTCAAGCCAGTGAAAGACTGTGTGATGAAGCAAAAAGAGGAGAAGAAGAAGAGCAAGAGGCAAGCAATGCAGCGAGATCACGTCATGGTGGAAACATTTGGCAATGGCTCACATAAACACACACACACACACACACACACACACACACATCATATGGTGCTCGTACATGCACACACAGGCCTGTTTTATTCTCCAGTTTTCAGGGAAAGAAGGAGCGAAGGAGCAAATGATGACATCAAGCTTATCATGTGAGAGCAATGAGACTGATGAAGGGTTGGGGGTGGAGGGGCAGAATCTCTGAACCCTGTTGCATAAAACTAGGATCACCACCTCCGTAAACCGACGTTACATGATTGCATGTTTCAGTGTGTGTGCGTGTGCGTGCGTGCATCTGCAGGTTTATTGGGATGTGTTTGTGAGGCAACAATTAAAAAGAAAAAAGGAGCACAGTGAATACCTGCAGACTGAGTGCAGAAAGCAGCATTATGTCACTTTTCAGCTCCAATGCGCCTCAGAGCCTGTAACACTTCTCAGAGCAGCCAGGTGATGTCATAGGTATTTTGTAGCTCATATACTTTGACCTTTGTGGGCCCTTGTTACGGATAGGGGTGGGGCTGGGGCTGATGTGTATGTGTGTGTGCGTGTGTGTGTGTATGTGTGTGTGTGTGTGTGTGTGTGTGTGTGTGTGTGTGTGTGTGTGTGTTTGTGTATCTAGAGGCCAGGGTGAGAGCATCGAGGCCACTGGCGCCAGATGTGATGACCGCAGGAGTCTGGGCCTAAAAATAGAGCTCTGTTCTCAGCACCATGAAACAGAGGAGAGGAAGAAGGAAGAGGAGGAGGAGGAGAAGGGGATGAGAGGTGGAAGACAAGAGGGGTGGAGGAGGAGAGGACAGAGAGATGGGAAAAGTGCACCAGATCATTGAGAATAATGTGTCAGATCTCCCCGAGGATGGTGAGCTCACCTCCTAATGGCACCATTGGCTCCTTCTCTATGAAATCATTGATCTGTGGAGCTCCCCTCAGTGTAACAGAGAGGGTTCAGATGGAAGAGAAAGCAAAGTGGTGACGGGTGCGTGGGGGGGCACAAGGAGATCCAGAAGTTAAGTCACACAAGCTGTGAAACAGAAGGTATGAAGAAATAGATCTGAGGAACACAATAATGAGTTTGAATCCTCTCATCAGGACTGTGGCTAAAATATGTCTAGAGGAAATTTAAATCCAACTCTGCAGGGGTGCATGCAGGCCTGGAAGAAATCCTGCAGGAATGAGGAACAATAACACACTTCTCCGTGCTTCAGTGTCTACAGAAGAAACCTCGTCTCATTAAACAGGATCTCTGGCCATACTCTGAATGCACATGAAAGTAGCCAGATGAACGCTTTTGTGAAACGTGCACACATTCAAAGATGTAAAGAGGAGTATTACCTCATCTCCTCGACGGCTCTCATTTGTGCTTTTCCTTAATCCGACACATGTATTCTCAAACATTGCCTCATCCGCGTGCACACGCACCACTTCATATGCACATATTCATGGTGAAAAGTGCAAGATACACATGCGTACACACACAGGGACACAAAAAGACCTCCTTATGCGGCTCCCTGGAATGTCTCTGTGAACGGCTTCATTATGAGTTTCTGCCTCCTATGATTACCTCACCTCTTCAGCTTCTCTCAGATGCGCGCACACACACACACAGGAACACACACACACAGATGCAAAGATACACAAACAGGACACCACCCAGTTGTACACCAGAGCAGTGACATGACATGTAACAGAACTGACCTTTGTACATCCGTCTGTGAAGTCACACCTTAGGCTGATGTCATTGAAGCCCCACACAGCACAGCCCTGATGTGTGTTTTTGAGTTAAACAACCTTTCATCTCCAAATAGCTCTCAGCAGTAGGTCAGTGTCCTGTGGTAGTTTCTGACACTTTTGACAAGATCTGTCTGCCTGATGGGAGACCAATACGCTGCAAAATCAATAAATACATACACTTTTATATAATTAAATATAAAAATATATTATAAAGTAATACAGGCTGCACAGTGGCTGAGTTGGTAGCGCCGTTGCCTTGCAGCAAGGGCATTGGATAATGTTTTTTTTTTTCAGCTACTATTCCAAAACACATTTAAAAAGTCTACACACCCCTGTTACAATGCTAGACTTTTTCTTACATAAAACCGAGAAAGTGTTTCTCATTGTAGACATATGTCCTACACAATTCAAGAGAAAGCAAAGCTTTCTGCACGTTCCTGGTTGCATAAGTGTGCACACCCTAAAATCAATACTACGCCGAACCACTTCTTCAGGAGTGAATTCTATGCGTCGACCAGAAATTCCTGAAACTCGTTCAGTATAACTGTCAGACTCTCAGTTTCCGTGCAGCCGTTTCATGAATCATAGACAAAAGTAAACTTTTTCAACGTTAGTGTTGCTCAATATCGGGCCTTTGAAGTAGTGTGTTAGCAAACACCCCAACCGCTGTTCTCAAAGTCATGCAGAACAGAACAATAACCGCTGTTATTGGACGAGACCTCATGTATGTTTATATTATACGATTGTTTTTTATTTTTTTTTTTTTTTTCACAAGAAAATTTATGCTTTGGGCTGTAAACTGTGGTATACAGGGAAAAAACATGCATAGATCCTAATCACAAATCAGGATTGGTAAAAGGAAGAATTATAAAAGCAAAACATAAAAAGTTGTCTTATTAAAGTAAAATAGCAAGAGAGGAACAGGAGGATTTAAGTGATTCAACATTACTGCATCTCCTCTGCTCAGATTGGTCGGGCTTACTGCACTTTCAAGTTGCAGTTTTTCAAATTAAAAGCTAGTCATCGTTAGCGTTTGCTAATATTCTAGTAAAAATAGGAAAACTCTTACATTTCAGATAACGGCAGCTATGTTTTCCTCTGTGTAGGCCACTGATACTTTTATTACTCTGCTAAACTGGCTGCGTTTTTCACTGACAGCTGAAACGGTTCTCCATGCGGATGTTGATTCAAAACGTGCTTTTGCTCTTCAGATTTTTGACCCCGTGATGCGACGCTGTGGTAATCACATTAAAAAAGCCCTGACAGATGGTGAAGGGAAGGATTAGAACAATCTTGCACATCTGCACCGCCGCCCACAAACTCTTACACCTTCATTTCCTGCTAAATGACAAATCTGAATCTTTACATTGCTCTGCATTTCTTTGATTTTTAATTGAATTGCTAAAAAAAAACAACAGTATGCACAGTGCTTTAAATGTATTGTTATTTTTATCATCACCTCTCCTTGTTTTAGGACTCTTTATTTATTTCATCCGCTGAAACTAGAACATGACATCCGAATGCCGACATCAAAATGCTTCACATTGGCCGGACGCATGTCGTCGCTACACAGTTGGTGTTCTTTAACGCACCACCAGGCTCTGCACAGTGCGGCAGCGTGCAGTGGGAAACATACAAACTTTAGACCCACTTGGGAGGCAGCTGGCCCAAACAAAGTGGAACTCTCCCCCTTCAGACACACACACACACGCAAAGACAAAACCCTAAAAAAAAAAAATTCATCAGCCTGAGGTCCTTGTGGGTGAGATCACCACTGTGGTAAAAATACAGCTGTCCTGGGAGAGACATGTTTCTCACCAACACTTTCACACAATCAATAAAGTGCTCAAACAAACACTTAACCCTCGAGCACACTTGGATTTACAAGCACACTGTAACATTTTCCAACTGTCACCACGACCACATCCTGAGCAAATACATATTTCAAACTAATTACACAGCGAGAGTCAAGTCAGACTCGGGATTATTTATCTTTAACAAAAAACCAAAACAAAACAAAACAAAAACCCCAAAGAGATAATCTGGGATAAGGTCACATAGCGTCATCCTCGCTTGGGAAGCGGTATGTCATTTTAAACAGTTGTAATGATGATTATTTATATGGGTATTTTATGAATGGAAACAGACTCAGTAAGACGTCACTGATTCCACTGGGTTTGATGTGTAACAAATACACATGCTTGGGTTCATCTGCCATCTCTTGGTTTCTGAAATGTATCCTCCTCATAAATAGTGAGCCTCAAATCAATAAATAAACAGATTCATGATATACAATAACGTAACCTAGTTGGAAAATGAACTAATCTACTGTATGTAAGCAGTAAATATAAATAAAGAAAAACTTATGACAGAAAGGGTTAACCACCCAAAGCTATAAGTCTAATAAAATTTTTCCTAATGGTGTTGTTTAATCATTTGTCATTTTAATTTTCCTTTAAACCGACACATAAGCTGTGTGTCAGTGAGTAATGAGTGCATGTGAAGTTAATGATAAACCAATCAGTTATGAACCAATCAGAGGAAATATCAGTGCCATAAATCACAAGCTGAGCGGTGAGGACAAACAAAGAAGGGGTCAGGAAGAACAAAGTGTAAGCTGGAGCTGCAGCGACACTTTTTCTCCATTTTGCCATGTATTTTGCTGTATTAGTGTATCATCTTGCAAACTAAAGGCGGGGTTTGAATTTCAGAAGAAAATCAATCTATTATTTGCAAGAACAAAAACTGAAAACTGTCAGGATTTGTTTGGTATGGAGACTATAGTTTAGTGCAGACTTAATTTTTGAGAAGCACAAAAACATCAGCTGATGACCATAACTGCACCGTTTCAGTTTGCGTGGGCCTGACTAGTGACCACCCAGTATTTAAAGATAAAATTACTATTAAAACTGTATTTATTTATTCACATTTTAGCTTTCTAAAATTTTGCCTCTCAGATGCTTTTCTGCAGATACAGCAAGCAGAAAAATGCAGGAAGAGTAAAACAGAGCTAGAGAGCACCTTATGTTCAATGTAGCTGGACCAGGCAGACATTTGAAAATGTCATCACTACATGCAGCAACAACTAGTTAGTGAAGGTTAAACACAAGTTAAGATTAAATGTCTATAGATTAACACATTTTAGATAGAATCTATTCTGATTTTTTTGTAATAAAAACTCTTGGTATGTTATTTTGGTATTAAGGCTCTTGAACTAAAAGAAAACAAAATACATTTTTTTTAGTCATCAAGCAATAAAGTCTTCAAAAATATTTTGTAAGTGGTTCCATTACCTATTCCTGGCATTCACAACCCTGCCACATCCTGACACATAAACATTACTGCAGCACTTTTTCCACGTGACGTTACAAAGCAACCTTGTATGTTACAATCTCGTTATTTTTTATTTTTTCCTTTCTCCTCCAAAGCACTCGCACGCAAACCTACACATTTTATATGCACAGACACTGGCTGACAGCTCCACTGACCCCAATAATACAAGCACCCAAACAAGAGCCAACGCTATTGGCTGGGATTTTTTTTTTTTTTCTTGGGGACTATTTTCTGCCTTTGTTGTCGTGGAAACAGCAAAGAAGCGGCAGCAGAAATAAAAAAGGTGTGACTCTTTTTTTTTTTCTTCCAGAAGTAGAAAAAAAAAAAAGCAAGGATAAGCAGTGGAGATAATGAGGAGGATGTGTGAGTTGCTGACAGGACAACTTTATACATATTTATATATAGGATTGGAGCATTCCTCCCCACGGTCACGAAAAGTAGAGAATACTTTGGAAGCCTGGGGTTCTTTGAGGCAATCCTCAGCAATCATCAATGACTCATGAAAAAAAGCACTAATCTCCCAGCAGAAGGAGCAAATTGAGAGGATGAAGAGAATAGGGATGAGGAAACCAGAGCAGAGATTTACCGAAGCAGTATGTTTCTGCCCATCTCATTTCAAATCCTCCTGGCAGAGGCAGATTACACTCTCCTTTCTGCACTGGCACATTTGGGACAAATTCATAAGCCTCGGGTAGTGAATGTGTGTGTGACGCTGTCCCTTAAAAGGCCACAGCCAACACAATTAGGGGGATATTAAGTCAGAAAGCTTATTAAAGCTAATTATGAGGAGCCTTCTGCGATTAGTGGATACTATGACAGCATACTAACTGCTTCTAGTCAGACCAGAGGATTGAAATAAGCTTTCAAATTCCTGCAGTGATGCTGGGTGAGGAGACAGCTCCAGCGAAGCTTAAACATCAAAACACATCAGACAGGCTTTGCGTTACAAGGTTGTGCTGCTTTACTTCTTCTTCTTCTTTCCTATCTCAAGGAAAACCTGCAAACTTTACACCAGTGAGGCAGCATTTTATATTATATATATATATGTGTGTAAAAATCAGGAACAACTGGCATAATGTGACATCTGCTGGCTAAACTGAGCAATGACAATGCTGCACCTGTTCAACAGGAGATGGCTTAGATGTGTGCACAAACATGAAGATTTCTCTGGACAATAAAAGCTTCTTTTCTTTCGCTCACCTCACCATCATCCCACTCATTCAGCATACAACACCCACAAACAGCAACAGCGCAGATGGTCTTGTTTACCGGTGAGCAGGGAGACTTTGTGGAAGGTACCCTCCAACTTTCCCATGAGGATGTGCACAAAGCCGTCTTTGGACAGGTGCCCTGCCTCTTTGGAGCTCTGGTCGTAAACCACCACTTCCTGCTTCCTGCCCAGCTCCACCTGCACGGAGAATAAATAACACACAAGAGCTTCATTACTCATTGCTGGAATGGAAAATATGATAATGATCCAACAAGGAAGTTGGAGCCTGCAAATATGACGGCAATTCTAACCTTTTTCTTTTAGTGCAACAAGGAACTTAGAAGCAGATTCACTGATCTGAAATGCTAAAGTTTTAGGAATATTCCATGACAGTAAATGATGACAAAATATTATGTGAAGTCATTCCTTTACAAATTTCAATGAACTTTATTGTAAATATTTGAGACAGACTGACATCAAAGAAGCAGATGATTGCAAAATGGAAGGATGGCTTTGAAAATAAAAATCAGCCAAGTGTGTAGTGGGACAAACTATGACTTTTGTTCATTTTCGGAGAGTGGCAAGACGAAAGTCATTGAAGAAAGAAAGCAAGAAGTCCTGTTTCCAGATGGTCACAACCAACACAGCAAGCATGTGAAAAATGTGTTCTTGGTCAGACGAGACCAAAACTAAACTCTTTTATGTTTGTGTGTAAAACTTGATGCACACCAGACATGGTCATTGGGAAACATGGTGGTAGTAGCATCATGCTGTGGGGATGCATTTCTTTAGCAGGGACAGAGAAGCTGGTTAGAGTTAAAAGGAAGTTAGGTGGAGCTAAACAGAGAGGAAAAACTTGAAGAAAAACTGTTAGAAGTTAAAAAAGACATGAGTCTAAGAGAGAGGCTCACTTTCCAGTCAGACAACAACCCTAAACCCACAGCCAGAGGTGCAAAAAAATGGCTTAGATCAAAGTATATTCATGTGTTAGAAAGGCCAAGTCAAAGTCCCATAAACCCAACAGAGAATTGATATTAACAGATGCTTTTCCTCCAATCTGGATGAGTCCAAGGTGTTGGGCAGGAAAGAACAGACCAAATTTGTAATTCTTTGCTAGAAGCACATGCAATAAGACCACCTACAGCTGTGACAGAAGGAAAATATGCTTTTACAAAATATTGATTCAGATGCACCGAACATGCAAGAAAACAACACTGTTCAGATTTTATGCGTCAAAGGATGTTTAACATAATTTATCCTTTTTGTTTTTTCACATCCATATTCTTCTTTGCATTGACCTAGCACATCCAATGCAGGGTGTATAAATACTTGCATGGTAATGCAAATGAGTCTTTGGTGTAACTGAACAAAAAAACCTCATAAAGCATGACTTGGTAACAGACAGTGGCTTGAGGGAGTTACGAAGATAAAAACAGGGTTATAAATAAAGCATTACATCTAAGAAAGTCACATCTCTAAACTGCTGAGGCTATTTCTTGTTATGTTGGATCAAATCAGTAAATAATAGTTATTAAAAACAGCTGTGTGATGGAGAGTTTGGGAATGGAGTGCATCCGCTGCTGATGTCGTATTTTTAAAAGGACGAGAGGACGGGCGTGCGGTCTGAAATGTCTCTCTGTGTTCGTGAGGAAAAGATGGCAGGGAGGATGCTGATGAGCACGTGCATGTGACTGCACACAATCCAGCCCCGGCTCTGTTGTTGCTCCCCCCCACCCATGTTGTCAGGCAGGCTTTGGTCACATGACTGTGAGGCAGCGCCTACTGCAGCTATGAATCACTGCATCATCGAACCACCGCTGGACAGGAAGGAGGACGGAAGCTTAACGGAGGAAGGGATGGAGAGGGCACGGATGCAGGAGGAGCACAGGAGAGGTGATGGAGATGAGACACATGTGAGGCAAGAATGACAAAGTGGAACGGCGCAATAGGAAAACAAAAGGATTCGTGGCCATCATCTTTTAAGCACAACTGCACATTTTCCCAACCTGTCATGTGCTTGCTTGTGCTAAAAGGCGTTCTGGTGATGCGCTTCTCAGTGTGCATGAATACATGATGGGCAGTCACAGCAGAGACGTTTGGAAGACAGCCAGGTAGCTGATTCATACAAAATAATGTTGATCTGTACAGTTCAGTAAGAAAATATTCTCCATCCTCAACCAAAATCTGATCCACAAACACTAATGCTGACATGACAACATACAATACAGTCCAACTGAGATCTGAAATCTTTTACAAAAAGCGAAGTTGTCAGCCATAGTAAACATTTCATTTGAAAATTGTTTAAATTGGCACTAAAACAAAATGTAGACCAAAAGTTTGAATTTTGTTTATTATATTTCTCCAGAAAAAGACACTGTGGATCTTTACTAGATTGGAGATTAGAAATTGGCCACAACATGCACAGGAAAAAGAAACAAACAAAAAAAAAAAAAAAACACCATCGGTGATACCATTTAGAGAGGATATATATTACAACAGTCAAGTAAATTGACAGAGAAATAAATATAATCTTTCATATTTATCATGACCTGTGCTTCATTCCTTATCTACCTTTGTGCACACATTTAATCATTTTTCTACTAATAAGTTCATCTTTGCAGGACTGTTTTTCTTTATTTTATCCTCTATTCACTTTACTAAGCTCAGGTAAATTTGGCTAATAATCCTAATGCGATCAGATCTATTTTGGGCATCTGATCTCTATGCCTGAGGATTAGAGGTCTTTAACTGTACATACATGTGAAGTGCAATTGAAAACACACGTATACACACATGCGTCTTCTCTTGCTATGAGATCTTGTTTACTAGTTTGACTTGTCTTCATTTTAAGGAAGTAAATATTTTAAGCGCAACTTAAAAAACAAAACAAAACAAACAAAAAAAAAAACCCTGAACAAACTTATGAAATATTTCCCCCAAAATTTGAAGATAAAACCAGAATTAGAGGAAATCCGTTCACTCCTTTTAGACACATCTTATATGTGTGAGCTTTCACCAAAAATAGACAACATATCTGTTGGCGCATCCTATGAAGCTCCTATTTCAGTGTCTGTCTGACAGTACAGATGGCCGACTGTGATGCATGCTCTCTGTCTTCCTACAATGACATTGAAAAGCTACACATCCTGCTAAGTGTGGTATGGAAACCAGCGTCCTGAGAAAGGGGTAGAATGTTGACTGCACCAAAGTTACTGATCCCTCGTTCCTCTGCAGTGCTACAGCATCACTGCGAATCACAATGCTGGCCCAACCTGCACAGAACTGACGCATGCCCTCTGCAGAGACTGTAAACAAGGAATGCCTAAGCAAGACAGGGGAAACAACAACAAAGAAAGGGAAGCAATGGCAGGAAGGGGACCTGAAGGAATGCTGAATGCGTAGAGAAAGAAGTGCAGAAAGGACAAAAAGTTAAGTTAGCACACAGGATGCTAGGTTCCTGCAGCATCCAGGCTTCATGTAAAAGGAAATGGAGGCTGGCATAACAGCAGGCATAAATAAGGAGTGGTCACAGGGGAGAGGTTTTTCATCTGTTTTTTACAGAGGAAGAGGGTAAAAAAAAAGAAGGCAAATTAAAGAAGTGGGAACTGGCCCTGCTTTATGAATGAGCATGAGGGAAAAAAAAAAAAAAACAAAAAAAAAAAACAGGGTCTGAGGCAAGCCTAAAGTCAAGGTTTGGCCTTACTGTCAAAGCTCCTCAGTAGGGACAGTCTGTACACGCAAACATCATAAAACATGGATGACAGGAAACAAAAAAAAAATCCAGAGTGGAAGAAATGTAGCATCAGAGTAAGAGATTGTGCAAGAAAGGGAAACATGATTTCCCCCCCTGACTTCAGCAGTGCTACTGACCAGAGACAAGGTCAGAACAGGAGGATGTGTGTGCGTGTTTGTGTGTGTGTGTGTGTGAGAGAGAGAGAGAGTGAGTAAGAGAGAGAGAAAGAGAGAGAATGAGAGGGAGGGGAAGAGAAGGAGCTGGTGTGGTACACAATATCAGCACAAACAGTCTAAAAATGGCCCAACATTCCTGATGCACTGGAAAATAAGATGTCTGCAGCAAGATCGCTCTTCATGCCGCTTAATGGGTCAAATATCAAGACAAAGCCTTTGATAAATCCATTTATCCAGTCTTTACACTTCCATGTTTCTGCACATTGACTTTACAATGCAATTGAAGCTTATGGCACAAAAAGTAGTTACAAAATTGGGCTGGGAAATATAATCTGAACCTAATCCTTATGCTTGTTGAGGGGGTCACGGGATGTGATTGTAGATCTTAAGAAGGAAAGTGACTGTGTTCCCCAGAGTGGGGACACATATCCCTCTGACACCTCTTTTGGCATGAAAGGTGCCAGATAATGCTTTACTGGCTGTTCATTCCTTGAATAACAAGCAAGAACTGTATCTGTTTTCTCAGCGTAAGGTCAAGCTGATTCCCAGGGAGGACTGAACTCCTCAGGGGCTGCACCTCGTCACCTCAGAGTGAGATGGTCAAGGGTGAGATGGTCAAGGCAAAGTTGTAAGGAGTATGGTGTCTAGTTTGAGATCTCAGAGTATTATTTTTGCAGGTCTTATGGTCATATTTGCAACTTCAGGCCAATAGGAGTGTGTGAAATAAAGAGATCTCAGAAGCCTTAAGAGCAAAGTCTTTTGGCTTTTAGGGTGCCTCCTGAACGAGTTCTTCTGGGAGTCTCTCCAGGCACATCGAACTGGTTGGAGACCCTGGGGCAGACCAAAGATTTGCTGGAGGGGTTACATTTATGTCTCTTTATTCATGGAGACATCGGGGGGTGAATCAGAATGAGCTGTAGAACGTTGCAGAGGAATTTCGAGGATTCCTTTCTGTAACTTTTACCTAATTAGAAATAATGGATGGATAAATAGAAGAATCTGCTGTAACCAAAATTACAGACTTTACAGATTGTTTAGCAATTGCCTTGCCACCCACCCCAGCAATCACCTAAATCAGCACCGTTGTTTATGTAAATTATTTCTTCACTGGAAAATATCAGTACCAACCAACATTTGGGTTCATAAATTGCAATCTGATCTGAACCAAACACAAGTATATATCATTCTGACACAACATCTCATATAAACAGCCCAGTTAATCAGCAGGATGTGATTTCTCCTTGCATTGCACCTACAGGTTTACGACCCTGTCACACATCCTGCTATGTGCACCTCAAGCCCGTGACCGGCACTGACAGCTGGCACCTTCATATTTCATTTGGAGTGATAAAACCAATCTACTTCTATAATAACCAGGACTAACTGTGCGAAGAAGGACTGAAATGGATATCTAAAGACACACAACAGAGCCAAGAAACTGGAGTAAATCAATTAATCAGATTTACTTTAAGGAATGAGGAAGGACGGTCCTGGATTGAAAGTCATAAAAAGCACAGCATTCGATTGTGTACACGTTAGGAGTATGTGCTTGTTCCTGAAAAGAATGACAAGATGTGTCACGCTCTACTGAGCTGGACAGCTGCCGACGTGCTTAGTGACGTCTCTTACATGCTGAAAATGAAATCGTGGCATTCTGAAATAAATTTATTTTGTGTGCTGATATGCAAAAAATAAAATAGTAGTCTTCCTTTAGGGCGTCATCTTGTGATGTTTGTGTTAATGTTAAACAGAGGAGTTGCTAAATCAAACAAGCCAGCGTATGACCTCATCAAAGCAAACATGCAACACATCTGGTTCTGCAGTAAAAAAAGAAAAAATATATATTGTCAGATATAGAGTCTTTAATAAGGTCAGAGGAAATGTGAATGAAACTTTCAGAAAATTTCCCAATGCTTGCCCTCTGGGTGATCTGAGGGGAAAAAAAAATCCACAATATGAGTCAGAGACAAAAAGTTCTCAGTTCTGCTGAATGACACACAAAAGACTCATGTGTTGTCCTTCATTCTGAAACTCTCTACTGTGGTTACAGGAAGGGTTTGTGTGTGCAGAACAATGTGATTATGGCAAATGTTTGGTGTTTTCCATTTATTAGTGTCTTGTTCTGTTTAAATAGTAGCTAGTAGTAAAAAGAAAGTCTCACTTTAGTTTTCCTTTTGATAATTCTCAATTCTCCAAATTACCCTCGGACTTCCCACTATGTGTCAGAGTTGCCTCCCTTCCCATTTGGGGGGAGGATAAACACAACATATGGTGTGTGTCATCAGTGGAAACGATGGTAATCTTCCTCTTTGTATAAATGCATTACCTGGTCACATGTTATTTCTAAATGTTTAGCAGAGCACTTAGTCATTCCAGCAACTAGAAGCCCAGACAAGATCCCGACGGTATGGAACCCTCCTGCAGACATATGTCAGGGTAATAACAAGTCTTACTATCTGAATATGAGTTTGTTGTCATTAAGGGTTACCAGTCAGAACCTTTTACCGGCAAACATACACAGAAATGGACTCAGTGTGCTGAAGTTCAAAAGAAAAGTGAAAACAACTTTAAGCACAAAGCAGGGAATCTCTCCTCCCTCTAAAAACTTTAACCTCCGGTCAGAGTTAAAGTAATCCACTACATACAGCATTACTTCTCTGAGAACAACTGTTAAAGAAGAAGGCCTTATTTTGCCATTGTTTTCCATTTGTCCAAGATACAGTGGGTTACTGGTTTGCAGGAAGACTCAGACATCGACCTCTACCTACAAGATGTAGCTCCTTCTGTGGTATCTGGAGGTTTCCCCCGTATATATGTATATATTTCTCCAGAACTTCTGATCAGGAAACATCCTGAATACCTTGCAGAGGAGCACAGCCTCTACTGACTGACCTGCGAGTGAACTCATCAGAAACCCTGCGTCAAAGATCAGAAACGGTTTCATTATCAGTAAATCTGGGTGAATCTTTATATTTCTTTCCTCTAATTGAACTAAAGCATTATTCCAGCTCTCATTCAAGAATCTTTCGGTGTGTGTATCATAAATGAATAAGTACTACTATTTTTGTTCATCTATAAAAAAAAAAATAACAGACGATTCAATACAAATCTTGAATTTGAATTTTGCATTTAAAGAACTATTTTGGGATTGATAGTTTAGCCTACTGATGGTCTGTAGGCGAAACCATCACATAATTTGTATCAACAACAAAAAAGCTGAATAATAAGAATTTTTTAGGCTATCTCTAAAAGAAAGTGGGACTATTTTATTGTTCAACACTAAAAGTGAACTAATTTGTCACTACAGATAGGTCCACTGGATTCACTCTCCCACTTCGACACATCAGAACTGAAGCAGGGGAAGTGAAAACCTCTGGTCCATCTGCCAGACTGGCTGGCCGGCTGCCCCATCACAGCAGCAGAGATTATCTAGGCTTAAGGCAAGGAACCAGTCGCCTGGCCTCCAGCCTGCTGGAGCAAACCAGAGGAAGCCCCAACCTGCAAACCCTGTGGCATCCCGCTCTACCTGCAGAGGTCCTCAACAACATTACCTATAGTCTCCAGCTGTCTCTGTCCTATATTAATCGAGGGATTTACTTAAGAGGGCATGTAGAGATATGATGTGACAGGTAGAAAAAAAACAGGACAAAATATGAATAGCTGCGTTGGTCAAACATATTCCTTCAGTTCAGTTAACTTAAGAATCAAGAGCATCTGTGAAAGAGGGTGAGCGCAGCACCTTAGGGGAAGCAGGCTATTAGTTCTCAATGGGATGTGAGGCGAGAGGCGGCCAGGCAGGAGGCGGAGGCTGCTGCCCATCCTTGAATACAGTCAATGCAGGTCTCCTGCTTCCTGCATTCACTTCCTGAACAAAGAGCCACAATGGTGTCCTTTGCTGTCTTGGGTGGCTGAGGCCGCTCCTGGCAATGCTCGGAGGGTAAGCGAGGATCGTGTGTGTGTGTGTGTGTGTGTGTGCGTGTGTTTGTGTGCAAGGAGTTAGCTGGCTCCAACGCCACACAGCTAGCCTGCACGTGCCCAACCTGTGGCCTGCCACTGGACAAACAAAGAGATGATGTCATGCTCAGCCAATAACAAAAGAGTGTGGGTCTGTCAGTCCCGCCCTTCTCACCCGGCTGGTTCCAGCCTTATCCAGCTTTAGCATTAATCACAAGCCTTATCCTCTTTACTGGGGGTGGGGTGGTGGGGAATGGGTAATAACAAACCAGCCATGGGGCAACTGTAGACAGGGAGAGGAAACAAGCTGTAAAGGAATGGGTCAGTGTTGAGAGGCCGTAGGCTATAGCTGAAAGAGACAGGCAGAGCTGTCATGCGACTGAAAGTGAGAGAAAGGAAGAAGCATGGCTCCGTGGGGTGCCACAGTGTGACATCTGCCGAGCACACGGCCTCACACAGAGATGAACCCAGCAGACTCGAGCTGGCAACACAGAAATGAAACTTAAACTGACTGAATTCAAAACATATCCGACGTCATACCTCTGCAGCTGCAGACAGTTTAACTCCTTCGGGGCTGGCTCTTTGTTGTTGCTTTCCCATGCATACTGCAGCTAGACATACGTATTCGCAAGCCAAAGTAGCAAAATTATCAGACAAGAATCTGTTGGCGGAGATGAGTCAAACCCTCTGAGCTGCAGGATTTTCCGTCTGCCCTTCAGGGCAAAGACAAACCCTAATTGAGGCTGAAGCAGAACACAAGCAGCTGCAGAACCTCCAACCATTCTGGGTGAAATAACATAAAAGATCTCGACTGTCTTCAAGTGAAGATTCTCTGTTGATTTTTCTTCATCTGTACATTTTGATGCCGCTGAGATTTTACACAGGACTTCTGATATGTTGCATAAACTCATAGTGGGTATGGCTATCTTAGAAATTTGGGACTTTGAGAGACTCATTGAACTTTTTTCTGAGATGGAGTAAATATGAAAATAAATAACTTGAGTTACTTTCGAAAAAATTTAATTCATGGTGGATATTTTTCCTGACAAAACTGCACATGCAACCTTGAACACATCTTGCTAAAGTTTGGATAAATATTTCTTAAGAAGTTGCAGAATAACCCACACTCCTTTTGACACCATCAGCAAGGCCAGGCTGATTGGGAGTGACAGGGAAGGTTAAAACAATTAACATTTCCACTAATGCTGTCTGACTATTTGACCTTTACTCATTTAAATAGTCGAGCGTTCAAGCTGTGAATCAGACACAAGTCTGCCACAAATCTATGACACAAAGACACAATCTATGGACCGTGTCATGATTATGTTTTACGCAACCAAAGACAAATATTTCTGATCTGCTCCTGGCAACACCAGTGTAACACAACACAAACAACAACTGGACTTTATGTCATTCTGCGCCACACCTCCTAGCCTAGTTTACATCACCTGTTTAAACTATTGGGTGTAACGAGCTTAAATAGCTAAAAATAACACAAGGAACCAGGAAGAACACATTCTGAATTTGCCTTCAGCAGCTTGTTATCATGTTCACTTACTCATGTAAAGCTGCAGTGAGATCCCTGCAAACACAAATGATACGGAGAGACCAAACAAGTTTCCCAACCCTCCCCACCAAGACTTCCCCTCTCAAGCATCCTTGAGAGGAGCAGAGACTAAAAATACAAGAGTAGGCACACCACAGGTGGACAAGCCATGGAAAAAATAAACCTTTCATATTCAGAGGAAGAAGTCATGGAAAACAAGAGGATTTGATTTCAGGGACACCAATAAGCAATAAACATACAATAAGCCCATCTGCCAAATATGGCGTTCCCCCCAGCCCCCAACCCCAGGATGTGATGCAGGCTTGCAGAGAGGACTCAGATCCCGAGCCCTACTTTGATTCAAAAAGCCGGCAGAGCTTCTTTTCAGTAATTCTAGTTTAGCAACATTTCAAGAACTTCTAATTTAAGAAACCTTGCAGTTAGAGCAGATGCATATATTTGATGACAAGCACATCTTGACCTACAAACAGCACATTCCCCCTGCATGCTCTCTGCTTCTGTATATTTGAACTACATTGTTTTCAACATTGTTTATGTCCTAAAACTGGTTGCTACAACAAAAAAACAGAAAAAATCCAGTTGACATTGAATTCTCCAGGTCAATAAAGTGTTAACAAAGTTAGCTTTGCATAGTGATTCCACAAAATAGATGTTTTAATGCATAAGTGGGGATTGTAATTTCTTAATTTTTTTTCACAGAAAAAGAATGTGCTGAAAGTTTCTTTAAGTTTTCATGTGTTATAGTCCTTTGAAGAAAAAATAACATTAATCAAAAATTTAAGAAAGACAAAAAAAACCCTGAAATTTGGTATCTGCCTGGAAAAGGTTGATTGGTACATCTCTAAATTTGATTAAATTATAGTGGTTTAAATGAGACAAACATATTAGACTCACATATTACTGTGTTGAAATTTGACATTTTGTTTTACTTCTCAGTTATTAATAACTTTATAGGAAGTAAAAATGAGAAAACATTCCCCTTTAGTAAAAAACAACACAGATATATGTCAGCAGCACTATGTAGCTTCTCTAAATTGAGCAGGAAGCAGAGGGAAACCACATTTCTGGATCCATCCACCAGCATCTTTAAATTTCAGCTGCCTCGCCCTCATCTACATGCTTGAACTTGCCATGAATATCGTCAACTCATTTGCCAAGAAGGTTCCTGATCTGTGGCATCAGCTGCTGTGCAGCTTTAACTCACCTTCACTTTGCCATTGGGCTGCAGCAGCTCGGTGACGGAGACCTTGTCCTGCTGCAGTCGCCTCTTCACCAGCTTGGAGTAGCAGACATTGACCGCACCTTGCACGTGTGACGCGTTGTACTCAGAAAAGGTCCTGCTGTCGATCACCAGCAGGCGGCCCGTTCCTCTCTGAATGAGGCTCGCCAGGCGCTTGATGTCCATGGCGCTCCGCTTGTTGGGAGCTTTCTCCCCTGCCATGATGTAAGGAAGGGCTGAGTGGTTGTGAAGGGTAAGAAAGAAAGAATAAGAGGAAGAGGGGTAGGCTTAAGGGGGGAGATGGAGGAAAAGATGGGGAAAGGGAGAGATCAGTGGAGAGGGGCTACCACCGGAGCGAGCGCCAAGAGATCCATGGTGCCTACGAAACAGAAGATAAAGATAAAATGTAATAAACATCAGTAATAAATGTTTATTCTGGAGGAATTACTGATGAACAGTCACAGTTAAAAGAAGCTAATCACCTGAGAATCATAAAAATTGCAGGTCAGTCCTCGTTTTGAACAGCTCCAAAGTGACAATGATGTCTCTTTTATGCATACATCTCAATGCCCATGGGGAAATTATAAACTATTTTTATAGACTTTGTATCATCTTTTATTAGCACACTTTGAGCCTCTCACTTATAAAAATAACCACAATGCTAAACATGAACACAAGTTATTTAAAGACTTTAACAGCCAACAGGATCACTTTTCAGTGCCGGGATATGAAGGAACATCTTGCTTCAAAATAATAAAAGAAAGAAGCCACAACCTTAATTTAGACTTTCACAACAATGAAACACAGGTGTGTGTTTATGTGTGTGTGAGAGTTTGGTGGCTGTTGATCCCAGATCTCCTCAGCAGCAGCTCATGAAACAGGAAACTGAGAGTGTGAGTTAAATAAAGCCGGGGGAATTCAGAGAGCAGGTCTGGACACAGGCAAACGACCTGTGTGACATCCTCTGATAGTGTGTGTGTGCGTGTGTGTCAGACAAACATCCATAAACTTGATGAACCGCCTCCTCCTATCCATCATGTCCAATCACTCCAAACTCCTCTCCGCTCACTCCCACCATCACACTCACCAATTTAACATGAGACATGCAATCATTGATCATGTTTGCATTTGTGTGATTAACAGCGTGGAAACTAGTCTATGCTTTAGGGTCATGAGGAAACCAAAGTGCAATTTGTTTAGGTCAATAGTGGGATGAGAAAAACACTTCACACTTAGGATGATGTCTCCAGTCAACCAATGGTGGTGCGACAAGCGAGAGGCTCAGAATGTGAATGGTGCCGCGTTGTTTTATTTATCTACACGCACATGGTGTGATGAAAAATTGATGAGCTCAGTTTCATTTACCCCAAAGCCTAAATGGGGCTTTAAAAGAGAGAGTGGAGGAGACAAAGTTGTAGAAACAGATAAGGAATGGTAAGAAGATAAACACAAGCTCCTCGTTATTTAACTGAGGACTTTAGGAAAAAAACAACTTTACATCATGCTTTTAGTGATATAAGGAGACACAACTGGGAAGTGAGAAAGGAAAAGAAAAAACAAAGCAAATGGTTATGCCTTCTAATTGGCTACAACATATGAAGACATTCAGACAAACCTGCTCTGCAACCTTTAACATCTATTCAGGAGAAAAGAGAAAGGAAAAGATGCTACGCACTGAGAACGATCTCTAACAACCTCAGCATGCGTGAAAAAGTGAAAAATTAGTTAAAGAGAAAACAGGAGAGTCTGAGTTAAAATATACTGAAAATAAAATAATTAAAAACCCCACATGCTGTTACCTTAATGTACAATGCTTGATAAAACATTCATAGCCTTATACAAATGTGAAGTTTGTTCACATTTTCATTCATCCTTTATCCTAAAATAAAATTCAGTGCAACCAATCACTCAGAAATCCCCTAACATGAAACCCACCAGAAAGGACAGCGGTAAAGTCGTGTGTAAAAAAGGGTTATAAATAGGTTATAATGCTATAAAACAAGACGTAAAGCTTTAAATATTTCACAGAGCACTGTACAAGCTGCGATCCAAACAACTGTAAATATACCCACCCCATTTCTGTTCACCCAAGCTGCCAAGTTGGACAAAGAGAGGCTTAATCAGAGAAGCAGCCAGGATGCCATTGGTAGCGATGAGCTGCTGAGAGCTACACCTCAGGTGCTTAAAGGACAATGATTAGCTGTGCAAAACAGCCTGGTCTTTGATGAAGAAGAACAAAGCCAGAGCAATGTGAAGGATATACGAACTACAAACATGAGACCAAAAGTTTTTGCACATAAAACCTAGACATTCCTCAACATCTGTCTTAAAAAGGTTTTGCACATGAGCTGGCCAAACACAACCAATATAAACCTGCATTCTGGAAAAAATTAAGACACCACTGCAAAATTACCAGTTCTCCAATTTTACTCTTTACAGGTATATTTTGAGTTAAATGCACATTGTTCTTTAATTCTATGAGCTACTGATAATATGTCTCCAAAATTCAGTGGAAATATTTAGTATTTATTTGCAGAAAATGAGAAATTGTCAAAATAACGAAAAAAGATGGTGCCCTTTCAGACCTCAAATAATGCAAAGAATACAAGTTCATATACATTTAGAAACAACAATACCAATGTTTTAACTCAGGAAGAGTTCAGAAATCAGTATTTAGTGGAATAACCATGAGGTTTTCAATGGGGTTCAGTGCAGTCTCTTATTTTTTTTTCCAGAGCTGTAAGTGGATGGACCTGCCAACTCATAGCAGAGGCAGAAATCAGGAAGAAAAGATGGTGCTGGGTAGGGCACACCCAAGACAAACAGCCAGCAAATATCACAGGCAGTGGAAACCCCACGGCAAGTAAAAGAGAGGAGGTCCAAGAAACATCTGGAGACGAGACTTCAAAAATATCAGCTACACCAGGAGCCAACTAGAACTTCTATCTAGCTGATGTTCCATCAAATAGATGTGCATCAAATCTACCTTTGGTGGCCCGTTTCCTGGTGGGGTGGAGAGCTCAGGGCAAAAATGATAAAAATACAATTTGTAGTGGACACCTGAAAACATACCATAACAATGGTGAAACAGTGTTGTGGCAGCACCATGCTGGGGATTTTCCTCTTGGGTTTTTTGGCGGAAGGATAGGGCAATGCACCCGGGGAGTCTTGGAAGCAAAAGACGAGCAGCTGAGGTTCAGTTTTCAGTAGGAAAAACCCTATGCATCCATCCAGAGCTCCAATGTAATTATGTGGATTAAAACATCTTGATGTGTTAGAACTGCAGTGAAAATTACATCTACAAGAACAGCTCAACACCAATGCACACAATCCTTTTCATATTTTAATTTAAAGGGAAAAAAAACTGTGATAACCATGTATGACATTGCTTTCATTTAACCATTAAACTTTGTGCTGGTCTAGCACATAAAAACCCAAGGTGAAGAAATATGGAAAAAGTTCAGATATAAATGCCTTTCCAAGGAACTGTGACACGTCATGATTGTGGCTACAGTTATCTGTCTGATGTGACAATGGACGTTACTTAATGACAAAATAATTATCTGCCATTAAGGTTTATGTCTGGGACCGAATGATGGTCATACATGAACGTGTTGCAGCTGCCTGGCGAAATGCCAGACTCTAGAGAAAATAGACACGACAAGACGACATGTAGACGGTTACGCTGCATGGGAAACACAACACAACTATTTGTGTATCAGCTTCAGAACAGTACATGATACTAACATATATAATAATACACTGAAATGTCTATATTAGCTGAAGGTAAAAAAAAAAGAAGACAAAATTCAAAACAACAACTGCTGAATCAATGTGAATCTTAGGCAATGCACCAAATTTGTTTTAATTTTAATGTAAAGCAAATAGTGTGCATTCAAAAGCCTTGCTGCAACGCCAACATCTATCAGACACAGCTCCTGCACCTTACAGCCATCACCTGTTATATTCATACCTTCTGTAGCAGGCAGACCTTCAGCCGAGCAGCTAACAGCACAGCTCCCTAGGGTGGGAATCTCTTTTCCCTGTTTTTCAGTCTCCCTGCTGCTGAGGACAGCATCTGACTCTGCATATGTCTAATGGCGACTGCTCTCCCTCCCACCCAGACTCTTGTCCATTTTTTCTTCTCAGAATCCCTCCTTCCTTTTCTATCACTCTTTCTTCTTCTTCCTGTGCAGTGAACGGCGGTAGGGAGGGGGAGGAGTGTGCAGGGTTTTTTTTTTTTTAATATGTGTGATAGTTAGAGACTGAAGCACTGCATCTTTCTAGACAATTGTCCCGCATGCAGAGTCAAACAGAAGCAAAAGGAAGAGATTGCTTGAAGAACACAGACAGGGAGGGAAAACGGGACAACAAGGGAGGGATCACAATCCTCATCATGCTGACTCAACCTAACAACCCTCAACTGTGTTTCTCTCTTTTATGTTTGTGGGCTCTAAAATAAAGAAATATTAATATTATTCTCACAACACTGTAGCCTGGAGTTTGCTCTGAGGCTGTGGCTGAACAGGAGAAAACAAGGGAGGAGGAAAAGCAGCTAGACAGACATTGCAGATTTTGCAGTTCACATAGAAACAGCCAAACTGGGATGATGGAAGCGCAGGGAGAGCGGTGCTGGTCGGATGATCCTGCTGCTGATGCTGGGTAAGATTACAGAAATGGTGAAAACAAACAACCAAAAAAGTTTAAAAAAAAGAGAGAGATGAAGATGATTTTTAGAGCTATATTTTAGTTCCACGTCGTATTAGGAAATCAAATGATTACAACACTGTGGAAATTGTGCCAAATTCACATTATCCTCTCTGTCTTATACGTCACTGCTTTGCTTCTAGCAGTCTCTGCGACCTTTAGTCCCTTTGGCGCTGTCATTTGTGTGAGGTGTGGTCAGCTACTGCAGTGACACCTCATCAAGCGAGCTCAGTAGAGTATGAATCTTAAACTACATGAAAAATCACTCAATATCTACTGAAATCAATCCGAAGGGTCAGTTCTTTACCTTCCCAAAAGAACAATTCCTTCACACACAGAGAAATAAATATGAGGGACTTTCATCTGCTTAAGGATTAAAGATTTACTAAAAATCAACACAAAGGTTGATCAACAATTCAAGTAAGACAAAGATTAATGAAAGAATGTCATGTATTATAATTAAACCTAATATCTACTCAAAATGATTAAAGTGAGCAAAGAACCAAACAATAAACATAAGGTGCTATATAAAGAACTTTGCTTTCTTGTCACATTTTAAATTTTTATGTTTCTATGAAATTTCAGAATACAATATTCACAATATTGTCTAATTTAAAAACATCACAAGTTTGTCAGTATCTCAGAGGCTCAAGGAAAACTGCCTTATGGTCTAATATTAGTATGAAGGAAAATATTATACATATTAAATTATCAATACTTAGAAATATGGATATTCATCAATTAATTCAGAATTTTCTGAATATGAACAGACAACACTATCAGACAAAACTATTTGAGCACACAATTAACAAAATCATACGTCCTTCCTCCAGGAATAAGAGTTTACTTCGACTCTGTCGATGGTTTTATTTAAAGCGGAGCTGCAGAAACGCTATTTTTTTAGCTCAAAGTTTAAATCTGAAAAATACAAAACTGAAAACAGATATAGCGTTCTGAACTCTATGTTGTGATATTAGCAGACCTAAAACAGGAAAAGATTAGACTGATATTCTGTGATTAAAAAAAAGTTTCTCGTTTTCTACAGATAGATAAAGTTATTATTAGAGACATTTGGAGGTTTTAATTCCTCCAGATTTTTGGTAAAAACAGCCCTGAACAATATTGTTATGAGCCTGACCCAAATCTGCTCATGGCTGCAGGCCAGTAATACACAAAAACCATCTGAGGGCATTTCTACATAAACAAGAAACTAACACCATCATCCTGTTACATTCATACAAAACTCTTTTTTAAGGTAGACTCCATAGAAAATCAATTTTTAGACATTTTAATATTGTTATGAGGAGTATTCCTGCACATTTCCCAGTTAAAACTTCCATATTTCTCCAGAATATTTTGATTCTTTCTCATTTTAATAACATTCTGGACATCTAAGGACTAAGTATTTCCCTAGTTTAGAGATGCTCAAGTTTTCTTTTGATTGTTTAGAGTGAAAAGCAGTTATTTCACAGTTTTTTTTTATTTTTTATTTTTGCTTCTGGGAAAGCTCAGGATGACTCGTTAAAGTTAGATATGAAATCTGGACAGGAACATTTTACGCTAAAGATTCTTAGAGATCATTTTGTGATCTTTGGTACCTTAAATCTGTTCTTCATAACTTATAAATATTTGTCAAGTGTTATTGTGATTTTTATGAATGTAGATTTTTTTTAAATCTTCCAGACATAGGATAAAGTGTGGAAACTTTTTTTGTCTTTTATACACAACTTCCTTTTCTACCAAACCTGGAAAACCATAAAAGCAAATTTTATGTTTTTCCAGACTTTTCCCAAGACTGTGAAGGAACTTTTAGGTTTGTTTGAAACTTTCAAACAAATGTTGTCATATGTTGTCATGTTATGGCAACAGTTGAAAGGCATGACCAACGAGGTGCCTGTTTTTGGTTAACATTATCCTCTCTGTAGCCAAAATACTCCCACACAACCAACAGTGCTGTTCTTTGTGTGATATATTACTTATTATTGTTTTTTTCTCCAAACTTCACTCATTGTAAAATGTGGAAACAAAGGATTATGTCACTCGAGATGGATTTGTGAAAAAAGTTGTTTTTCAACCAAAATCCCAATATATTAGGTGTCTTGAATATGCGTTGCCAATGCATATTAGAGTTATTTAACACAATATCTATGCATAATCAACAGAAACAATCTAAATATATGTAGTCGCAGAGTGTGGTGGGTTCAGGGATGACCGAAGACATTTAGTTACCTGAAGAGATAATAAGGAAATAGAAAAACTTCCTCCACGTTTCTCTTCTTGTAAGATCAAATAAAATCATCAGATGGCTTTACAGCGGCTCTCTTTACAACCAGCAATAAAAACTGATTACAGAAATACACTGTGTGAAACACATAAATAGAAAACTGGATGAGAAAGTAAGCTAATATCTGCCTAGTTGACGTAGGAACTTACAGGCGGGTTGGTTAAACAAAACCCATGACTCCATGTTGGACCGGCTCAATAAAGTCATATCAGAAATGATGAAGCGAGGCAAACACAAAAGGAGCAACTGGAGGCCAACCAGAGGTGATGTAATACTATCCAGGTTATTCATTAACTCCCAGCATACGTCATCTGTGTCCAAAGCCTTGGTTCTGCTGATAAAAGCCCACACTCGTAGAGTCGCACAATGACAGACCTGACTTGTTTGTTTAGACTGCAAACAATGACATCATGAGAGCATTTCATGGCCTCCAGGCTCTGTCATGGAGTCAAATCTGTGTTAACAAGCTGTTTCTCTTTTGAGAGAATGTAGGCCTATCATTTACACTTTGAAAAGAGTAACTATAACAACGCACGGTGCACCTATTCAGCCCACCAACACTGACCTGCTTGCTGCTGTGCATGCATCGATAAGAGTAAAGACATTGCTAAATTACTGCAGTTTTTGCAATAATTTCACATTTTTTGAGAGTAAGTTTATTGCAACACAACATGCTTGCAAGAAAGATCGATTTAATCTAGAGTTTCATTAAAACGTGTATCAATGCTTTTGCAATACTGAATTAATGCTCGCAGAATGTACTAATCTGTTATAATCTCTCTTTGAAACTCAAGGCCTGTTTTGAGTTATGAAAAAATAGGGAGAGAAAGGAGTGAAAAACTTTCATAAAGCCAAATTTAAGTTAATAAAAATATAAAAAAAACATTAATCTGTCATACGGTATCATCAATTTCTGTACAGAAAACAATTTTATCTTTACACCCAAAACAGAAAGTAACACAAATTAATAAAGAATGGTTAAAGAAATAAAGTGTTACTAAATTATAATGATTATTCATGATATTTTGCTTATCATTTTATCTTCAGATGAATCTGGTAATTAATAATACTTCACAAGTGGAAATGTAGAGCTCAAGAGAATTAATATAAGTAAGCAAGTAAAGAAATAAATAAACTAATGCATTCAAGTTATAAAAACACATTATAATATTCTGTTCATAACCAAGGACATTAGGTCCATCTTAACTTTAATTCTTTAATTAATAACTTATAAACTGCTTTCTTGGCCATGAGAGTGGAAGAAAACTTTAAAACCCCAAATTTGAAATTGAGTAATATTGAAGGGTGTAAATATATATAAACAAAACTGTTAAAAATTTCATAACATTTCCTACTTTTCTGTCGATAAAATCAGCTTACATTTACATACATTTTATAGTTTGGAAAAAGTGGAAAAGTGGGGGGGGGAAGAGAAAAAACTCCTAGTAACTTCCAAATATTTTTTGTTATTTTATTTAAAAATATATAATTTTATCAACAATGATAATGTCTTACATCCGGAATTCCTGATGCTACACATATTTCTTCTGGAGTATTTTGCAGCAAATGTAAACAATGCGTATTAGAAAAAGGCTTTAGAAAAGAGGAGTCTGCTTTGATAAGCTACCAGTGGTGAATGCTTGCTGCTGCCACAGTGATCATGTAATTTAGAAAAATCAATTCCTGGCTGGTCCTGCTGGAGGAGATCATCGCCATGATGATGTAAACAACAAATTCAGATATAAAGCCCTCTGGTGTCCTCTGATCAATACTCTCCCAGTGAGGTAGCAGGAAATAGCAGGGTCATATAACAAACCAGGACAACCCCCAGACTTCAACATGACAACTATTACGACATGAATACTGATACAAACGATTCTCGGCTAAAGCTTGACACTAAGTCTACACACCATGTAATCTGATGAACACAAATGTGGGAAGGAGCTCTAAAGGAACAGATTGCTCTAGATAGAGTCAACAATAGAGGGTTGGGGCGCACAAAGACTCTGTCTGTGTGACAGCGTTAATAACAGTGATGGAGGGTGTGCGGTCACAGCGCTCTATAATAAACCGACCCATATTAGAGAGAGTATAAAATGCGTGAAAGGCTATTTTCTTTACACAGCTAGATTGAATCATTATTAGAGACAAGGTGTGCGGTCATCAATGGGTTTAAAGGTTGGTGTGTGTCAATGGGAAGCCTGCGTTGTTGTTATGACGCGGAGAAATGTCCGCGTGCGACAATTCACCGCTCCATTGATGACGAGAAACAGCTCGCATAATTCAAAATTAACGACAAAAACAAAACAAAACAAAACAAAAGTACGTACCTTATGCTGATGAAAGGGGTAAACTACAGCGTGTTCATCACGGGACAAGAATCGATAACCTGAACCTGGACGGATTTAATTCCCATAATAAGACGTGCGCGCACATGACGGATCGGACTGGGGAGGGGGGTTAGGGTGCGCGCGCTTCACGGACTCACTGCAGCAGCAGTGGTGAGCCAAAGCAGCCGCTGCTAATGTCATGAAAGCAACCCACTAATCTTAAGACACACACGCACACGAACACTCACCTCGACCTCCACGCGTTCTCTGTGTGTTATTGAGCTGGCCTCCATGGGTGAGGGGTCAACCGCGGCGTCTTCATGGGTGTTTACCTGGCGGTGTTGTCGTGGGAGTTACAGTAGCCTCACACAGCTGACAGGCAGAGGAGGGTGACAGCGCCAGGAACTAAAACCCAGCCTGACGGAGCATCAGACGTCTCCTTCAGACTAGGAGCAGGGTGCGGATGGTGGCAGGTTAAAGACGCTCCGCCGGGCCAGCTACAGGCTAAAGCGGTTAATGTGTATGTGTACGTTGAGGAGGAGGAAGGGGTTCAGGTACAGGAGGTGCACTTTAGCACTTTCATGAACTAAAGCGATGAGGTCATGGTTCATGAGGGAGAGGAGTGGAAAAAACAGAAAAAGCATTAGTTGACGTCACCTCCAGCCAATCAGCGCCGGTGGTTTGGGGTTAGCGTGACGTCAGCTCCTGGCTCATGGATTAAAGGGACAATTACGTCTTTTTTGTTGTTACTTAAAGCAGACTTCATCAAATTTAAAAGAAAAGGCATAATTGCAATTTACGTTTGCAATGTAATAATTAAGTCTTTGCAGCATTGACATATAAATATCTTTAAATTAAGCCTCAAACATTTCTAGACCCCACACAGTCATGTTTGTAATCTTTTTGCCTGGTGGTGGCTTTTGCATATTGCCACCATTCTCCAATTACAAAGTGTCAGAATCCAATATATTGCTATGTTGCAATTAAAATATATGTGTTTGTGGTAAATTAAAACAAAAAACAAATGCATTAAGTTACATTGTTAAATGTAATCTAGCAAACTAAATTTGTGAAATTACAGTTTAATGTATTAATTACAGTTACATATAGATTATTGTATATATAAATGCATATTTATCTAATTATTTATTCAACATATTGTAGCTCTTAATCCACCATTCTCAAAAAAGGGCCTTTTTCAAAACCTTGAGTTAAAAAAACAGTATGGTAAAAATGAATATAACTTAATGGATATTTTGCAAACATTTTGGAAAGAAAACTGAGAAAGTCTTTTTGCAGGAGCATAACAGAAATCACAAACTGTGTTACAAAGGCTATCGATGCAGAATAATATAGTCCTTTAAGGAGATACTTGCCTCCGTCTATGGTGGTCCAAAAGCATTGAAAATGTTCATGTTTATAGTTTGACAGATAGATATAGTTTTGAAAAATGTATTGCTTGGCTTAATGAATCTTTGTTTGGTGTGAGATTATTTGGTTGAGGTTGGACCGTCTAAATGAATGACTTAACGAATATTAATCCCAGATTCTAAATAAGAATCTGCTGCAGACAAATGCAGGTCAAACTCAATGGGGACACAGAAATAATATTTTAACTAGGCCAACAAAGATTGATCTACACTTCTGATGCCATCTTCGATATCACCAATATTACCAGTCATCATTGGTATACAGCAATATATGGCACTTAAATAACTTGTTTTAGTCTTGCCGTGGCCATGTAATTGGGTAGAAACCCATTTACTCATATCAAAAACGACCAGTGAACCCAGTTCTTTTCATCAAAACAAGACTAAAACACACTTTTTCAAAGAGTTTCACAAGCATTGAAACCGTAACTTAGGATCTATGTTTATTATGTTTTCCTTAATGGTGGTTCTTGTTTAAATGGCACTCTGGTCAAGCCACCCAAATACACAATCACTTATGCTCTTTCTGGAAAATAATAATAAAAAAGCCTTTATTTTATGCAATGTATCAAAACTCTAAGGGTTAAAATATGAGATTTAACTAATGTAAGTCAGTGATTCTTTAGCCTTTTATATAACAAGTACCACCTCAGTACCAACTCTTTTAAAAATAACCCAGTACTGGCAGAATAACAGCACTTGGGATTTTTCTCTTTTTTTATATATATTCTGTAAAAAAAAAAAGAAAAAAAAGGAAAAAGGAATTTAATTTAATATAAGCTTTCCTTCAATTAATCAGTTCATAAACTTAAAAAACATGAAAAAGGAAATAAAATACTTTGTCAGCACTGTGTCTGGACAGGGAAACAAAAATAAATGCCGGTCATCTGTTTCATAACAAGTACCGAAAGATTAAATTAAATGTAATTTTTTTTTCTTCGCCTTTTCTCTGCTTCATTATGACTTTTATCAACAGTTTAAAGGGCTGTGAGCCAAAGGCAAGGTGAGCAAATACTGACATCTAGTGGCCACGTTGTGAAAACACAACGTGAGTCGGACTTCAACAACATGCTTACAGGCAGACGTAAAAGACAAAACCACAGCGCAAAATTAACGTGAACCCTGAGACCTCAAAGAGACACCAAGACCAATTCATGAAAATCTACTTTTATTTGGATGCAAAAACTCACAACTTAAAGCAATACTTTAGCAGAGGAGAGGAATACTGATTGCTGGTTATTGTATGTGTGACTGGCTGTTTTTGTCATCTTCATTTGAAACATTAGAAGAGGACAATAGAAGCACTGGTAACAAACACTCAAAAGAAAAGCTGCTGGGTCGAGGACACTGAACATTATCAGAGGACCATGTCAGAGCCCTGGCAATAGATTGCGGCATTTGTTGTCAGTCTCAGTCCAGTGTTGTTTTACTAACAATTTTGGCAGTTTAATCCTCCTTGTTGAGTTTGTGTTTAGTTGTGGGTCAGAACCCACACAGGTAATTTTTTAAGGTCCTCTGATAATGTTCACAGCCATAGAAGTTGTTGGATTTTTTGTTACATAGAAAACTATCTGCACTGTTTTAGCTGCCTTGCACATAGCATTTATTTCTCAACTGTGTTGTCAACTGAGAGTGGTCTAGATTCACAGATGGAAACAGGGACTGTGTAAAAACTCAGTCTGAGGTAAAATTCTCCAAGAAAAACAATAAAAAGATACACAGAAAGCAAAGCAAAGCCTAAAGGCCTAAAGTAATAGTAATACTCAAGACTGAACATAATATATCTATTTACTTTACTGTAAGGTAACTTAGGTAGTTGTCACATTTTGTTCTCTTAAATCTTGCAATATAAACCAATGGTTTTGATCCACAGTATGAGCTACATTCCATTATGTTGTAAACAGAAATATACACAAGGCATCTACTCGAAAGGATTGTATCAAAATGTTCTAAAAATATCTCTGGTTGGTTTCACAAAAGCAAACTGTATCAAAAGCATTGGCTGAGAGCAAGCAATAATAATAATAATAATAATAATAATAATAATAATAATAATAATAATAATAATAATAGGCTTTTACCTTTTTTTCACACAACGAAAAGCGGGACAACCAATCACGTCGCTTTGATTGTGGACCCTACTGAGTCCCATACGGCACATGCAATCCATTAAACTCAACACAATCAAAAACACAATACAGAAAAATAAGCTTTACAGCTGAACATCAGAGAGACAACCTTAGTTGGTCTATTGTGCTTCATACAGATTAGGCCTGGCCTGTCTATACAACAATCATGAGCTTTGTTACCTCACAGATGCGTTCAAGCTACTGTTGTAAGCAGAGGCATCACAGAGCAGAAGGACGACAAACTTTATGGAACAATTCTGACGAGAGTGATATGAAAACAAACCGAATGTCACCGCCCTCCACGTTGTTGCTTTTCTCTGCGAGATCGCCCGTTTCCGTGCTGCCGTTCGCGTTTTTGGGATTCTGTTTCTGGCTTTTGCCACTTTTGCTGTGGCTCTGTGACGCCTCTGAGGGAACATTTAGGATGTTGTTTTCTGTAAACACCGCGGGCCATGAGAACTGCCACACGCAGCCTGGACTAAAAAAAAAAAAAACGTAAATACTTTAGTTTGCACAGAAACCCTAATTAGCCTAACTTTTACATTCCTATGTTCCATAACATTGCACATGCCTTTAACGAATACTTAGCACCATGCAACCTGAAAATGAGGTGACTCAGACCTTCTGCAATGTTTTTTTTTTTTTTTTTTACATTAAAGGAGAGTCAGTGAGAAAAAAGCTAGATGTTGGTTAACATTTTACATCAATATAGTGGTACATATTAGGCTGGTATTCGATTATCTCTGTAGGATTCAATTATGCTGGCACTTATACTGTAAAGGGCCCTTATTTTAATCACTAACTTTCTTAGAGTGAATTTTCTTAAAGCAAACTCTAGTGCGAGAGATCTGAGAATGCCTTACTTCTACTATAACCTTTTGATAGCTGTACAATCATTACATAATGGAGCTATTTCAGACCAAGACTGAAACAAGGCCTTGACAACTCAGACCTCTGAGAGTCAGTGTGATGCAAAGTCTCAGCAGCACGAATGAAGCAACACAAGGACCATGGGCTTGGATTCGAACAGGCCTGCTGGATAGATGTTAAAACAGTTTTCAATGAGGATTTTTCAGTCATGCCTCTATTCCACCCCTTTGTTGGTTCTGTACAGCAACATTAAGCACGGTCCCATATGAACGAGCCTGGTTTGGGTGAAGAGATCGACATGGTTTGGGTTGTTAAAGGGTGAGATTGTGTGACAATGCTAGGTAAGGTGGTGCATACCACCACAGGTGGCACGGTGTACAGTGGTGTGTCTCGGTCTGGGTGCACGGCTGTCGTGCTCACATTATTCTTCAGCGGAGCGAGACAGCTGCTTCTCATACAGGCTGAGGACATGATGCACAAACTGGTACTGCTCACAGGTCTGGATCATTCCACCTCTGACAAACACACAGAAGGACGATGGAAAAAGAAATTGGTCTTTGCATCTGTAGATGGTAAATATTACCAAAGATCTTGAATAGTAACGTTATAATATCGATGCTACTGAGTGTTGATATTTTCACAGTTATTAGTGAGTTATCGATGGTTGGGGTGTGCACTCTGATTTCAATGTTCTATATTTGAAAAACACCTTATCCTTGTTTGCGTAGTGCATCGCGAACTAATACATTCCTCTAGACATTTTTTTAAACATTTTTTTCATGTTGCAATCAGGATTCAAGGTATTTTATTGGCATTATAGATGACAAATATAGATAAATGGTGGAATTTTTAACCGAAGCACAGGTGAGATAACATTCTTTTAAAACCGAAAGATGTTGATTAAATTAACAACAATTCCTACTCTATTCAAGGGCATTATCTGTAAAACCCCATGAGGTTTTGTCTTGTGTGTTGGAGCTAAATAAAGTAAATAACTGTGAGGCTTGACCTTGCAAGCAGAACTATAAACAGACATGAGTAGAAGAATGGAGACAAAAGCTTGTCTCACCTGTCCAGACGGAGCTGGCAGGTGGCTCGCAGGATGTCAACCACACCCTCAGTCCTCAGCTGCTTGCACAGGATGGAGGTGGCAATGAAGCAGCCAGTACGACCAATCCCAGCACTGTGGGATGCAGAGTTAGAGGGAAATAGTCTGAGATTTAGCAACATGCTGACTGAAATTCATTCAGTTTTGATGTAAAGCTTAACCTACTACAAAGGTGGCACATACTTAACTCTATTTTTTATTTATTTTTTTGTAAAATATAAGAGTTTTTATTTCAATATTAAATATACATTGTCATTGTTTTATTATTGTACCTGCAATGGACAATTATTGGGCCACTGGATGGCAGGGCTTCCTCTCTGGCTCCGTCCACTTGCTGGACCAGCTCCAGCAGGGGTGGAGCCTTATCTGGGGTCTTCTGATCCGGCCAGGAGGTGTACCAGTAATGCCGAAGGGTGCGCTCCTCTTCCCCGCACTGGTACATGCAAACAAACACACGGAGCCCCGCGAAATGTAGACAAAATCTTGTTGCTTAAACATGCACACGTTGCATAGCTTGCTTGTTTTGTCCGTTGGGCTGGTTCAGTTTTGTTTTTGCACATCTGTTGTGCTCCATGTAAATCCGGATTGTTGTGTTACCATGACAACAGGTAATGCAGAGCATGATGTGCAATAAATAAACAAAGCTTCATTTGCGGACAGCGCCGTGCATTATCGAATCAGTTTTCACAATTTTCCTAGAAATACTCTGTCACTGATCAGCGGCGCTACAAGTACACAGCACATTAGCCGGAGAGCGACAGACAGACAAACAAACAAAACGCTTTTAACTCACGGCACATTTTTGTAATAATCCCTCGATGCTTATTAGTCAGCTGCAGGCTGCATTAGCAGAATCATGTTTTGTTTGTCAAGAAGCAAGGCCACCGTGACCCCAAATCAAATATAAATCACAGAGAACACGGTAAAAACAACAAAACATATTGCCAAACCAGAATATCGTTCACCGCCAAACAGATCTGTTGTGGGAAAAAGAAAACTAATGCTGTTATAACAACATGGCGAATCTAAACATTATTTCAAGGCTTAAGCCAATCTAATTTCCTTTTCATAGGCAAAATAAACAGATAATGTGAGTAGGCCAGGGTGAGTTTTTGTAATCTCTCCAGAATTTTTCAGATGTTCATTTAATGTGTTGAACATCCAAACACTACAGTTTAATTAAAAAAAATAATAATTTATTGTATTTACTTCAATGTAATGAAAAAAAATGACAAAATAAATAAATTAGTCATGAACTTTCCTAATTAAAGACTGTACCATTTCATGAGACAAATAGTTTAATGCAACTGATATTTTTGACTCATTTAAATGACTGTGCAGCTTCTCAGTCAAAAGCAGCACCAACAATAAACACACTATTTGACAAAATAACAGGTTTAACTTAAGTACTTGCTGTTGCTCTTTAATAAAAACGCATGAATATTTCTCTTTTGTATGAGTTACCTTTAGAGTAAACACCCTCAGGCTGTAGTCATCCTCTTGAGTTACTGAGACAACGGTGATCTCTATGCCCTCATGGGTCACAGTGTCCTCAGGCCAGTACTCTGCACATTTCTACTCAAGAAAACAAGAGGACGCGCACACACAACGTTTGTACAGGTACCATTAAACTAATACACTCTGATAGATACAGTCATCTACCCCTCCTTTGCTACATAGGTATGTAAAAAGCCTTATAATTTATAAGTGTTTTATCTCAGTTGAAAACAGTTTCACTAAAAGAAAAACCAAAAAAGTTGACCTTGTGTCTAGGAAACCATTTTCATGCCGACTTTACTATATAGTCTTTGAGCTTTAGTCTAATAAACGACCTTCAAACACCCCAAGAAACCTCTGATGCCAGATGCTCTACTAAGGTTTTCTTTGCTAAAGAACGTACACATCCTCCAACATATAAAACAGGGGGATGAGCTGGTATATGACACACATCTATGTTTTGCTTCACAACAGAGCCTCACAGAGTTTGGTGGTTTAAAAAAAAATGTCTTTGTCTCATTTTATCAAAGCATATGGTTCCTGTCTCAGCAATGTTTATCAGATTCCATGTTTATGCCTCTTAGGGAGGGACAGAAAATGTCCCCAGACATGCCTCCCGAGTATCTCGTTAGTCTTTGGTTACATATAATTGCTGTGAAGAAAGAGCTGAGGCTAAAATAAATCTTTCCATTTACTGGGCTGTCTATGTTCTAACCCTCACCTAGCGTCATGAGATATGGATGATAACCAAAAAGAAGTGGCTGGGCTCCAGCTTAGAGAGAGGGTGAGGAGCTCCAAGTTGAGCCACTGCTTTTCCGCATTGAAAAGAGTCATTTGAAGTGGTGCGAGCGTCTGATTAGGATGGTCTCTGGTGCTTCCATCTGAATTTTTTTTCTGGCCACGTCCCAACTGGGTGGAAATCCTGGGAAAGACCCAGGAACTCGCTGGAGGGATTATCCCATCTTGTCAGGGAACATGTTGGGATTCCCCCAGCAGGAGTTTGAGGATTTTTCTGAGGAGGAGGATGTTTGGATTTCCCTCCCGGACCTATTGCCCTCATGACCTGATCTGAGATAGGATTAAGGTAATGGATGGATGGATCTGAAGTGATAAAAGTGAAGCAGAAATTACAAAAAGGCTTCCGTAACATTTTCTCTGGTAATTGGTGGAGATGAGAATAATTGTTAAACTGGTTGTTTTGGCAAATAAAGTAACTTCTGAATGTGAATTTTCCTCCACTGCGTTAATGTATTCATGATAATCATTGGATTATTTCTTTCTTGCATTTTTCAAAAGCAATTATGCCACTAAGAATTTTAAAAAAAGATTTTATTATAAGGCTTTTTACTCATCTTTACTATGGGTGTCTATAATCGAGGAGGGTGCAGCAACATAATCATCATTCCTGTCTCCACCTCGTTCTTCTCCTCCAGATTGGTGATCATCACTATAATTGGGCTTCTCTCCTGCCACACCATCCTCCAGAAATCTCCCACTGTGTTCACAGTGGGGCCCTGCGTGGCAATGTAAGCTTGTTCCTCATCCCCATAACCCTGCACAGGCACGGGGAAACATGGCGAGATGGGACAGTTATCAGCAAGAAATAAAACAGCAGTTTCACAACCACATAGCTGCCTGGTAATGCAAACATTTTCACTTACTTTGAGATAATTCGCGTTAATGTAGGTTGAAAGAAAATCATCTTCGTCCTGTGACTTCAAGATGACTCTGCTGTGTGTATCTGTAGGTGGACGGGGTGACAAAATCATAAGAGCATTGAATGCTTTCACTGAATTGTGGGTCTTATGCGGTGGTAATATATGGAACTTTCACTGAGCAATGTAGCTAATTTACCGTTACTTAAGGGGAGATATACAAAAGCTCATATACTTTCATCGGCGATTATCTTGATTTGCCGGCGTACTTACTGGGTAAAATGGTCTTGTACCGATTTTTTCTCACAAGCCCTGGGTAATTATACTCCTTAGGGTCCACAAAGTTCATGGGAGTTTCCTGCCAGCAATGAAAGAACAGTTGGTGCTAGAAAAAATCTATTCAGGCATCCCCTTCTGCCAAACACTAAGAAAATAATATCCAAAGACATGAAGTCATCGGCTGCCCTTTGCAGCAAACTATTGCCATCTAATTGTACTCGACCTAAGGGGTTTTGCAAGCGCTTGTGTGATATCGAGTGCAAATCGTCATGCCTCACAGACAGTGAAATCCTCTGTGGGGTTTTTTATATGCAAAAAAAAACAACATTTGTAGCCCTCCGTCCTTCGCCCACTGACAGGCGCTAGAAAAGCTTACGGGTGTGCGGTGAGCTTGGTTGGGTGGTTGTGCATGTGTGGGCGTGTACATTAGCGCCTGCGTCTATGAATGCATGTCAGTGTCAGCGTATGTCTTTTCCGGTGAGTCTCTGCTAATCTAAGAGTGTAGGTGGCTGAGCTGCTGTTGCTGCACTCACATAAAACTCCGCCTGCAGGCTCTGGTCATCCATGGCCCTTGTGTGCAGCATGGCAGGGGTCAGGACATGCGTTCCCTGTCGGAGGTACTCCTGGGCTGACTGGTCTCGGGGAGAGAGCTGAGCCCCGTAGCCGTAGGGCTCCGTGCAGCCTGGCGTGCACATGTCCAACGTTAGAGAAACATTGGAGCCTCTCCTGTGGGATTCAGCCAGGGTTAGTTGGCACAGATGAGGAGTATGTGCACTCATTTGCTGCATAAAATTACAAATAAACATCGTTCTGTCTCTCTGTCTTTCACCACCTAGAAATGCTTTTCTCATGAAACAGCTCTGTGTGAGGAAGGCCACACTCTGACCTCTCCTGAAGCCCCACTGGGGTGACGGTGAGGGTGGACGCATCTCCTTCCATCCTGGTGTCTGTGCCCATGTCAAAGACGGGGGTCTGAGGCACCGGGTCAAGCTCCATCAGATCCTCCTGGGCATCAGTCCACTCTGACAGGGTGAAGGAGGGTTGGCGGCTCACAGACTGCCGCCGATCACCTATCTCTCTGGAAATGGTTCCTGACGACCACAAGCCGGTTCCATAACACCACTTAGACACCATGTGGATCACCTGAGACAAACAGAAAAAAAAAATCAACTTGCTGATTCATCGATCCAAAATGCACAAGAGGGGCTAAGATCTTGGGGTTTAAGTCATTAATATCTTTATATTTAGCTTCCAAAGATGCAAACTTTATTTTTTGGTAATGCATCGTTTGTGTACATACGATGCAATACCATGAACTTTTACTGATTATGTCACATTGCAGGTTTTCAATGTATTTTATTGGTATTTTAAGTTATGGACCAACATATGTAAGTGTATTTAAGAAGTGGAAAGAAAAAGATACATGGTTTTAAATAAATATATATAAATCTGATTTGTGGTGTGCATTTGTACACTCTACACCTTAGTCGATAGTTTACAGATGACTTTTAACTTAAATTATAACTGAAGTTTTTGAGCCTTATTGCTACCAGCTTTAAACAAATCTTGAAATATTTTGTGTCCTTGTCTCTGCAAACCATGCTTTTGTAAGAGAGATGTGAAATAATGTAAGTCTTAATATTTATTACAAGGCACTGAGAGATTTTAGCATCAAAAGTTATTCTTAAAGATTTGTTAGAAAATTTATGACATAGAGACAACCAATTTCAGACAGACTTTTGCTGTGTATTGAATCTGTTATAAAGACCTAATTTTATCATTTACTGGATGTATATTTAATTCTTAGTTTGATCCTTAATCAATTTGTTTTCTTTCAAAGCTTAATATTACATATTCATGTAGACACAATATTTCAATATTTAGGAAATCTTTCCCCACAAAAAGCACAAAAGTCCACAAAATATTAAATATCGAGTGTTTTACCATGATAACAAAGATTGCCACTCCAACGACCGCAGTGCCGCTGACAATCCAGTTGTGTTGTGTCGTGTTTTGTACCTCTTTCATCAACACTGTAGACTAAACGATGAAGAGGCATGCACAGAAACAGTTAGTTAATAGGTTAGACATGAAGGTTTCACATTCAAAATTAACAGTGGGATAATGGATCAATACTTACATCCATTCCAAAAATTGCTTGACATGGTAAAAAGAAGCCCAAGTAGAAGTCCATGACCTGAAGGGCTTTGTAGAAGGAAGAGACTGGTCCATTTCCTTCCAGCACAAAGAACACCCAATATCCCTGGGAAGAGAGAAAGGGTATTCAGATGACATTCTCCATCTCGATCATTGGTGATCCCAAAGCATTTTTTTTTTATTATTATTTTTTATTATTTTTTTTTTTTTTTCTGGTAGCAAAGCTCGTTATTTGGTGCATATTTCATGACCATTGGTAAAGGGTTGACAAATGAAGCATTAATTAGCAAGTTTTGCTACGTTGCTCACCTTTTTCTTCACCTTGACAACCAAAGCAATGACCACATCACTGCAGACGAAACCCCAATCTGTATCCATTTCCTGCTTCACTTTGTGACCATTCGAAGACAAAATACCAGGATTTCTGAACTCCTTTGCTTGAACCAAATGTTGACCTAACTCAGAGTGAACAGTTTCTGGCTCCCTTCTACAGAATCCACCTTAAAATTATGGTTGGTTTGAGTTCCTCATGGGCAAATTGCTCAGGGCTTGTCCTGGTAGGGCAACCTATGCCACTGGGCTTACTGAAGCAGTCAGACAATGAGCAACCTGAAGGCCTTTATTATTGACACACCATAGGAAACCAAAAACTTTGAATGACATAGGGACCCTACTGGACCTGAGCAAACACCTGGGGATGGAGCCAAAAAACCCACAGCAAAGCTTAACCACGTGAGCCCACCACTTGACCAGGAGGGACGAGTGATTTGGGAGCTGGATGGCAGGCGAGGGTGAGAACTATAAACTACACCAAACTCTTGGATGATGGTGTTGCAGTATCAGTAAATACAAAACCTTAAATTACATTCCAGTTGATGATGGCTGTTTCCAGCTGTTGATAGAAATTGTCATTTCACTGCATTTCAGTTGTATCAAAGACTGTATTGTAGTACTTCTCCCCTTTTCTTCACATTAATCAGACATGTGGTACATAAAAAAGATATAGAAAGATAGGACGCAACACCACAGAAGTATAGCAAGTAAAATACATGTGCAAAATTAATCAGGCTTTCATTAAGTACCACCGTTACACAACAGACCAAAGTTGTAATTTGATTAAGAAAAATGCATATTAATTGATATACATACTGTGACTTGAGAGCTGATGAACAGTGCAGCCCAGCACTGAAGCTCCACCACCAACGTATACACTTTGTGGATAAACACTTCCTCTCCCTCCTGGCTTTGGCCTCCATCTTTGCAGTCAGATACACCGTCCTTTTTAGCGGCTCCATCGCCTATCTTTTCCACCTTTGTGGGTTCATCCAACCAGACGGGGTCCTCATCGGGCCTCAGGAAGATGGAGTCTTCAGTGTGGGAACGAGTGGAGCTGCTCAGCCGGCGGGTCATGATCCCCCTGTGGAATGAGAGTTATTGATATGATTGTTCTTTTAGCGATAAAAGTTATATTTAAACAGAACAGAAAAGAAAAAAAAATGAGAAAGGAATTTCAGGACTTCATCTAGATAATTGTCCAGTAGAGACAGTAAAAAAAAAAAAAAAAGAAATAATTTTCAGCTTTCTGTTTGAACATTTTGATGGTTCTGTGACTTGGAACATTGTCTGAGATGTTTAGAAATTCATCTTTGGTGTAGAAAATGTTGTTTCTTTTTTCCAACAAGGTGTATACATTTCCAACTCTATTGTTTTTACTGTTCGTATACGTGCTTTCTGTATTCATGAAGTTGTGAACATCTGTTTTTAAATGCGCACGTGTATAGCAGAAAATATTGCCCTTATTCCACAGGCCTATTCACATGTGCAGCGAAGCGACATAGAGTGGGTCTCATCTCCGGATCCTCTTGTCTCCTTTAGATGGGACTCTATTGTGTGAAAACGCGCGTGTGTGTGTGTGTATTGTAGAGAGATGAGTCAGGGTTAGCGTGTTTACAGCCCTGTCCGTCACCTTGGCAACAGAGTGGCACTCATCCCTCTCATCCGACCCGAGCATTATCATGTACTGATGGCGCACACACAGTCACACACACCTTTGTAACAGTCAGCAGTGTATTCAGAGGCTCTTTCTGCCCTCCACTTTTATCCTTCAGCCATTAATGAAGATGTTTTGTACATTTGGCGGATTACCACCACGTGATTTGTGTGAATGTGTGAAAGCAGAGGCCTTTGAGAGCAGTGATGTGCTGTGTTTTTTATTTTTTTATTTTTATTTTTTATTCTGAATGTGTTGCTGATGGCTAAATTTGTCATGTGTGAGTTTGGAACCATTTTTCTTTTATCAATGACAAACAGCTAACAATTGAATGTTCCCTCATAATAACAGCTGAAAGCAGCAATGGAGATGACTTACAGGGAGGTGAGTTAACTCAGTATAGCCTGTACCCTTGTCAAGAGAACTAAAGTCAATAATTTTTTAAATTTAACTTCTATATTTAACAAATGCTGGAATCAAAGTACTAATTTATGGGTTTATTTCTGAAATTTAAAAATACTTTGCTGTGTTTTTTTCCCCACAACACTAAATATCCACTTTTCAGTCATCACTGCGTTTTATATGCATGGCAGCCATATTGGATTGTTAGTTTGGGGTCTGTGAATATCCTTTCACTTGAAATTTAGTGGGACTGTTATGTTTGTTTTTACAATTTGAAACTTTAAGTTTTCAACTTGAGTAAAAAATTATCTGAATAACTGAACCATATTTTTCATCTCGGAACACGATTTGTTTTCTTTGTGCGACGTTGAGAATATTGTTTTCATGACACAAGAAAACAGATTGAAAATGTCTAAATCAGATATATATCTCAGTATGGTGTTGTCAGAAACACCATACTGAGATATACACCATACCCCCACCTAATTACCACTTCTTAACATTTTGAGCATCTCTCAGTCTGAAAGAAATATAACATTCCTTGCTGTTTAGTGCGTGCAGCTCTAGCTGTTTCTATGCTGCCTCTCCTCCAGTCACCACAAGGGGTGCTAACGAACTTACCTACAAGAGATGGCAGGGAACTGGTGAAGGAGGCGGATCACATGATGGGTTTGAATCCTGTATTCTGTGGCAACTGGTTGTTGTCAGCCATTGTGAGGCAGAGTTGGTTCTGAAGGACACAAGACAACAGCCGTGTGTTGCATCACTGGATTTCAGATTAAATAAACTAAAAAAGAACACAAGAATGACAGTCACAGCTGGATTCAAAATAAAGTAAAATCACTGTGCCCAAATAAGCTGGTCACACTCACGCTTGCTTCATATACCATCTTCCTTCAGATGTGAATCAAGGTAGTCCCATTTGTCACCTCCCAGCTGAGGATGATGATGTAAGGTGACACAATAAACTGTCAATATTTCGTTCCTTCTCCTCCCGCTCCTCGTCTTTTCTTCCCCTGAGAGGCAGGGGAATTATTCAAGCCAGACTTTGCCGACACCCTCAGAAACACATTCAGATAGCTCCAGTCACATCAGTATGCATGAAGTGAAGCCTTCCCCGCGCTACCATCCTCTCTCCTTTCCACCATCTCCTCCCTCCTCTCCTTCTGTGCCACTGGACCCCAATGGCCGAAGTGGGTGAGCTCAGCGGAATATGAGACCACACCAGAAGCTGAAGATGCTTTTCTGTGTGCTGGTTTGAGGAAGAGAGAGTGCAGGTGACGAGCAGAAGGGAGCTGCTTTGAGTCCTTTTCTTTCTCTCTTTTGCTCCCTGTGAAGGTGGTTTTGAAGTGATGACGCCAGCTAGCACTGCTCGTAGCCATGGCAATGTGCATACAGGCAATGTATATGAAGCATGCTCACAAACACACACGGAGCCGGGCACACACATCCCAGGATCTTGTTGGATAAGAGAAAGTTCAGCATCCTTCCGTTTTTAAGCGACAGGTGAACAGGTAGATGAGAGGAAGGAGGGATGAACGGGAGGATATTTTTTGTATGAAGGTTGTTTCAAGCAATGACGCAGTGAGGTTGGCGTTTCGGTAACTGTGGCAACCAATACTCTGTGTACAGCAGGTTTGGTCAGACAGTGTGTGGTGT